>NW_022681444.1:10815000-11162170 GCF_009764315.1 Trachypithecus francoisi | reverse complement strand
GTCACAGAATTGTCCTGCAGCCCTGGCACATGTGTGCATGTGGACAGAAGCATGTGGGAGCTGGGGCAGGTCCTCTTTCCTCCTGTGACTCCGAGGGCGGAGGCTGTTCGTTCCCCAGTCTCTGCCCTGACTTGGCCCTCGTCCTGCAGCTACTTAGAGAGCATGATGGAACTGGAGCTTCAGTTTTGACCAGCTGCGTGTTGCTGGCTTTTGTGTATGTGTGTGTGATGGAGTCTCACTCTGTTGCCCAGGCTGGAGTGCAGTGGCGCCATCTCTGCCCATTGCAACCTCTGTCTCCCGGGCTCAAGTGATTTTCCTGCCTCAGCCTCCCGAGTAACTGGGATTACAGGCACCCACCACCACATCTGGCTAATTTTTGTATTTTTAGCAGAGACAGCATTTCACCACGTTGGCCAGACTAGTCTTGAACTCCTGACTTCAAATGATCCGCCTGCCTTGGCCTCCCAAAGTGCTGGGATTACAGGTGTAAGCCCCTGCACCTGGCCTTCAAATTGGCTTTTAAAGAGGATGACGAGGCCAGGCGCGGTGGCTCAAGCCTGTAATCCCAGCACTTTGGGAGGCCGAGACAGGCGGATCACGAGGTCAGGAGATCGAGACCATCTTGGCTAACGTGGTGAAACCCCGTCTCTACTAAAAAAAAAATACAAAAAAACTAGCTGGGCGAGGTGGCGGGCGCCTGTAGTCCCAGCTACTCGGGAGGCTGAGGCAGGAGAATGGCATAAACCCGGGAGGCGGAGCTTGCAGTGAGCTGAGATCCGGCCACTGTACTCCAGCCTGGGCGACAGAGTGAGACTCCATCTCAGAAAAAAAAAAAAAAAAAAAAGGATGACGAGCTGGTCTGTTCTGTCTGGGGCTTTGGGGGCCTGTTTCCCAGGATGTGGGCCTATATCAGTGCTGACGAGAAAGTCGAGGCAATCAATCCCAAGCTGGCCACACTGCTTTTGATTTTTTTTAAATTGTGGTAAAATACACTTAACATAAAATTTGCCATCTTAGTCATTTTGGAGTGTTCAGTAGTGTTAAGTCCATTCACATCGCTGTGCAGCCATCACCACCATCCATTTCTAAAACTCTTTTCATCTTGCAAAACTGAAGCTGTGTCCCCATAACATAACAACTCCGTTTCCCCTGCCCCAGCTCACCATTCCATGGTCTGTTGTGACGGGTCTGACTACTCGAACTTGCTTTTATAAGTGGAATTAACGGTACCTGTCTTTTTATAACGGGCTCAAATCACTGAGCGTGATGTCCTCACGGTCCATCCAGGTTGTACCAAGTGTCAGAATTTCCTTCCTGTTTTCTGCTGACTCCCTGCTTTCAAAGGCCATCTTGGACATTGAAATTGTGGCCATTACTGACAGTTGAAATGGCCCTGGCTCATGTCTCCGGGGCTTCTACAGTACTTTAGGTGGGGACAGCACTGCGGCCCACACGTCCCCACAGGCTGCGTGTGGCACCTGATAGTGCTTCGTGCCACCGTGGAGCAGGTGTTACTCCCCCACTTCTCAGACAGGAGGCCGGGCTCTAGAAGCCACCAGCCCACAAGGAGGCCCAGCAGGCTTCGGGCCCAGGTGGGGCAGTCTGCACATCTCAGGGCCTTTCCCTGGGAACAACGAGGGACAGAGGCCACACACCCAGCCTCCTCTCTGCCCACAGTGAATTAAGACACAACCCCTTACATCCCTCCCAGCCTTAAGTGGAAAGCAATGACCTCTGAGGTCACTTGGTCCCTCTTGCCAGTTTACAAGTGTTGAATCAGAGACTCTGAACTTCGGCCCTTCCCCGAGGTCCTGAGATTATGAGCTGACACAGGCCCCGAGCAGCCACAGCGATTCCAGCCTGAGGGTGTGGCCTTGGCGGGAGGGTTGACGCCCAGTCATGGTTCAGCAGCTGTGCACACCCCCTGCTTACCTGTGTCCCACGCTTTCCATGCAAACTCACGTGACGACGCTTTGTGCTTGCAGGATGGTCTACCCCCAGCCAAAGGTGTTGACACCCTGGTGAGTAAAGTTACTGAAGCTGAGACTGAACGCAGCTCAAGGGGCTGTTCTGAAGGTATTAGAGGGCGGTTTCCTTGATGTAAATCTCAGTTGGGGCTGCTAGCCGGGCACGGTGGCTCACGCCTGTAATCCCAGCACTTTGGGAGGCCAAGGCAGGCGGATCACGAGGTCAGGAGTTCGAGACCAGCCTGGCCAACATAGTGAAATCCCGTCTCTACTAAAAATACACAAAAAATTAGCTGGGCGTGGTGGTGTGTGCCTGTAATCCCAGCTACTCGGGAGGCTGAGGCAGGAGAATTGCGTGAACCCAGGAGGCAGAGGCTGCAGTGAGCTGAGATTGTGCCACTGCGATCTGCCTGGGCGACAGAATGAGACTCTGTCTCAAAAAAAAAAAAAAAAAAAAAGTTGGGGCTGCTTTGCCATTCTCTCCTCAGGTTCTCATGACATCTGAATTCGGAGGCCCACATGGCTGTCCTCTTTCCCTTTGCTTTCTTTGACTTGTGTCTCTTGTTTCCTGTCCCTTTGCTCACCAAAGCCCCTGCAAAGACCGATAGGTACCTCCTTCCTGGGGAGGGGCAGCGGGGGGAGGGTACGGGGAAGGGGTGGTTTCTATCTCTTTGTCAGCAAGGCCCAGCTTCCTCTGTGTTGTGGCAGGTCCAATGTTGAGGGAGGGCTGGGAATGATTTGCCCAGTTGGAGTCGCCTTTGCCTCTGGCTGGTTTCCTGGGGAAGGGTGGCTGCCTCTGGAAGGGTGGTCAGAGGAGGCGGAAGCTGAGTAGAGTTTCCAGGTGGGGGTGGCCATGTGCCACAGGCGCATGTGTGTGGCACCCTGCCAGCTCCATGTGACCCCACATCTCTCTCCGTGTGCAGTAGGACGGACGTCCGTGTCGTGACCCCTTGGCTGGCTCCCATTGTCTGGGAGGGCACGTTCAACATCGACATCCTCAACGAGCAGTTCAGGCTCCAGAACACCACCATCGGGTTAACTGTGTTTGCCATAAAAAAGTAAGTCAGTGAGGTGGCCGAGGGCAGAGACCCAGGCAGTGACGAGTGACCACGGACATTGAGGTCTCCCCTTGTGTTCAAGACAGAGTGGGGCGGCGGCCAGCCTTGTCCTCCCAGAGGGCAGATGGGAAAGGTCATTCACGCAGCATCTTACTGAGCTCACGTGGGCTTGCCGCGTCGGTAAAACCCCTTGTGAGTGGTTTGCCAATGAGCTAGCTGGGGCAAAGCAGCCACGATGCCTGTTCCATAAACTCGGGGCCTCAGGGGCACACTTGCTGAATGATGGGAGATCCCCCATCCTGGTGGTGGCCCTGGGGGACCTCAAGGAGGGACCCGCCATCTGAGGCAGTTGGAGGAAATGTCCTGGGGTGGGGGAGGCACCTGACTTGGGCCTAGAGGTTCTACCATGGACTCAGGGTTTGTGACCTCTGCAAACCCTTACTCACCCCTATTATTTCAGGGTTCACCTTCTTCCCTTCCCCCACATGGTAGGCCTGGTTCCTGATCCAGTGGGGAGTCCAGGAATGACCTACTGTTAGGAATACCTGCAGTTCAAGCCTGGGAGGGGGAAGCTCTAGGGTGCAGAGGCGGGAGTGTGGGGGCCTCACGCGCAGCTTATAATGAGGGGGCACATGGCCGGCCCGGCCGTAAGAGTGGCAGCTGCGTGGGGAGGCATGGCTCAGGCCAGGCTGAGGGGGAGTGAGCGGGCTCCAGCCTGCGGCCCGCTGCCAGCCTCCAGCCGCCTGCCCTCAGCCCTCCTTACTAAGAGGAGGTGCTGGTGGTCCCTCCATCGCTGAGAAGAGGATGAAGCGAGTCGGAGCCCGAGGACTCGCTCAGGACAGGGCAGCAGAACGTGGTGCATCTGCTGCTCTGAGCCTTCCAATGGCCGCTGGTGGGTGCACGCAGGGCGGGCCTCCTGCAGCCCAGGGGCACACGGCTGGCTGCTCCCCCAGCCCCCCGTTCTGCCTTGCAGATACGTGACCTTCCTGAAGCTGTTTCTGGAGACGGCGGAGAAGCACTTCATGGTGGGCCACCGGGTCCACTACTATGTCTTCACCGACCAGCCGGCCGCGGTGCCGCGCGTGGCGCTGGGGACCGGTCGGCAGCTGTCGGTGCTTGAGGTGCGCGCCTACCAACGCTGGCAGGACGTGTCCATGCGCCGCATGGAGATGATCAGCGACTTCTGCGAGCGGCGCTTCCTCAGCGAGGTGGATTACCTGGTGTGCGTGGACGTGGACATGGAGTTTCGCGACCACGTGGGCGTGGAGATCCTGACTCCGCTGTTCGGCACTCTGCACCCCGGCTTCTATCGAAGCAACCGAGAGGCCTTCACCTACGAGCGCCGGCCCCAGTCCCAGGCCTACATCCCCAAGGACGAGGGTGATTTCTACTACTTGGGGGGGTTCTTCGGGGGGTCGGTGCAAGAGGTGCAGCGGCTCACCAGGGCCTGCCACCAGGCCATGATGGTCGACCAGGCCAACGGCATCGAGGCCGTGTGGCACGACGAGAGCCACCTGAACAAGTACCTGCTGCGCCACAAACCCACCAAGGTGCTCTCCCCCGAGTACTTGTGGGACCAGCAGCTGCTGGGCTGGCCCGCGGTCCTGAAGAAGCTGAGGTTCGCGGCGGTGCCCAAGAACCACCAGGCGGTCCGGAACCCGTGAGCGGCTGCCAGCGGCTCTGGGAGGGCTGCCGGCAGCCCCCTCCCCCTCCCGCCCTTGGTTTTAGCAGAACGGGTAAACGCTGCTTCCTTTGTCCTGTTGCAGTAACTGAAGCCTAGGTCTCGCCCCCACCTCAAATCACACACGCCCCCTCCCCGCCACAGGGACACACCATTACATACATAGACACACACAGACACAAAATCACACACCCCCCTCCCTGCCACAGAGACACACCATTACATACACAGACACACACAGAAAGACACACAGACACACGATCACACACATTCCCTCCCCGCCACAGAGACACACCATTACATACACAGACACAGAAAGACACACAATCACACATACCCCTCCCCACCACAGAGACACACCATTGCATACACATACACACACACAATCACACACACCCCCTCCCTGCCACAGAGACACACCAGTACATCCATACACACAGAAAGACACACACAGACACACAATCACACACACCCTCTCCCTGTCACAGAGACAAACCATTACACACACACATACACAGAAAGACACACATGGACACAATCACACACATTCCCTCCCCACCACAGAGACACACTGTTACATACACAGATACACTATCACACACACCCCCACCACAGAGACACACCATTACATACACAGACACACACAAACAAAATCACACACACCCCCTCCCTGCCACAGAGACACACCATTACATACACAGACACTGAAAGGCACGCACAGACAGAATCACACACATTCCCTCCCCACCACAGAGACACACTGTTACATACACAGATACACAATCACACACCCCCTCCCTGCCACAGAGACACACCGTTACATACACAGACACACACAGAAAGATACAGACACAAAATCACACACACCCCCTCCCTCCCACAGAGGCAAACCATTACACACACACACACACACACACACAGACACACAATCACACATGCACTCTTTCTGCCACAGAGACACACCATTGCACATACATACACCAACACACAATCACACACACAATCACACACACCCCCTCCCCACCACAGAGACAAACCATTACACACACACAAAAAGACACACAGACACACAATCACACACACCCCGTCCCCACCACAGAGACACACTGTTACATACACAGACATACACAGAAAGACACACACAGACAATCACACCCCGTCCCTTCCACAGAGACACACCATGACACACACACAGAAAGACACACAGACACACAATCGCACACACCTCTTCCTGCCACAGAGACGCACCATTACATACACAGACACACAGAGACACACACAGAGACACAGACACACAGATATACACAGAAAGACACACACAGAAAGACATGCACGCAGACACACACAGACACAGACACAGATACAAAGACACACACATATACACAGACATGCCCAGAGACACACGGAGACACATGCAAAAACGTACAGAGAAAGACATACGGAAGTGCACAGACAGACACATAGACCACACAGACACACAGACATGCATGCAAACACACAGACACATAGACATGCAGACATGCACACACACAGATACACAGACATGCAGACATGCACACAGACACAGACGCATGCACACAGACTTGGGCAGCTGGAATTCAGTGCCTGGGGCATAAGTTCCTGGAGGGGCGGCCACCTTCAGCCCCCACAGTGAGGTCCTGAGGAAGCTTCCCCTTAAACAAGGGATCATGGAGGAGGTCTCTTCCGGAGCTTGGAGGAAGGCCTTAAGTGGTCCTTCCACCTCGGCATCCCAAAGTGCTAGGATTATAAGCATGAGCCACTGCACCTGGCCCCAACATCATTTATTGAAGAGACTATCGTTTCTCCATTGTGTTTCTTGGCAGTTCTGTCAAAAATCAGTTGACTGTAAATGCATGGATTCATTTCTGGGCTGTCTATTCTGTTCCTTTGGTCTGTTTGTTTTTATGCCAATCCCATGCTGTTTTGATTATTATAGCTTTGTAGTATATTTTGAAGTTAGGTAGTATATTGTCTCCAGCTTTGCTCTTAGCTTAAGATTGCTTTGGCTATTTAAGGGTCTTTCTGGCCATTACTGACAGTTAAAATGGCCCTGGCTCATGTCTCTTGGGCCTCTACAGTACTTTAGGTGGGGGGCCAGTACTGCAGCCCACATGTCCCTACAGGCTGCGTGTGGCACCTGACAGTGCTTTGGCCACTGTGGAGCAGGTGTTACTCCCCCATACCAATTTTAGGATTATTTTATTTATTTTGGTGAAAAATGTCAATGAAATTTTGATAGGGATTGCATTAAATCTGTAGATTGTTTGGGGTTGTATGGACATTTTAACAATATTAATTCTTCCAATTCATGAACATGGGATGTCTTTTTTTTTTGGCACCTGATCTCAGATATGGGATAACTTTCTAATTATTTGTATCTTCAATGTCTTTCACAAATGTTTTATAGTTTTCAGCATACAGATCTTTCACTTCCTTGGTTAGATTTATTCGCAAGTATTTTTTGTAGCTATTGTAAATGAGATTGTTTTCTTGATTTCTTTGTTAGGGTATAGAAATGCTACAGATTGTTGTATGTTAATTTTATATCCTGCAACTTTACTGATTTCATTTATTCTAACAGCTTGTTGGTGGAATCGTTAGGGTTTTCTTTAAGATCATGTCATCTGTAAACAGGGACAATTTAGCTTCTTCCTTTCCAATTTGGATACCTTTTATTTCTTCCTCTTGCCTAGCTATTTTGGCTGAGGGCCAGCTTGTTGGGTTTGTTGTTGTTGTTTGTCTGTGCCTTTTGGTGTTTCATGTTGCTGGCTTCTCCAGCACGCAGTCACAGATATATGAGGCAGAAAGAAAACCCAGGGAACTCCTGTCACGTCATTCCTCAGGTCCCAAGGTCCCTACCTGGTCTGCCTTCTTCTCTCCACCTTTTAGTGTTTGATATATATACATTTATGTACGTAGTTATATACGTATGTGTAATATCCAGGGAAATATACAGAGATTTTAACTGTCCTTAGTATAGGGCATGGGGACAGGTGCATCTGTTCTACCTTGCCTGGAAGTGGAAATTTCTTCAAGTGAATTTATCACCAACTAGCGTGACAGAATTCCTGGTTTAGTGTCTAGCTGTCCCCACTGAGACCAATCACCATGCCATCAGGCACTCTCTTCCCTCTGTGCTGTGTACTGGGACCTGAAACAGCACCCAGCACCCTGAGAGCACAGGATGCCTGAGGGGCAAGAAAGAATGAACGCAGCTTCTTATGTGCCCCACCCGGTCAACCCAAGTCAAGCACGGACCTGGGAGCTGAAGTGACAAGCTGGAGGTCAGGCAGTTCTATTACTTAAGGCTGGTTCTTCCTGACTCCAAAGGCCAGGCGCCACCCTGTGCTCCTTCCAAACAGAAGTTGGCTTTACCTGAGTCAGGAGGACAAGATGGCTATTCCTGACCATTGTATAGCAGTGCCACATCTCCTAGTTTCCAGAACATTTAATGTGCTGCTGTGGAGGCCCGACAGCTCTGAAGTAACCCTTTGCACCCAGGAGAAACCGGGCCTGGAGGGGTGGGGTGGGGTAGGCTGAGACTTCCAGTATCCCACGTGGGCATCCCGTTGCTAAGGGCAACTGCCCCTCCCCGCGAGGGTGGGGAAGGAGCAGGGAGGCACACCCTTCCTCCCTCTGCGTTTCACTGGAGAAGACCTGTGTCCTACCGTGGTTGCACGTCGTGGACCAGCCCAGAGGGACTGGAGTGACTCTTCTCTCATGTGGGGCACAGCCAGCCTGGGCACAGGGCCTCACCGAAATCCCTGGGCCCCGTCTCCCTGGGGATTTCCAGGGGCTGTTGCACTGCTCGGTGAGCTGGAGGTGTGGGGGACCACAGATGAGGCAGGCGCCTAAATTGCTTGGGCAGAGTCCGGCTGCTTTCCCCCTCCAAACCCCTCCCTGTGTCCTCACACCCCTTTGGGTCCCGGCACCATGGCCAGCAGCGGTCGGGGGTCAGAGGTTTGAGTCCAGGCTGATTCCTCGGATGCACCGACTTTGCCCAGGAGGGCTGGGCAGAGGGCAGCCCCAAAGTGTCATCTTTGATTATTCTTTGACCCCAAAGCCAGCCTTGGGCATGTCCCCAGTGCTGGGAGAGGTGCCGCCTCCACGGGCTGTGGCTTGCCCAGAGTTTGAGTCACTTTTGCTTCCTCGCCCCTCTGCGCTCTGTTTGGTTTAAATAAAGCGCACCCGCTTGACCCACCCGCTTCCTCCCCTGCAGCCTCGGGCCCCATCCTCCCACATGGCCGCACTAGGGGTGCTGGGGGCGGAGTGGGGACCAGACCTGAGGGGGTTCTGGGTTCGGCTTCCCAGCAGGAGCAGCTGGGGCATCATCAGTGGGGCAGGTGACCCAGGATCTGAGCAGGAATCTTCCAGGTGGAGGTGGGGCCACCCCTCTGCTTCCCACAGCTGCCTTCTGCTCTGGGGGCAGCCCTGGCTGAGAATCCAGTGAAGTAAGGGCTTTGAAATGGTTTTGATTGTAAAAGTATTGTTTAGCCATTCCTTTTTTTTTTTTTTTTCTTTTTTGAGACGGGTCTCACTCTATCACCCAGGCTGGAGTGCAGTAGTGAAATCTGGGCTCACTGCAACCTCCACCTCCCAGGTTCAAGCGATTCTTCTGCCTCAGCCTCCTGAGTAGTTGGGATTACAAGCACCTGCCACCGCACCTGACTGATTTTTGTATTTCTTAGTAGAGATGGAGTTTCACCATATCAGCCAGACTGGTATCAAAATCCTATCCTCAGTGATACACTCGCCTCGTCCTCCCAAGGTGCTGGGATTTTGGCATGAGCCACCACGCTCAGCCATGTTTAGCCATTTTTAAAAGTTGTGAACAGATAATTAAGTCTATTCACAACATTAGAAAATTTAAGTTAAAATGTAAATGACTCTAGCAAGAATTAGCCTTTAGGTGGCCCTGGGTCCCCCTCCTCAAGCCCCGCCATCAGAGAAAACTCTGAGAAGAGTTTTCCAATTTTTCTTATTTATAAAATGGGTTTGATTCAAAACTGACTTTTCCTCTTCACAGAGTCTCACAGGTCCTTCCCCGGGTCCAAGAGGCTCTTCTGTGGCCTGAGGGCGACTTCTGTGGCCTGAGGGCGAGTAGCTGCCTAGCCGTGGTAGCACCTCCCGTCACATGGTAAGGGGCCCCTCCCCAGGGCCACACCTGGCAGAATATGGCTCATAGTGTTAGAAGCTTGAAAATAGTGTAAACCA
This sequence comes from Trachypithecus francoisi, assembly GCF_009764315.1. NCBI lineage: Eukaryota > Metazoa > Chordata > Mammalia > Primates > Cercopithecidae > Trachypithecus > Trachypithecus francoisi. Next base: position 11,152,229 of record NW_022681444.1, on the reverse strand, counting down.
GGCCGGGCGCGGTGGCTCAAGCCTGTAATCCCAGCACTTTGGGAGGCCGAGACGGGCGGATCACGAGGTCAGGAGATCGAAACCATCCTGGCTAACACGGTGAAACCCCGTCTCTACTAAAAATACAAAAAACTAGCCGGGCGAGGTGGCGGCGCCTGTAGTCCCAGCTACTCGGGAGGCTGAGGCAGGAGAATGGCGTGAACCCGGGAGGCGGAGCTTGCAGTGAGCTGAGATCTGGCCACTGCACTCCAGCCTGGGTGACAGAGCGAGACTCCGTCTCAAAAAAAAAAAAAAAAAAAAAAATAGTGTAAACCAAAAATAAAATTCTAAGCCCGCTCCCACAGCCATCTGAATGGACCTCTCTTCTCTTGGCCAGGGCAACCCAAAGTTAACCTGAAAAACTGGTTCAGGCTGTGAAGAGAAGGTGGGGTGGGGTGGACATGCCTCATCTATGTCCTCCTCCCTTTTAAAATTCAGCAAAGGCTGACCAGCGTGGAACATCAACATAGACCTTACGTCTGATAAGAGGCATTTACAATCTGTTCTCTCTGAAGCGTGCTATGTGGAGGCTTCCTCTGCGTGATAAAACTTTGGTCTCCACAATCCCTTATCATAACCTAGACATTCCTTTCTAGTGATAATAACTCTTTCAACCAATTGCCAATAAAAAAAATTTGAATCTACCTCTAACCTGGAACCTCCCCGCTCCATCTTCGAGTTGTCCCACCTTTCTGGACGGAAGCAATGTGTATCTTGCATGTATTTGATTGATGTCTCATGTCTCCCTAAAACGTATACTATCAGGCTGTGCCCAGATTGCCTTGGGCAAATGTTCTCAGGACCTCCTGAGGGCTGTGTCTCGGGCCATGGTCACTCAGATTTGGCTCATAATAAATCTCTTCAAATATTTTGCAGAGTTTGACTCTTTTTGTCAACAATAAGCTCGTCAAATGAAAGCTGTTGGAACTTTAAATTACTTTGAGCCCCGAAGCAATGTGATTATGAGACCCTGGTCAAGCAGCAAGTCACTGTGAATTTTGCTTCTCTAATTATAGATTAACGCTCTTCCTTTCTTGTTTTGTAAAATGTTGTGAAAGATTAAATGGCACCAGATGTAAGACCCCTTCCCTTTCTTAGTTCCTGACCTTTTGTTACGAATTAACTTCTTTATTTTCTTGCACCCAACTCAGACCGGATGGCACAGAAGACACCGTGCCTATCAAATACCATTAGACAATATGTTAAATATACTTTTCCCAAAAGGAACAAGATATAACCAAACAAATTGCTGCAACTCATAAGCCAGCCTTACTTGGAAAACGTAATCATGCTAAACCTCCTTGTATTTTCCCATTTAAGTGAAGCCCTAATCCCTCCAGCTCAGAGCACACCGAGCCCATTCCTTTAGAGTCTGTGTTTTCTGAGTGGTGGTCCTCAAACTCAGAGTTAGAATCAACTCTATAAAATTGGATTTTCAGCCTTTCAATGATTTCAGGTGGCAGGAGAAACACACAGACCCCACCTCTTCCTTTGGAGTTCTGCATTGCAAAGGGATTTCATCCTGCCTTTTGTAACCAGCCAAGGGGTTCCTCCTGCCTCATCCCCAAATAAAGACCTTGCATTCCAGCAAAGAGAGAGTTTAATAGACACAGGCAGGCCACACCACGTGGGAGAGAGAGTTTGTACTCCAATCATTTCATCAAAGGCTTATAGGCAGGGGTTTTCCAAGGCAGTTTGGGGGGTCAGAGGTGGCCAAGTAACAGGTACTGATTGGTTGAAACAGACATGAACTCATAGAGGGTCAAAGCTGTCCTCCTGCAGGCTAAATTCCCTCTTGAAAAGGAAGCCATCGCCAGCCTCTCATGCCCACCCCCATCTAGAACCCCCACTCCTCTCCAGTCTGTGTTTTGGAAGAGCCTCTGGATCGCAGGGGCTGGGAAATTCGACTGGTCATCCCCGCCAAGCAAACACATTCTCCCATCCAGGGCCCCTCAGTGAGTGAAGGCTGAGCCCCAGGAAAGAATCGCTTCTTACGGTGGTGCCACAGGAGTGAGGTTGGCGGGTCCAGGTAGAACCATGGGTATCAGACCTGCAAAAAACCTGAAAAGATATCTCAAAAGACCCATCTACAGTTGGGAAAATTGTGTATGTTGCTAGAGCGGTCTACACCTTAGCTCCTCCCTCTAGCCTCAGTGTTTCATTAGCTTTACGCAGGCAGAAGAGTTTTGGAGGAGACCTGTTGTTATTTAAACTATAAATTAAATGTCTCCCAAGGTTAGCTCAGCCCAAAAGCCCAGGAATCATGAAGGGAAAGGAAAGATGGGGGCGGGTTAGCTCAGCTCACTCTTACAATGTTTCTCATTTGTAGCAGGATGAGCCGCAGACAAAACTCCTCAGACACTGGATTAAAGAAGGAAGAGGTTTTTTATTTGGCAGACTTACATCTTAAGAGCCGAGCTCCCCGAAAAACAAATACTTAGCCTTTTTAAAGGCTTACAACTTTAAGGGGTCCGCGTGAAAGGGTCGTGATAAATCGAGCAAGCGTGGGAAACGTGACTGGGGCCTACATCCATCAGCTAACAGAACAAAAAGTTTTACAATGCTTTTTATTTCATACAGTGTCTGGGATTTACAGATGACACAAGTAGTTTAGGCCAGGGGTTGATGTTATTATTATTACTTTTTTTAACTCCTAGGGTCGGGTGGTGGTGCCAAGGTTGTCCGGCTATTTGTCTTACTTTTGTTTCTTTCTCTCTTTCCTCCTGTCTTGTGAACTAGGCAAGGTGGGGGGAGGAGGGCAGCAGGAGTAGTAGTGGCCTCCTTCCTTAATTGATAGAGTTTTTACAAAGGCAGTTTCACTTTCAGCGTGGTGGTTCTCTAACTTCTCTTGCTTCCTCAGGTCCTCACCCCAAACCAGCACCCACCCTTCACTCCCAGGGTGTACCCTTCCTTCCCTCCTGCTCACCTGGGCCTATCCCAGATTCCCCCCAGGAGCTGTGGAAGGTCCCAGTGGTGCCACCTTGGCCTCCAGGGATCACTCTCCAGCTTCTTCCCTCCTCCCTCCACAGGAACCTTGCCTCAAACGTCACTCCCGCTGCTCTCTGCTGCACTCAGCCTCTTCCTGGCAAGTGTGCCCCTCCCCTCTTGAAAAAGAAGCCATCACCAGCCTCTCGTGTCCACCCCCATCTAGACCCCCCACTCCTCTCCAGTCTCAGTGTCTTGGAAGAGCCTCTGGATCACAGGGGCTGGGAAATTCGGCTGGTCATCCCCACCAAGCAAACACATTCTCCCATCCAGAGTCCCTCAGTGGGTGAAGGCTGAGCCCCAGTAAAGGACAGATCATCGCTGTCACAGCGAGTGAACTAGAGCGACTCCATGCTGAGTAGGAGCTGGGTGAAATGAGGTTGAACCTTCTGCGCTGCATTCTCAGGTTAGGCATTCTTAGTCACAGGATCAGATAGGAGGTTGGCAGGATTAGTATCGCGAGATACAAGTCACCGAGACCCTGCTGATCCAACAGGAAGCAGTAAAGAGGCCAAAACCCACCAAAACCAAGATGGCGACAAAAGTAACCTCCAGTCGTCCTCACTGCTCATTATGCACTAATTGTAATGCATTAGCTGCTAGAAGACACTCTCACCTGCATCATGACAGCTTACAAATGCCGTGGCAACGTCCAGAAGTTACCCTATATGGTCTAAAAAGGGGAGGTACCCTCAGTTCAGAAAAATCCCCTCCCCTTTCTTGGAAAACTCACAAACAGTCCACCTGTTGTTTAACATATAATCCAGAAATAAGTGTTAGTATAGTCAGCCGAGATCCAAGAACCCTGTGTTGGGGTAGGGATTGGGACTCGTTTCTGGTAACAATACTAGGGTTCACGGAGCCCCCACATCCCAGGGCAAGTGGTGCAGAAGCCTGAGCCATCAGTAGCCACCCCCGTCAGGCTTCTATATGGATTCCTTGGTGCAGGGCATTTGGTTTACCAGGCCTGAGAGACCCACACCTGAAGTGCTAGCCCAGCCCCATCACCACAGCCCAGACACAAAACTGCAGCCCAGCCCCACACTGCAGCCCAGCCACACCACTGCAGCCCATCCCCACACTGCAGCCCAACCCCACACTGCAGCCCAGACACACCACTGCAGCCCAGCCCCACACTGCAGCCCAGCCCCACACTGCAGCCCAGACACACCACTGCAGCCCAGCCCCACATTGCAGCCCAGACACACCACTGCAGCCCAGCCCCACATTGCAGTCCAGCCCCATCACTGCAGCCCAGCCCCACCACTGCAGCCCAGACACACCACTGCAGCCCAGCCCCCTCACTGCAGCCCTGTCCACCACTGCAGCCCAGCCACAACACTGCAGCCCAGCCCACCATTGCAGCCCAGGCCCGGCAGTCATTGCCCTTGCTAGGTCTGTGTGGAGGAATCAGAGAGAACACTCTGGAAAGTGCTAGACACATGGGAGGCCCTCAAGGAATGGTGGCTGCCACTGAGAACTCTGTTTCTGTGGCACTTTCTGGACAGATGGCTCCTTTGCAGATTTTTATTCCAAAACTAAGCTCCCATCACCCAGTCCTGTCCTCCCTGCTGGCAGAGCTTGTCCCTGGATCCAAGTTCTCTTCTTTGCACCAAATCCGGTGGCCTCGAGTCCCAGCTCTGCTTTGCACAGGGGCTTTTCGAAGCCCTGTCTGCCTTGCTGTGAGATGGGGTCACCCAGCTGCCCTCCGGGGGATGGTGTTGCTGATGGAGCAGATGAGGACAATGCCAAGAGCTTCACGTGGTCTGGCTTTCCCAGGCTGGATGTGCCCCTCTGGTCCTCAGTGTCCCCGCATAGAGAATGGCTGATGCTGACCACCCACACTTGGTTTCCCCAGAGCCAAAGCAGGCTCCTTGAGGACAGGGATCTGACCCCCACACAGGGCCCCCAGGATCTGCTTGACGGGGGCACCAGGCAGTTCTCCCGGAAGGCAGGGCATGTCCTCAGGGCTCTCTGGGGTTGGGTGGGCCTGGGTCATCGCTGCCTCTGCCCACGGTCTTTCTAGAGGCTTCCCCAAGTGCCAGAGCTGCCCTGGAGGGCCAGGGTTACCGGAAAACCCAAAGGGAGAAAGTCAGAGAGACATCAGCCCACCCAAGAAGTGCAGGGCCTTGGGGACACCAAGGGTGAACTCTGTGCTGTGAAGGGCAGGCCTGACCTGGAGAGAGGGAGCCTGCGGAGGAGACAGGGGATCTCCCAGTGCTCTTCCGAGGAAGCCCCCGGATCTCCCACTGTGTTCTACTCTCCTGGGCAGGCAGTTGTCAGGGTGAGCAGGTGTCAGGATGGTGCCTAGTACAGCTGGTTTTGGGCAGAAGCCCTGCCCGTGGCCTGCACGTTGGGTGTCTGTGCATTGGGTCTCTGCTCTGCAGCCTCAGCAGGTACTGTGACGGGAGATGGCCGGGCAGGGACCTGGCCAGCTCTTTGTCTTAGCTGCCTTCACACGTCAGGGTTTGCTTTGCACATCACATCCCTGTGAACATACAGGTAGGATTAGTTTACTGGTTTGTGGCAGGGTGGTTTTTTCTTCTTCCTAAAAATGGGATTTAGTGGATTTTTAGCTTCCCGGGTTACATCTGAACCAATGACTTGGAATTTCAGACAATGGCTACGTGCTTTTGACTGGGTTTGGAATTTGTGATCTAAAAGGGTTCTTCGATCATTTTGTTATATGGCTAGAAGATGAGACGATTTTTAGTGGCTTTAAAGAAATATAATGAAGCGTTGGCCACATCAACATCGACCAAGACCAGAGCGACATTTTAAAAAGGGGCAAAATCGCCGGGGAGTGTGGCTTCTTGTTGCTGGGGGACTCCCAGCCTTCTGCGTGGCCGGAGCAGAAGCGGCGGCATGGGGAAGCAGGCATGGAGAGTAGAAAACTGATTTCTGGTCAGGCACAGTGGCTCACACCTGTAATGCCAGCACTTTTGGAGGCCGAGGTGGGCAGATCACCGGAGGTCAGGAGTTCGAGATCACCCTAGCCAACATGGCGAAACCCCGTCTCTACTAAAAATACAACAACTTAGCAGGGTGTGGTGGCAGGCGCCTGTAATGTCAGATACTCGGGAGTCTGAGGCAGGAGAATTACCTGAACCCAGGAGGCGGATGTTGCAGTGAGCCGAGATCCTGCCATTGTATTCCAGTCTGGGCAACAAGACGGAAACTCTGTCTCGAAAATAAATAAATAAATAAATAAATAAATAAATAAATAAATAAATAAATAAATAAAATGTAATGAATCTGGAGGACTGCATGGTGTCCTATAGCATGAGGGTTAAAAGTTGGGGTTTTGGAAACAAGTCAGCCTTGAAATTGCAGCTTTGCTGCTGCCTGAGCCACTGGACCTTCTGAGCCTGGTTTTCCTCCTGTGTCAACTGAGGGTGGTGACTTGGGCTCCCGCTCAGGGGTTGAAAGATTCTGCAGCCTCTGGAGCTGCCACTCATCACGTCATCACTGGGTCTGCTGTTCTCGGTCCTGCCTGGGTGGAGGTTTCTATGACTTCTCAACAGAAGTGGCAGTCTCAGGAGAACGCTGTAACAATGGCCATCCTTTGAGGTGCCTGTTTCTTGCTCTGTTTTTATTTAAAGATCTGTGGAAATGTTGAACAGGAAAAATGAACTGCAATATCCGGAATGAAAATAAACTAGGCAAAGTATTCTTGATTAAAAAAAAAAATTTTATATATAATACAAAAATTAGCCAGATGTGGTGGCCATCACCTGTAATTCCAGCTACTTGAGAGGCTGAGGCAGGAGAATCACTTGAACCCGGGAGGCAGAGGTTGCAGTGAGCCGAGATCGCGCCATTACACTCCAGTCTAGGCAGCAAGAGCAAAACTCTATCTCAAAAACAAACAAACAAACAAAAAAGCCTTTTATCTCAGGTTTAGGGGAGCATGTGCAGGACTGTTATATAGGTAAACTCCATGTCTCGGGGGTTTGGTGTACAGGTTATTGAGTCACCCAGGTAATAAGCATGGTACCCAATAGGTATTTTTTTTGATCCTCTCCCTCCTCCCACGCTTCACTCTCAAGTAGACCCCGGTATCTGTTGTTCCCCTCTTTGTATCCAAGCATTTCTGATTAATGAACCTAAAGAAATAGTGAAAGAACAAGCAAAACAAATCTATTCTCTTTGTTGCTCCACGCCCCCCTCTCTCTAGAAAACAACGGTTTTAACCTTGGCTGCATATTAGAGTCACCTGGGGTGCTTTTAAAATTCCCTTTGCCAGGCCCCACACTTGAACATTGTGATTTAGTTGCCTGGCCCAGGCATCAGTTTTTTTTTTTTTTTTTTTTTTTTAAGAGATGGGGTCTTTCTCTGTTGCCCAGGCTAGAATGCAGTGGTGTAATCATAGCACACTGTAGCCTTGAACTCCTGGGCTCAAGAAATCCTCCCACCTCAACTTATTGAGTAGCTGGGACTATGGACACGTGCCACCATGCCTGGCTAATTTTTAAAAAGTTTTGTAGTGATGGAGTCTCACTATGTTGCTCAGGCTGGTCTCTAACTTCTGGGCTCAAGCAATCTCCCGCCTCAGCCTCCCAAAGTGCTGGGAATATAGGCATGAGCCACTGTGCCCGGCTGGCCTCCGTATCTTTTGAGGTTTCCCTGATGACTCTACAGAGCAGCCACAGTTGACAGCCATTGCCCTGGAATCACTGTGTTCACTCACATTTCATTTTACAATGACTGTAATTGGAAAGACACATTTGGTCATGAGGAAGAGGAAATGGACAACTCATGTCTCATACAAATCACAAGTACCTCCCGCTGGAAGCAGCAGGCCTCTGGGAAGGTTCTAGAAAGAATAGGTCCCTGTGTCTGGAGCTGTGCTTCTGAGCAACTGCCTGGCTGGGGCACCCCCGCTCACTGGGTGGTCACTAAGCTTCACACACTGCTCCCCAGCTACGCTTTCCTCCTTCGTGCTTCCTTCTCCTTGCTTGACTGGACTCCAACCAGGAAGGCTCTTTTTCTTCATGATTAAAAGAGTCATAAGTGCTGATGGGAGAAAAATAAAGTCATATAGAAGAAGACAGTCTGGGTGCGGTGGCTCACACCTGTAATCCCAGCACTTTGGGAGGCGCTCACACCAGTCATCACTCCCCCTCCCAGTGCCCACATCCCCTGCCTGTCCACTGTGCCCTGTCCCCAGTGCCCTGTCCACAGCACAGCTAGCTCAACACACGTGGCATCCACGCCAGACACCATGCTTTGCCTCCCGCTGCTGAGTCCACCTGGCCCTACGCGCCTATGTGGCTGGAGTCCAGGTGTGGGGCAGGCTTCCGTGATGGTGTCAAGGACTGGACGCTTCCTGCCTGTCTCCTCGAGGTCCTTAGGGCTGACTCATCCCAACTGGGTCCCCTGCTGTGGTTCTCAGATGCCCTCTGTGTGTGTGTTTCTTCTCTGGGTTTCCTGGCCCATTCCAGAGCAATCACAGACCAGAGGGACGGCACCCCATTAGATCAATCAGACGAGCCCTGGAGTGGGGAGTGCAGTTACCATCCATGAGGATGCTGGTGTGTTGGGGGGATACAGGGAGGGGAATGGATGCCACGTCAGCCACCAATAGCCCCTATGGGCCCCTGACTTCCTGCACTAACATCGTCTCAGTGCACACATCTGCCCAGGACCACCGGGGCCATTCTCACCTGTGGGTCTACCAGATGCCCAGGAAACGCCCCCAAAATATATGATGCTTACAAGGCAAAGGCCACCTGCCCTGAAGGACGCGGGGGCCACAGAGTAGTGGAAAGCAAAGGGATGGGAGACTTATCCCCAAATCAGTGACACACCTGACGGCAGCTCAGTCACAATCCTTAGGGAGGTGTTTTGTTTTGTTTTGTTTCTGGACGGGGGTGACTTTGTAGACAAATTGCATTTTTTTCTTAAAAATGTAAAATGATCTGCAATGAAAATATACTGTGTTCAGTTTAGGGCAAGTAGCCTCTTCTGATGTTGAGTCTACAAATAATCAGAAAGCACTGAAAATTCAAAAGCCGGACTTAAAGTTCTCAGCAGCGCTTGGGTAGGCGGTGGAGTCCGTGACAGACGCTGAAACTGTGGGCTCCAAAGGCCAACACAGGAAGGAAGGAGAGAGCCTCAGAGGAGGGGGAAGGTCGGACCCGGTCCACCCCTGGCGTGGCGCCCTCAGCCCTTCTCAGCTCCCAGTGCCTCTTAACATTGCTGGCGGGTGTGAGCCGGGGTCATGCAGCCTCTGAGCGAGCTCGGTCCCTTACTCACTATTTCCAGCCTCACCTTCCTTCCCGTGAAAAGGGCACGAGAGTAACACCTCCCTCGTGGAAGTGCAAGGCTGGTACAGGCTTTAGCCACATCTCTGAGCCCTTTCACCAAAAAGGACTCACTGAACCAAAGAGCTGCACAGAGCGTTAGCATCCACCCCCACCCCAGAGAGGGCTTCCTGGAGCTCACCTGGGGGAGAGTGTGTGTGCAGGTGGGAGGATGGAGATCGTGGCCTCCCTCTACTTGGCTAGTGGCTGAAGACCCCACCGGACATCTCTGGCCTCCCAGGTGGCAGCTGCCTAAGTGGTGGGTGGTGTCTGGAACCAGGAGACCCTGTTCTGCCTGGCTGGGACTCAGTTTCCCAGGAGGTGACCTGGACAGGGTCATGCCGCCCCCTGTCTGTGGCACCTGGCTTGGGACTCGCTCCCTCCCTCCCCGTTGCTCTTCCTTCTCCTTACTCCAGGGTCTTCCAGGAAAGTGCCAATCCTGGAGTAAGATTTGGGGGGCAGTTCCTGCACTGGCTTCAAGCCCTCTGCGCACTCCTTCTCCAGCTGCAGAGCAAGGGCGTCCGGTCCTCCAGGAGAAGAGCTGGTCTAGGAGCTTAGTGTGTTCCCTGTGTCACAGGGCCTCCTCCACCCCCTGGCTCACGGACCCCATGCTGGCTGCGCTGCGGAGGCCTGCCCGGCTGCCAGATGCTGGTGACTCCCCTCCCGGGACCAGCCTTCTGGAAGGGGGATGTTGAGCCCATGAGGAGCTCCATGAGTGGCTAAGCAGGTGGGGACGGCCGTGTCCACAGCATCACCTTGGCAGCTGATGGGCAGGAAGACAGGTCCAGGCGGCCTCCAGGCACGTTCCTGTTTGTGTGACATTCACCGTGACATGGTGCATGCTGTGGCACACAGGGTCCTGTGTTCAGATAAGCCAGGGCCTTGGAGGAACTCAGGCAGAGGAAAGAGCTGGAACACAAACACAGCGCGACCTTTCCTGGGAAGAAGTCCATCCATGAATGCGCCCTGGGCCCCCTGCCACGCCCTGGGCCCCCATGGCCAAGTGCACATCCCCTCACTTCCACCACCCACGACTCCACTCAGCCCAGCTGACTCTCAAGAGCCTCTGCTGAGTCCCAGGAGCCTCTGCTGAGCCCATCCCAGAAGGGCGAGGGAGTCTGGGTGGCCAGAGAGGGCTGAGGCCTGTCAGTCTGACTGGGCTCCTTCAGGACAGGCACCCACCTGGGACGGGGACGTGCAGGGACCGCTGCGGCTGCCCTGGCCCAAGATGCCCCAGAGGCCAGGCGGACAGGCCCCTCCCTCCTCCAGGAGGTAGGACTAGGCTGGGTTTTGAAGGATGGCAATGGCCAGGTGGACGCAGGGCACGGACAGGGAAGTCCACGCAGGCCTAAAACACACAGACTCAGGCGGGCGGGAACTTCGAGGTCAAATCCCGGAGCCCTCGGAGGGAACTCAGGAAATCGGAAGCTCAGTGGGGGGCCGAGTTTGGCGCCTCAGCCTTGGGACGGGAGGTGGAGTATCCAGCAGAGGGGCTGCTGCCCACCACGGCTGGCCTTGCCCTTGGTTTTGGTCCCGGGGAAGTGCAGGGTGCAGGAGAGATGCCACAAGGCGCTTGGGTGTCCTTCCTGTGGCTTCCTTCGGTCCCAGGTGGGTGTAAGGAAGGAGACCACTACTACTCCTGCTGCCCTCCTCCCCCCACCTTGCCTAGTTCACAAGACAGGAGGAAAGAGAAAGAAACAAAAGTAAGATAAATAGCCAGACAACCTTGGCACCACCACCCGGCCCTAGGAGTTAAAAAAAGTAATAATAATAACATAAACCCCTGACCTAAACTACTTGTGTCATCTGTAAATTCCAGACACTGTATGAAAAAAAGCATGTATGTAAAACTTTCTGTTCTGTTAGCTGATGCATGTAGCCCCCAGTCACGTTTCCCACGCTTGCATGAATTATCAGGACCCTTTCACATGGATCCCTTAAAGTTGTAAGCCTTTAAAAAGGCCAAGAATTTCTTTTTCAGGGAGCTCGGCTCTTTAGACGCGAGTCTGCCAATGCTCCTGGCCGAATAAAAAGCCTCTTCCTTCTTTAATCCAGTGTCTGAGGAGCTTTGTCTGCGGCTCGTCCTGCTGCAGGTGACACATCTATGCCACTGCATCCACGCAAGACACTCTGTTAGAAAAAAGACAGGAAGGAAACGGTTCCAACTCACGAGTGAGTCACTGGGGAGGTGGGATTGGAAGTGATTTTCTCCCTTCTTCCAGTTTTTTAAGATTTATAACATGTGTGCGTCCTTTAAATGCAAAAGGCTTCCCAGGCCAAAAGCCCACCCCAAGAAGGCACTGGCTGCCCGCCCACTTCCAGCAGGTGTTCCAGCTCAGGCATTGCAGCGTGGTTGCTCCAGGGCCAGGGGAGACACAGGCCAGGGCCGCTTTGCCAGGGGGCTTCTGTTTTCCAGGATAAGTGGCCAGTGCTGGGAGATGAAGGTCATCCTGGAGAAAACTGACGAGCCGGGAAAATACACGGCTGGTGAGTCCCGGAGCCTGAGCCACAGCCTTTTGCTGCCTTCTGACTCCACTGAAAGCCCACTCTCCTGTCCCACTGGTCAATTTGCATTAGAAATGTGAACACCTGGCCCCAAACACCAGGTGTGGCAGGTTTGTCCTGGGACGGTCCCTCAGGGCTTTCTCTGTAGCTCTTGACTGTGGCTCTGGTGGGGCCAGGAGCAGAGTCGTATTTGGTTGTGGGGTCCTGCACCCCAACTCCCACCTCCACAGACCTCATACCCGGAGAAACCGCTGGTGACTCACTGGTTTGGGATGTGGCCGCCTCTCAGGTGCATCAGGTTCCTGGGAAGTGGGGGGTCCCATGGCCTGGGGCTCAGGCCTGGTGGGGAACCTGGGTCGGAGAGCTCTGGGAGTCTGGGAGGGTGCAGGAGCTGCGGGGCTCGCTGGGCCGGGTGCCGCACGCTGTCCCGGGATCCTCTCTGAAGGCCCCGGTGGCTAATTCAGGACTGTGCTGCTGTCCTTCTGCAGACGGGGCAAGCACATGACACATCATCCGATCACACGTGAAGGACCACTACATCTTTTACTGTGAGGGCCAGCTGCACGGGAAGCCGATCCGAGGGGTGAAGCTTGTGGGTGAGTCCCGCACCCCCACCCTGCAGCCCAAGCCTCCACCCGCCCTCCCTCCTCCCACAGCCTCCTGCACCCTCTTCCCCACGGGAGAAGCCAGTGGGACCCAGGAACCCGCTGCAGTTTCCTTAGGACAAGTTTTCCTGATAAAGGCCCCAATTCCCACCCCTGGAGTTCAAGATTTCAGATGCCCCAGCCTAGGTCTCTGCAGCGAAGGCAGGAAGGAGCCGCGGCTGTGGCGCAGGGGCTCAGAGGTCACACGTGTCCCAGGGCAGGCCAGGCCCTCCCCCGGGGCAGCTCCCTGCAGCGTCATCCTTGAGCGCGTTCCTGCGGGGTGTCCAGCGGGGAGAGGAACGGGGATGTGAGCAGGAGTCTGTGTGGAAAGAATGTTCCAGCTCCCAGGGTTGAATTCCGGATGCAGTGGCTGCCACAGACAGTGACGTGTCAGCGCCATTCCTGTCTGAGGACGAGGCCCGTGAAGGCTCCTGAGTTCTCCCTGGATCCAGGGGTGGGCGAATGACAGAGGAGTGGGACAGGCAGTGCCCTGGTGCGCCTGAGGGCAGAGGCGCTTCCTCCAGGGCGGACCTGTCCTGCTGTCCATCCTCACTCCGGGAGATGCCTGGGGATGGACGGAGAGCCCTTCCCGTTCTCCCAGTTCTGCTGTCATGGGAGCCTTCTCAGCCATGCACAACACCCTGGTCCCGCTTTGCCAGCCCGAGGGCCTCTGGGTTCAAGTCCCCCCATGGTGGGCGAGGTCCCCCTCCCCAGCCCAGCTCAGGCCTCCAGGCTGTGAAGGGGTGCCGTCTGCCTGTGCTGCCTCAAGCGCCCACATCTTGTCCTGGCTCCCACCTGCAGAGAGCCCGAGAACAACCTGGAAGCCTTGGAGGACTTTGAGAAGGCCGCAGGAGCCTGCAGACTTAGCACGGAGAGTATCCTCATCCTCCAGGTAGAGCAGTAGGAGGCATGGCCCTGCAGAGCCCCCCCGTGTCCCCGCGTGGGGACGTCAGCAGAGCCACGTTGCATCAGTGTGTAACTGTGCTGCCTCTAATTCTGGCTTTGTCCTTCCTGGGGTGGTGGAGCTGGTGGCTGTTGAGGGGCCCCAGTCCTGACTGCATTCTTGTGGTCTCCTGACTCGCCTGTGCTTCCTTTTCCTGCAGAAACCTGCTCTCCAGGGAGCGATTAGGGTGAGTGAACAGCTTTAGAGGACATTTGAGAAAATCCAGCCTTGGGCTCAGTGGCGCTTCAAGAAGCCCTGGGGTCTCTCCCACCCACCACACTCCTACCTGGGTGGGAGACACCTCACCTAGACCAGGCAGGTGGGAGATCTTCTCCTGAGCTGCCCGCACTCAGGCACCAGCCTCTGCTCTTGCCCTGGGAGTGACTCCTGGGAAGCTGAGAAGCCCACAGCGCTGAGCCCACCTTTGCTGGCTGCTAGTGGAGACGGTGTCTACCCCCAGCCCTGTGGGCGGGAGCAGGCAGGAGACTCAGGTTCCTCCTCAGCACCGCTCACCCTCAGCCATTCTTGTGATTCCTCTTACCCGATGAGTTGCTCAAAGATTCAGCAAAGTGGCAGGCGTGCCTGTGCTCGCTGTGTCAGATGGGCCCCTTGCTGGCTGCATGAGGGAACCAGAGGTTCGGAGACTCGCCCAAGGTCACCTGCCCAGGTGTGGGCAGAGCCAGAATCCTGGACAGCATCGCTGTCCTTCCCGCACCCTCCCCTTGGCCTGCAGTTGCCCCAATGCCTCTTCACTCGGCAGGGAGCTCTGTGGGCAGCCTGTGTGTAGGGGGGTCCCTGCTCCATTTGCTCCAATCTGGAGGCTGGAGACCCCACCTACAGCCAGAGAGCTTCGTGTGTGCCCCCCACACCGTTGCCCCCAAGAGCCCGCATGTGCCCTCCACACCCTAGTCCCTGAGAGCCCGCATGTGACCCCCCCACCATAGTCCCTGAAAGCCTGGCATCTGCCCCCACACCCTAGTTCCTGAGAACCTGCATGTGTCCCCACCCCACAGCCCCTGACAGCCGCGCTCAGCATGTGCCTCCCACACGATAGCCCCTGAGAGCCAGCATATGCCTCCACCCTGCAGCCCCCCAGAGCCCACATGTGCCCCCCACACCATAGCCCCTGAGAGCTCACATGTGCCCCCACACTGCAGCACCTGAGAGCATATGCGTTCCCACGTCACATCCCCCTGCCACCCTCCCTGTCGTGGCCTCATTCACCCTCCCCCGCTTACCAGGGCAGGGGGCACCTTGGCTCCTCAACAGCCCAAGGACGGCACCACCCAGCACCTCCATCCTTCACAGAGACATGGAAAAATCTCCCCACCCCTGCAGAACCCGGCCAGCTGCACCCCTTCCTACCACCCCTCACCTTCCCCCGCCCTGCATCCCCTCTCCTGGTTCTCCATAAAGAGCTTCAGACTCCACCTGTCTGTAGGGTTCCTCGGGGTGGGGGATGCTGGCTGGGTGCTCCTTGGGTTCAGGGAGGGGGTGGGAAGCGGGAGAAAGGACAGGGGACCAGCCTGGGCCCAGTTCTCCATGGTGGGTGCCACAGGCCAACAGTGCGAGGGGCCTGGAAGGGCCTGGCAGCGGGGTGTGTGCTGGCGACTCGGCCTGAAGGTTCCGGGGTGCTTCCTGCAGGTCAGCTGCCCACGGAGCTCAGGCTCTAGGGGTGGGTGGGGGCAGGGCTCTGCTCCTCGGTCCTGCACAAGTAAGACCAGAAGGCCTGGGACCAAGTTCAGCTGCCACCCCAGAGGGGGACTGGGCAGGGCCACCAGGGCCCTTAGCACTGACGCTGAGTCCGTGAGGCTGGACGTGGGGAGAGGGGACAGCAGCTCAAGGCAGGATGTGGCTCAGGTTTGAGCTCACCGGGGAAGCCAGTCCTGTCCTCCGGGGAACCACACCAGCACTGCCGCCAGGGCCTGGCTCCACGCTGTCCCTCTCTGTGCCTGGGTAGATTTGGGACAGGAAGTTCCCAGCTTGGGGGCAGCCACCGGAGGTCCCACCTCACACAGGCGCCTTTCCTGACCCTGGCGGTTTGTAGGATTTAAAGTTTCTTTTGAAGGCGCAACATCGCAGTGGCGCTGGGAGCGAGGAGAGGCAGACTCTTAGAGACCTGCTTCTCCCCAGGAGAGGGCGGCTGCCGGGCAGCGCCACACGGGGTGGCTTGCGCCCGGGACAGGACAATAGCCTGCGGAGCTCAGGGGAGGGAGCGGAAAGGGTAGCGGGTGACCCAGCTGTCTGTGGCCAGCTAACATGAGTCATTTCTCTGCTGCAGGGCATAGGGGCTGTCCCTGATTGTCTGGTACCTGGCCTTGGGGCAATGAGGGCTGGTGGGGAGTGGCCCCTGAGTGGGGCCATCTGAATAAGGCAGGGTGGCCGTATGGACCAATCAGCTGCTCAGGAAGGGGCCGCCCCTAACCAGGGCCTCAGCGATAGGTCAAGACTGCATTAAAAAAAAAAACTCGATTCTGGCCAGGCATGGTGGCTCATGCCTGTGTTCCCAACACTTTGGGAGGCCGAGGTGAGAGAATCACTTGAAGCCAGGAGTTGGAGACCAGCCTGGGCAACATAGTGAGACCCCATCTCTACTCAAAAAAAAAAAATTAGCCAGGCTTGGTGGTGCACACCTGTAGTCCCACCTACTTGGGAGGCTAAGGTGGGAAAATTGCTTGAGCCCAGGAGGTCGAGGCTGCAATGAGCTATGATCATGTCACTGCATTCCAGCCTGGGTGACAGAGCAAGACCCCGTCTCAAAAAATAAGATAAAAAATAAAAGAATTCCATTTGGGTTCCACTTTCTGCATCTCAAGATGAATCTTGGTTCTTATGAGGTGTCTGAAGTTCTCAGTCATAGCAGATGCCACCCATGCCCAGCTCCATCTCCCGTCTGCCGGCCTCCAGGGGTGACGTGGCTGCAGCGGGGGTCACCTGCAGCGGCGGACGTGGACACGCCAGCCAGCATGCCCATCTCAGGTGTGCAAGTCTCTGCACCAGTCTTCAGACGCCACGCAGATGACTGCAAAGAGCCTGTGCGAGCACCTGTAGCTCAGAAAGTGCCCCATGCCCCACATGACCACCATGGGGAAGCCAGAACCTCCCTCGCCCACAGGACCAGTGCCAGAGCCCAGGCCCAGGGACAGTCTGGGCAACTATGCAGAGAGGAAGGGATGATGGGGCAGCAGTTACAGAAGACAGACACCCCATCTGGGTGCATCCCAGAAGAGAGAACCCTTCGCTACGTGCAGCGATATGGAGAACTCTCATGTGGACCAGAGCATGACTGTGTGAGAGCCAGAAAGGGAGTTTGGAAGGCGTTGGACTGGAATTCACCTCTTAGGGAGGCGCAGGGTCTGGTTCCGAGGGGCCGTCGGAGAGGAGGTGTCCCTGGAGGACTGGTGGGGAAGAAAGCGGGCTGTGAAGAAAGTGGTGAAGAAAGAGGACCGAGGGCCCCTCGGAAGATGTTACGGAAGGTCAGAGGGTGTCCCATCAGCCCTAACGGCTCCGTTCTTCCCAATTTCATCTCAAGTCATGTGTCAGCTGTTTCGTTATCCCTCTGCATTATTTTAAAAGTGTCTACTCGAGGGGTGACGATGACATCCTTAATTCACAGTGGACTTGGAGCAAGCACTGTGTCCTTTACTTACAATGTGAAGGCCGGGCGCGGTGGCTCAAGCCTGTAATCCCAGCACTTTAGGAGGTCGAGGCGGGCAGGTCACGAGGTCAGGAGATCGAGACCATCCTGGCTAACATGGTGAAACCCCGTCTCTACTAAAAAAATACAAAAAACTAGCCCGGCAAGGTGGCGGGCGCCTGTAGTCCCAGCTACTCGGGAGGCTGAGGCAGGAGAATGGCGGGAACCCGGGAGGCGGAGCTTGCAGTGAGCTGAGATCCGGCCACTGCACTCCAGCCTGGGTGACAGAGCAAGACTCCATCTCAAAAAAAACAAAACAAACAAACAAAAAAAAAAAACGTGAAGACCTTGTGACGGCACAGGTGCGTCCTCCCCGCTCTGCCTCATGTCATAGGCCCTGTGACTGCACAGGTGCGTCCTCCCCACTCTGCCTTATGTCATAGACCTTTTGACGGCACAGGTGCTTTCCCTCATGTCATTGCTGACACGCATCACATCTACATATGCTGGAGACGTCGCAACGCAGCACTGCAGAGCTTGCCTGAAGCCGTCCTACATGTGATAAAGGAACGGAGAGGGTGTTTTCTCTTTACCCGCAGACCTTCCCCGGCGAGTGCTCTTTGGTCCTGGGTGTCCTGTTTCCATACTGATCACATCCCTCCAGCCTGAAGAATGGCTTTTATGCATTCTTTTATACTTTTATACAAAACTATATGTATGTGTGTATGTGTATATATGTGTGTGTGTGTGTGTATATACACACACATATACATACACACATACACACATATATATATACTTTTATGAAAAAGTAATTGCAGTTTTGGTCATTAAAAGTAATGACAAAACCATAATTACTTTTGCACCAACACAACCTAATAGCATTTTTTAAACTGCTGGCTGCTGTCCATAAATTGTTTCCATTTTGTTTTATCCGCATGTTTCACTTTGCTTTTACTCTTGAAGGATATTTTCAGCAGACACAGAATTCTCAGCCGGGCGTGGTGGCTGACACATGTAATTGCAGCACTTCGGGAGACCAAGGAGGGCGGATCACTGAGTTCAGGAGTTCAAGACCAACCTGGTCAACATGGTGAAACCCCATCTCTACTAAAATACAAAAATTAGCCAGGTGTGGTGGATGTGGCTGTAATCTCAGCTACTCGGGAGGGTGAGGCAGGAGAATCACTTGAACCCAGGAGGCAGAGGTTGTAGTGAGCTGAGATTATGCCACTGCGCTCCAGCCTGGGTGACAGTGCAGTAATAATAATAATAATAATAATAATAATAAAAAGAATTATCAACTGCAGTTCTTTTCCTTCCACAGTTTACAGATGCGGTTTCCCTGTCGCTGGCCTGCCTGTTTCCAGTGAAATCTCAATGCTTAGTCAGCTCATTCTTCTGCTGTATGTAATGTATCTTTTTTCTCTGATTGCTTTAAAATTCTGTCTTTAAATTTGGTTTTTGGCACTTTGACTTTGATGTACCTAATGTGTTTTCTTTCTGTTTATCCTGCATGGGGTTTTCTAAGGTTTCTGTAATTTCATAAAACTTGGTAGATTTCTTTTTTTTTTTTTTGAGACGGAGTCTCGCTCTGCTGCCCAGGCTGGAGTGCAGTGGCCGGATCTCAGCTCACTGCAAGCTCCGCCTCCCGGGTTTACACCATTCTCCTGCCTCAGCCTCCCGAGTAGCTGGGACTACAGGCACCCGCCACCTCGCTTGGCTAGTTTTTTTTTTTTTTTGTATTTTTTAGTAGAGATGGGGTTTCACTGGGTTAGCCAGGATGGTCTCAATCTCCTGACCTCGTGATCCGCCCGTCTCGGCCTCCCAAAGTGCTAGGATTATAGGCTTGAGCCACCGCGCCCGGCCCAAAACTTGGTAGATTTCTATCCATTATTTCCTCAAATGATTCAGTGATTCTTCTGCCCATGATTGCTCTCCACTCCTCTGGGACTCAATTACATGGGTGTTAGTCCTTTGAATATTGTCTCTTAGTCTCTGAGATTCTCTCTCTCTCTTTCTTTCTTTTTTTTTTTGAGACAGGGTCTTGCTCTGTTGCCCAGGCCAGAGTGCAGTGGCACAATCATAGCTCATTACAGCCTCGAACTCCTGAGCTCAACCTCTTTTTGTTTTCAATATTTGTTCCATTTATTCATAGGGCTGGATTATTTCTATTAACATATCTTCCTGTTGATGGAGGTGTCTCAATTCTTCTCTTAGCTGTACCTGGTGAATTTTCATTCCATATGTTGTGATTTTTAATTTTGGAATTTCCACTTGGTTACTGTTTGCAGTTGCTGTTTCTCTGCTGAGAGCACCTGTCTTTTCGTTCATTCTGAGCACATTTATTTCCCCCACATGCTTCACTATTGTGGTCACTTCTTTGGCATGTCCCAGTCAGCTGCCTCCAGGTTGACTCAAAGCCAGTTCTCTTAAAAATGGTCATATTTTCCTTTCTTCATGTGTATAATAATTTTGGATTGTTTCCTGAACAGTTTGAATGATGTATAAACTCTGGGTTTTGTTAGATTCCTGTAAAAAGTGCTGGTTTTTGTTTTTGGTTTTTTTTTTTTTAGATGGAGTTTTGCTCTTGTCACCCAGGTTGGAGTGCACTGGCACAATCTCAGCTCACTGCAAGCTCCACCTCCCGGGTTCAAGCGATTCTCCTGCCTCAGCCTCCCAAGTAGCTGGGATTACAGGTGCCCGCCACCAGGCCTGGCTAAATTTTGTATGTTTAGTAGAGACAAGGTTTTGCCATGTTGGCCAGGCTGGTCTGCATGGGGAAGGAAAGAGAGATCAGACTGTTACCGTGTCTATGTATAAAGAAGAAGACATAAGAAACTCCATTTTGTGCTGTACTAAGAAAAATTTTTCTGCCTTGAGATGCTGTTAATCTGTAACACTAGCTCCAACCCTGTGCTCACAGAAACATATGCTGTGTTGACTCAAGGTTTAATGGATTTAGGGCTGTGCAGGATGTGCTTTGTTAAAGAACTGTTTGTAGGCAGCATGCTTGATAAAAGTCATCGCCATTCTCCAGTCTCAAGTACCCAGGGACACAATGCACTGCGGAAGGCCGCCGGGACCTCTGCCCAAGAAAGCCTGGGTATTGTCCAAGGTTTCTCCCCACTGAGACAGCCTGAGATATGGCCTCGTGGGAAGGGAAAGACCTGACCATCCCCCCAGCCGACACCTATAAAGGTTCTGTGCTGAGAAGGATTCGTGAAAGAGGAAGTCCTCTTTGCAGTTGAGATAAGAGGAAAGCATCTGTCTCCTGCTCGTCCCTGGGAATGGAATGTCTCGGTGTAAAACCCGATCGTACATTCTATTTACTGAGATAGGAGAAAACCTCTTTGTGGCTGGAGGTGAGACGTGCTGGCAGCAATACTGCTCTTTAATGCACTGAGAGGTTTGTGTAAAGCCAAACATAAATCTGGCCTACGTGCACACCAAGGCACAGCACCTTTCCTTAAACTTATTTATGACACAGAGATCTTTGCTCACGTTTTCCTGCTGACCCTCTCCCCACCATTACCCTGTAGTCCTGCCACATCCCCCTCACTGAGATAGTAGAGATAGTGACCAATAAATACTGAGGAAACTCAGAGACCAGTGCCGGTGCGGGTCCTCTGTATGCTGAGTGCCGGTCCCCTGAGCCCACTGTTCTTTCTCTATACTTTGTCTCTGTGTCTTATATCTTTTCTCAGTCTCTCGTCCCACCTGAAGAGAAACACTCACAGATGTGGAGGAGCTGGTCCCCTTCAGGTCTCAAACTCCTGACCTCAGGTGATCTGCCCGCCTCGGCCTCCCAAAGTGCTGGGCTTCCCAAAGTGAACCACCACACCTGGTGTGGTTTTTGTTTTGAAGCAGGAAGTTATTTCACCTCCAGCTGTAAGCTCTGCCTCCTCTGTGGTGCACAGCAATTCAGTTCACATTTCAGTCAGTTCTTCTAGCCTTTGCTGGGCCGCTTCATGTCTTACCTGTGTGTTCATTTTTTAGGGGTTAGCCTGAGATTTGGACGGTTTCTGCATAGAACTTGGGGCTCTCTCTTTGGCTCTCTTCTTTCTTGAATTTCTCTCTTCGCTTTCCAGCAGCTATCATTGCCTAGGACTCTGTCCTCTGGTTCTTCAAGCCAGCAAAATTGCAGGGTGTCTACCAGAGTTTGATCTGCTCCATGTGGCACAGACAGGGCCTGCCCTCCAGATAAAAGCAGTGAGAATGGGAAACTCATCCCGTGCCGTCACCTTCTTCCAGGTGCTGACCAACCTGCAGTGTCTGTTTGCCCTGGGAGAGTGGTTTCTGCATTTTGTCCAGAGTTAATCATTGCCACTTGAGGGAGGCTTGGTCAGATGGGAGCTCCTTGCCACAATGGGAAGTGGAACTCACCATTTAGCAAAAGAAATGCATTTCACAATCCCAATAGGAGAGGGCACACTTGAGCTAAGTAATGGCCTAAGTCACCGATGTCTCCCACTCTGCAGCCAGAGTCACTTGTTACTACCATTGCAGGAAACTTTTACTCAGCTTATCTTGACTGGGAAAAGGTACCATCATGTGTATAGAGTCACTATAAAGAGAACACATGAGGTGAGGGTCTCAGGTGGGGTCTCCCTCGGCCCTGTGTAGAGCACACTCAGATTGCTCTGCCCTCCAATCTGGCTGTGCTGGGTTGAGGGCCACAACAGGGACATTACCAGCCTGCAATGCAATCTGCCTGGTGTGGGCTGGGCATGCTTCAGCATCCAGAGAAAACCTTCAAGCGAGGAGTCATGGGACATGCAACCGAGAGCTGCCTGTGCACATGAGGAGGATGCGTCTGGGAGGACACGGTTGGGGTCTCACATGACTGTCTGTCCTCCACCCCTCAAGTCGCACAGATATACGCAGCCCCATGGGACCGTCACTGAAGCTTCACTGGCCATTGCATTTCTGGGCTCCCTTCACCGTCTGGATTGTTTACCCAGTGGGGAAGGTGCACATTCATCTCCAAGGTGTCTGAGACCTGAGTCAGAGCTCTCGTCAGGCTCTGGTCACTGTAGTGGCTTTGTCATGGTCACCACTGGGCAGGGAGGCACCCATGGGTGCTTCCCTGAATCTCCTGAATTTTAGACACGCTCCTCTCTGCTCATCCTAAGTAGGAGCCACTTCACCAGCTCACAATAATCAGGGTCAACTACCCACCAATATACACAATCAGGGTCAATAATTACCCAGCAATATATACAATCAGGGTCAATAATTACTCACCAATATATATAATCAGGGTCAATAATTACCCAACAATATATACAATCAGGGTCAATAATTACCCAGCAGTATATACAATCAGGGTCAATAATTACCCGCCAATATACATACTCAGAGTCAACTACCCATAAATATACATAATCATGGTCAGTTACCCACTAATATACATAATCAATCAGGGTCAATAATTCCCCACCAATATGCATAATCGGGGTCAACTACACACCTATATACTTAATCAGGGTCAATAATTCCCCACTAATATGCATAATCAGGGTTAATAATTACCCATCAATCTACATAATCAGGGTCAATTACCCACCAATATACGTAATCATGGTCAACTACCCACCAAAATACATAATCAGGGTAAAATATCCAGCAATATTCCTAATCAGGGTCAACTACTGATCAATATACATAATCAGAGTCAATTACACACCAATATACATAATCAGTGTCAATTACCCACCAATGTACATAATCAGGGCCAATTACCCACCAATAGGCATAATCAGGGTCAATTACCCACTAATATACATGATCAGGGTCAGCTATCCACCAATAATACATCATTAGGGTCAATTACCCACCAATATATGTAATCAGTATAGTATACAGTAACTCCGTTCTTTTTTTTTTTTTGAGATGGAGTCTCGCTCTGTCGCCTGGGCTGGAGTGCAGTGGCCGGTTCTCAGCTCACTGCAAGCTCCGCCTCCCGGGTTTACGCCATTCTCCTGCCTCAGCCTCCCGAGTAGCTGGGACTACAGGCGCCCACCACCTCGCCCGGCTAGTTTTTTGTATTTTTTTTAGTAGAGATGGGGTTTCACCGTGTTCGCCAGGATGGTCTCGATCTCCTGACCTCGTGATCCGCCCGTCTCGGCCTCCCAAAGTGCTGGGATTACAGGCTTGAGCCACTGCGCCCAGCCGTAACTCCGTTTTTGTTTTTTTTTTTTTTTTTTTTTTGAGACGGAGTCTCGCTCTGTCACCCAGGCTGGAGTGCAGTGGCCAGATCTCAGCTCACTGCAAGCTCCGCCTCCCGGGTTCACGCCATTCTCCTGCCTCAGCCTCCCGAGTAGCTGGGACTACAGGCGTTACCTGCTCATCCGCGGGCATGAGGATCCCAGCATGGCCTGGTGGAACCATCACAGCAGTTTCCTGGGGCACTCACTCTGCTTCCTGGTAGCAGAGCTTTCCCTCTTGGTAATCTAACACTCTAATCTTACATGACCTAAGACTGCAGGGATGGCAAGTTTATAGCTTTAAATGGTTCTAGGAGGAAAAATAAATGCTTAAGTCAATGGCCCAAGCCTCCACCTTAAGAAGAAATGATCACATCATGCCTAAAGAAAGTAGAAGAAAGGAAATAATAAAGAGAAGAAATTGACAATGGGGGAAGCAGGTGTGGTGGGTGCGTGTGCACCCCCACATTCTGAATCCTTGGCCATTTGGGTTCTATGCCAGCTATGGGTTTATTGCCCCTCAGTTCCAAATTTGCTCTTAATTATCCTGCGTGTGACTGGAGCTGGACCCTGTCGACGTTTCTCCGTCATAGCTGGTGCACTGTTAGGCCTTGTTAACAGTGCAGAGGGCACAGGGGTCGAGGGAGGAAGGGGCTTCCCTTTAGATTCAGGAGACTTCATTCTCTGTCCTGAGGGGCTTGGCTGGCATGCAGGATGCCAGGTGGAGCTCAGCCCCAGTGAAGTCAGCAACAGACCCTTGGGTGGCTTTGGGTGAGTTCTTGGGTACCCAAAGTCAGCAAACTTCTCTGCCATCCCAGGACCACAGACACACTCCTCTCCAGGGAGGCCTTAGCGCCTTCCAGGTTACTCCTACCCCAGTGCTCAGCCTCAGCCCTGGGGTAGAACTGGTAGAAATAACATTTCTGTTATTTTTGTAGTTTTAGAGTCCTCTTTACCCGTTGGTAGCCCCTCTCCTGTTACCAGTTGGGAATTCTTTGCAGTAATTTGCCTTTCAAATGACTGTGCGACCTGTCTCCGACACCCTCTCTGTGTCAACCACGGCCTTTACTTTCTGAATTTGGACACGCTGATATCTGGGGCCTTGCTAACCCGGGAGGAAGTGCTTCTTCTGGAGTTGGCTAATTTCTAGAAATAGCAGATGACTTGTCTGTAAGTGTGCCTTCCATATGCAAACCAACCAGTTCAGAGCCCACACCCTCCCCAGGGCAGGTAACAGACAGCTAGGGACAGCCAGCCCCCACACCCCAGGGCCCGGGACATTATTGAAACCAGCCCGTCCTGAGCCTGTTTACTCTGCTTCCTCCGTTCCTTCCCGTGGGAAATGTGGGAACCGCAGTGCAGGCTCCGCCCGCACTCTCCTCCTGCTCCCGGCGCCTCCAGACAGGCCCTGGTGCTTCCGTGAGGCCCCGCCCCTCCTGTTTCTAGGGGGTCTGAGTATAATAAGCCTCCGTCCCGCAGTCATTTCTATGGC
Source organism: Trachypithecus francoisi (assembly GCF_009764315.1). Taxonomy (NCBI): domain Eukaryota; kingdom Metazoa; phylum Chordata; class Mammalia; order Primates; family Cercopithecidae; genus Trachypithecus; species Trachypithecus francoisi. Next base: position 11,127,470 of record NW_022681444.1, on the reverse strand, counting down.
TGTGTCTCCCCCCACCAGCCTGCAGCACAGAGTCCTTTCTCAGTATTATGTGGGGCCATCCTGGCTTTCCAGCCCCTGTGCATGAGGCCACAACGCCAGCTCAGCCAGTCCTGGAAGCTATGGTGAGAGCTGCTCTCCCGCTCGAGTCAATGTGTGAAATACAGCATTTTGGATACCTGCTCACCAGCGAGCCAAGCTGGACGCTAGTGAAAGCAGTGAGGACCGGTTTTATTCAGCAACTTCTGAGAGCCAGGGAGAGTGGTTCCGTGTTACTTTATGCAGGGGTGAAGGGGTGTTGTGAAGGGAGAGTAGGAGGGGGTGCGGGAGAGAGTGGGGGCTCCAGTGAAGAGTTACAGAAGGCTGGGCAGGGTCAGTGCAGTGGGGCCCGCTGTGTGGCAGTTATGGAAGGAGGACTTTGTGCCCCAATAGAGTCTGGAAGATGGAGGCCCATTCTTCCTGAAGGTCACATTTCTAAGGAATGGCTCTCAGGTCCTTGAGAATGACACTTTTTTTTTTTTTTTGGCGTCTTGCTCTGTCACGCAGGCTGGAGCGCAGTGGCACGATCTCGGCTTACTGCAACTTCTTCTGCTTCCCGGGTTCAAGCGATTGTCCTGCCTCAGCCTCCCGAGTAGCTGGGATTACAGGCACGTGCCTCCACGCCCGGCGAATTTTTGTACTTTTAGTAAAGACAGGATTTCCCCATGTTGGCCCAGCTGATCTTGAACTCCTGACCTCAATTGATCCACCCACCTATGCCTCCCAAAGCGCTGGGGTTACGGATGTGAGCCACTGCACCCAGCCTGAGAAAGACACTTCTGCATTGCAGGAGAAACGCTGACTTCTCAAAGGCGCGGAGGAAGGAGTCACAGGTGTAAGCCCTTTTTAGCAAAAGCTCTAAGAAGGGGCGGCTGGGTGCTGGCCGGGACACACAGCAAATTCTCCTGCAGCGCTGAGCTCTCAGGTAAGCATTTAGGGTGCTGGGGCCACCCCAGGGATGCGTCTCCTGCTGCTGGACGCCGTGAGAGCTTGGTGGTCTCCTGTCTCCTGGTGCAGGGGCTTGGGCGGAGCCGATCCATGCCAAGAGCTCTGCCGTGCTCAGTACATATGCACTGGTATGCTCAGCTTGGGTCCACACTGGAGCACGGTTCTCTTTGTGTAAAGCCCCTGGAATATGTCCCCACACAACTGCCTCGGGGGAAAATGTCTGAGAAAGGGAAGTCTTGTCTCCTCACACAAAGGAGGAGGTGGTGATTCTGCCCAGGTGGGTTCAGGGGGATTGGGGAGGGGATCACGATTCTCACTTCCATCTGAGGTCACATGAATGTCCCAGTTCTGCATGTCACGGTCCCACTCCTTAAGCAGTGACCCAACTTTCACATAAACACTTGGCGACTTTAGAACCCAGCTAACCGTGCAACCCACACTACTAAATGTGGAGTCGGATTTTCAGCCGCCGCTCTGTGGCTGCAAGAATGAAATATTATTCAAGGCCAGGATGGAATGTCTGCAGTGTCTTGCCTGTTACTCAAGCTTAGACCTTGGTATTTCCTTTCTGAAAGCCCCAGAGGAGTCAGGGCAGCCCCCTCCCCATTCTCCTTGCAGTCGTCATTACCATGTTTGTGGCCAAGCCCAGCAGCCAGTTGGCTTCCCAAAGCCTTGGTTCTAGTCGGTGCCACGTCCCAGTGAGCAACCACAGCAAACAATGTAGGGAATTGTGTGTCACTTCATGCCATGCCCATAAGAATCCCATTTTCCATCGACGAGATGCCCTCCCTGCATCTTTGCATACCCAAGCAACCTGCACACACGCCCGGAGACACGAGAGAGCCCTGTGGTTGGCAAGGGTGGGAAGAACAACTCCAAAGCTCCATGGAGTGTGGGGGAGAAGTCAAATAATTCCAAACGCATTCCCTCCTTGAGCTGCAGGAGAGAGCCGTGAGGAAACGCATCCTCTGGTTGTGGGGCTGGGGCTGGGAATAGATAGTCACACCCCCCTTCAGCCGAAGGTGCATGGGGTCTTAGAGTGCTTTCATTTGTGGGTCAAAAAACCCACAACCACAACCGAGCGTGCAGGTTTTGCCAAGAAAGCCTCAGATGCTTCATTCCAGCTCTTCTTTGCAGTATGTTTCATGGGGCTAAAATGAAGGTTGGCAGAGCTAGCTCCTTCTGGAGGCTCTTGAGGGGGAATCTGTCCCTGCCTTTTCCAGCTTCCAGAGGCCTCCACATGCCTTGGTTCGTGGCCCCTCCTCCACCTTCAAAGCCAGCAGCGCAGTCTCTTCTGCTTCTGTTGGTAAAGATTCTCTCTCCCCGCCCTCCTCTCTCTCCCTTCCTCGCTCTCCAGCCTCTCTCCTATAAGGGTGCCTGTGATAACAGTGGGTCCACCCAGATAATCCAGGGTAATTGCTCATCTCAGATCCCTCACTGAATTATATCTGCGAAGTCCCTTTTACCACACACACATCCACAGGGCCAGGGATGAGGGTGTGGACATCGTTAGGGGACCGTTATTCAGTCTACCACATGGGGGAAATTGACGGTCAGTAGGATTGCAAGTAAATGAACAGGGTGTCTCCGGAAAGTGATCTGTCCTAAATGGAACACAGCTTAGGGAAGTGACAGAGAGAGGAGGGGCTGCATCTTTCCATTGTGTAGCCCGGAGAGGCTTCTCTGGGGAGGTGATTTTTAGAATTTTTATTTGGTATATATTTCACATGCCATCATACTCACTCTTTAAAAGTGCCCAATTCAATGGGTTTCAATAAATTCACAAGACTGTGAAACCATCACCACTATCTAATTCCAGGAGATCTCCATCATCTTACAAAGGTCCCCACGCCCGTCAGCTCTCACCCCCATTCTTCCCTCCCCGCCCCGGAACCTCTCATCTACTTCCCGTCTCCATGGACCTGCCTGTTCTGGACATTTCATAGAAATGGAATCATATATATGTGTTTGTTGTGACTGGTTTCTTTCCCTTAGCATAATGTTTCAAGGTTTGCTCAAGTGGTAGCATATGTCGGTATTTTATTTCTTTTTATGACAGAATAATATTTCATTGTGTGGATAATACCACCTTTTTTATCCATTCATCCATGGGTAGACATTTGCGTTGTTTCCACTTCTTGGGTTTTGTAATGTTGCTAGGGACATTTGTGCATAAATGTTTTCGTGGGAACATATGTTTTCATTTGTCCTGGGTGTATACCTGGGAGTGGAATTGCTGGGTCATATGGTATTGAATAATTCTACGTGTAATTGTTGGATAAGCTGCCAAACCATGTTTTTCTGAGCAGCTGTGCCATTTTACATTCCCACCAGCGGTGCATGAGGGTTCTAATTGCTCCACATCCTTGCCAACCCTTGTTATTATCTGGCTTTGTGATTCTAGCCATCCTAATGAATATGAAGTAGTATTTAACTGTAATTTTGATTTGCATTTCCCTAATGACTAATAACATTGAGGATATTTTCATATACTTATTGGTCATTTTTATATCTTCTCTGAAGAAAGTCTATTGAAGTAATTTCCCTTTTTAAAATTGGGCAATTTGTGTTTTTATGTTGAGTTTTAAGTGTATTTGATATATTGTTGATACTAGACTTATCAGATATGTGATTTGCAAGTATTTTCTCACGCTCTATACCTTGTCTTTGCATTTCCTTGATGGTGTCCATCGATGTACAAAAGTTTTTAATTTTGATGAAGTCCAACTTGTCTCTTCCTTTGGTTGCATGCTATTTGGGTGTATAGAGAAGAATTCATTGTCAAAGCCAAAGTCACAGAGATTTACATATCTTCTCTTAGAGTTGTACAGTTTTAGCTCTTACGTTTAGGTATTTGATCCATTTTTGGTGAAAGCTTGTGTGTGGCGTGAGGTCTCACCTCATTCTTTTGCATGTAGACATCCACTTGTCCCACAGCCATTTGTTGAAGACTGTTCTTCTCTTGGCGTCTCAACTCATTTTTGTACCTGTGTTTGTGGGGTGTTGATTTTCTTCACTTCCCTTGGAATCCTTCTTTACCCAAACATCATTTTCTCTGGCCCTGTGGAGTTCCACCCTCTGCCTGCATAGACCAGTATTTAGCTACGGTCTTGAGGACCCCTCTGCACGTTTCGGGAGCTCTTCCTCTGCACAGCGCTCTCCTGTTTGCTTCCTTGTCTCCCACATTCTAGTCGTCTGCGATACCCAGAGTCGAACCTGCATCCTGCCCACGCCATCTGACTCCTTGCTCTGTTGGGTTCCTGTCTCTCTGGTGGCTTGAAATTCCCTCCAGGCGTAAAGCTGCCATGATCCAGCTGAGGTCGTTAGCTCCCACTCTCAGGGATCACAGCCTGTGCTGTCTACGTCCAGTGTCTGAACACAAGCGTTTCACACCTGGGGGCCAGTTTCCCTCTGTTTGTGGTGGGACAGTTAGGTCCATCCCCTGTTCTCCTGGATGCCCAGGTGGAAATCAATGCGCCCTCCTGGGTTATTGCCGCATCTTTCTGACTGCTTTCTTTGCTTCTGTATTCGTTCCCCAAATATCTTGGGTTATTGCCGCGTCTTTTCTAACTGCTTTCTCTGCTTCTATATTCAGCCCCCAAATCTGTGCTCAGTGCAGCAACTGAAGAGACCCCTTAAATACGGAAGTCACAGCTTTGCCTTTGTTGGAGCTCCCCAGGGTCCTTCACTCAGAGCAGAAGCTGAAGTCCTCGTCGTGGTGCTCATGCCCTTCACGGCAGTTCCGCCCTCTCCCCTGGCTCACGTATGGCCAGTCTCCCTGGATCATTTGCTGTGGCCGCTCTGCCGTGTGTTCCTGGAAACTGCCAGTGCTCTCTCACCTCCAGGCTGGCACTGGATGCTCCTGCCACCCAAACTCCTCTTCCACCTGACGAGCTCGTAACTTGATTCCTTCATGTCTTAAATTTGATGTTTGAATGCCACCTTGGCGAGGCTGTTCCTCATCATTTCCTTTAAAGGACAAATAACCCCTTGTCCCAGCACTCCCTGTCCAAGTTGTCCACTTTGCTTTTTCCATAACACTGATCACCATTTAATATATAATTATATGAACCAGTGACCCATAGGATCCGGAGACAATAGATTGAACAGGGATTGCTTGCACAATGAACAATCAGCTATAGAGGTTTAAAGAGAACCACAAAGAATGGCTCAGGATTGCAGGAGGGCAGTTAAGGAAGACATAAATGGGGCCGGGGATCCTTTCCACAAGGCTGGGTTCAGATCTCATGGGAAAAGGTGTGGTTCTTCCAAGGGATGCTAGAGAAGTTTGCTGGGTTGCCCCGGCCACAGCTGGCCCATGGTCAGGGCAGAGGCCAGCAGGCAGGGAACTGCAGTCTGTGTCTGGCAAGCAGGAAGCCTCTTTTCCCTCCCAAGGCAGGTGGGCTGGGGCTGGGAAGCCTACAAAAGTCACTGGGAACCCACATGTGCAGATGCCACTGAATCTCCATAAGAAGCCATTTGGGGGGTCCCCTGAATTCAATGTGGTGAGTGCCGCCAGATGTTCCTGATTTGTGCCACTGCCATCTGTATAGTAAGAGAAAGAAAAAGAGAGAAATGGAAGCATCCTAGAACCAGGCATCCTGGACCCAGCCTGGGAGGCACTTTCCCCTACGCCTCTACTAACAAAGCTTAGCATCACGCCAGGTGCACAAGAGAAGCGCCTGCTGGCTCCAGCTCCATTACCTTGGAACCGGCCATGAAGGGTGCATGTGGAGCTGGAGGCAAGACATTGATAGCTGGCACCACAATTCACTTATTTATTTTGTTCATTTTATGTCCCCTACACCTAGAATATGAGCCCCACGAGTGCAGGACATTTGTTTTATTTGCTGATGTATTCCTTGTGCCCAAAGAATAAGAGGTATCTAGAAAGTCTGCAAAAATCAAACATAAAAATGAACCTTTATCATTGTTATTTTGATGGATATTTGAGGCATTTCCAAGATTTGTAAGTAAAGATTGAACCCATCTACTGATTCGTATGTGGGAGTGCATCTGTTGAAATGATGCTTCTGAGTGGAGTTGCTGAGTCTTTGGCTCTAAGTTTTTCTTTTTTTTTTAAAGTGTTTATGCTCATTGTGGTTTTTAAAATAAACATTTAATCTTGAGACACTGTAGATTCCCAGGCAGTTGTAAAAAGCCACACAGAGCTATCATGTGTATCTTCACCTGTCTTGCTCCAGCCCCAACCCCAGCAATGACAGACCTGTTATCCACTACTGCAATCTGCTCATTTCAAGAATGTCATCTATTGCAATCACAAAATTGTGCGATTGGCTTTTTTTTTTCCCCATGCAGCAGCATCATTCTCTGGAGAGTCATCCCATTGTTGCATTTATCAGTAGTTTATCCCTTTTTACTTCTGAGTAGTGCTCCATGGTATGGATGTACCGCAGTCTGTTTAACCATTCACCTGTTGGAGGACATCTGTGTTTATAGATTTGGGCTATGACACATGTACAGGTTTTTGCATTGACATCGGTTTTCATTTATCTGGGACAAAGTCCCAGGGGTTCTATTGCTGGGTTCTATGCTTGTTGCAGGGTTAGCTTGTTTTTGTTTTTTTTTTTGTTTTAACCTGTCAAGCCATTTTTCAGAAGCTGTCCAGTTTCCATGCATCCTCACCAGCTTCAGTGTGATCACGATGATCTTATCTCAGCCACCTTGATAGGTATGTACTGATATATCATGGCTTTTATTTGTGTTTCACTGATGACTAATGGCGTTGAGCATCTTTTCATGTGTTTATTTGCCATCTGTAAGTCCTCTCTAGTCAAGTGTCCCTTCACATCTTTTGTCTACATTCTATTTTTGAAATTGTTGAGTTTTGAAAAATTCTTTATAAAGTATAGAAACTAATTCTTTGTTGAATATGTAGTTTGTCAATATTTTCTTTCAGTCTTTAGCTTCTCTTTTGTTCTCTTCACAGGGTCTGTTACAGAGCAAAAGGTTTTTATTTTGATGAAGTCTATTTTAACAATTTTTCCTTTTATGGATCATATTTTTGGTGACAAATCTAAAACCTCCTGACCCAGCTCCATATCCCCAAGGTTTTCTTTTTGTTTTCTAAAGCTTTTATAGTTTTCAGTTTTATGTTTAAGTCTATGATCCATTTTGAGTTAATTTTCATACAAGGTGTGTGTCCAGTTGCTCCAGACCATTAGCTTCCAACAAAAGCTATCTTTCATTGAATTGCTTTTGCATCTTTGTAAAAACTTAATTGAGTATATGTGTGCAGGTCTGTTTGAGGATTCTTTATTGTCTGTCCCATTGATCTATGCATCTGTCCATCTGCTAGCTATATAATGAGTCTTGAAAGGGTAGCCTGTAGCAGGGTATGGTGGTGTGCACCTGTAATCCCAGCTACTCAGGAGGCAGAGACAGGAGAATCGCTTGAACTTGGGAGGTGGAGGTTGCAATGAGTCGAGATTGTGCTACTGCACTCCAGCCTGGGCGACAGAGTAAGACTGTGTTAGGAGAAGGAGGAGGAGGAGGAGGAGGAGGAGGAGAGGAGGAGGAGGAGGAGGAAGAGGAAGAGGCTAGATTCCTCCCACTTTATTCTAAAAAAAAAAAAAGTTTTAGTTATTCTAGTTCCTTTGCCTTTCCATATAAATGTTAGAATAATCTTGTCTATATCTACAAAAATTCCTTCTGGAATTTTGATAGAAATTGTGTTAAATGTTTATATTATTTGAGAGCGGGACCCCATGGCACCCACTGCAGTCCACCCCTGGCAGCTTCAGAACACACATGCCCCACACTGAGCTCACACTTAGCTGCCACCGACTCTTCAAGGTGACATTTGCCTGTGATAATTTCTAAAAAAACAAAAAAGACAGAAGTCTTAGAACAGAAACATTCTTGGGCTGGGCGAGGCTCCAGCTGTGGTAGTTGGTGTCAGGTGTGGCTGATGTCCATCCTTTCCTCCTCGCCACTGGCCAGGGTTCAGCTGGACTAGGTTGCCTCTCTGGTGGGATAGCACCGACCTTCAGGGTTCTGAGCCCCCGGCTGTGCACCTTGGAGATCTGTGTTCCTGCTGTGCCACTTCACAGGCCTGGAAGCACTAGAGGGTGCCCAGAGAACCCCGGAGTTCTTTGCCTCCACCCTCTGCCCCTCCCATGGGATGGTGCACCTGCTGCTTGGTGACAGCCAGACTCACTCATCCAGCAGTAGGTTAGCAAGACTATCACACTGTACGGACAAAAGAGAGATGGGCAGAAGTTAAAAGAGTTCTAATTTGCCTACAAAAGTAAAGGTGGCATCTGGCTCGCTCCTGGGCCCTGGGGAACACTGAGCACCTGCCCAGAGGATGCCAGTGATGGTGGGGCTGGAGCTGCCCGTCTCGCCTGGCATTGCCAAAAGTTCAGTGGGCAGAAACCCTCAGCTGTCTGAAGAAGTGGTGCATTTCAGATCAGGCCCCAGCAGGAAAGTCCCATGAGGCCCTGGTGAGAACCGGCCAGAGGACATGGGGTCCCAGTCACCTGTTGGACACCATGGTGTGGGCAGGTCCGGGAAGCTTTTTTTTTTTTTTTCTTTTATGAGACACTGTCCTTCTCTGTTGCCTAGGCTGGAGTGCAGTAGTGCAATCACAGCTCACTGTAGCCTTGATATCTCAGGCTCAGGCAATCCCACCTCAGCCTCCTGAGTAGCTGCCACCACAGACGTGCACCACCATGCCCAGGTAATTTTTTGTTTGTTTGTTTTGTTGAGAGACAGAAACTCCTATGTTGCCCAGGCTGGTCTCAAACTCCTAGGCTCAGATGATCCTCCTGCCTTGGCCTCCCAAAGTGCTGGAATTCCAGGTATGAGCCACCAACTGTGCCTGGCCTCTTCTCTTCTTGTTGGTGTTTGTCTATTAAGTGAACAGCAGGAGAAATATACCCAAAGGATGGTGGCAGTGCCCTCCCCTAACTCACCCCTAACCCCACCAACAGACTCGAAACAGAACCAGAGCAGGGAAATTTATTCTCTCAATACAGGGGATGCCGTAGCCACTCGCTGCCATCTCTGCAGGATCACTCCTATGCGTCTTCCCTTGGACCTGACTGTGCTCAGTGCCAAGTCCCTGCCCATCCACTTCCTGGTGAGCGCCTCTCCTTGGATGAGTGCTTGTCTCCCCCTAGGTCACTTCGCTTTGTTCTGTTCCTGGCCCAGTGCCGCACTCTTGGATATCAGCCTTTTTTTTCCGAACAATTCATGGATGCTTGTTCTTCCTTTCTGGCAGCATTTAGAAGTTCGTTTTATTTAAAAACAAAACAAAACAAAAGTTTAAAAAACGCTTTATATTCTTGATCTTTCGAGATCTTTCCAGGATCATTTATTTTCATCTTTTAAGTCCAAGAGCTTTCCAGGATGTTCAGGCCTGTGTCTCTCCTCACCTGCCTTGCCTGAATGTGCGAGCACTTGCGCGTTCCTTCTGCCCGGGGAAATGTTATGCCATTCTTGGTCTTCTGTCCTCCACCCGTGCGCCTCGCTGCTCCTGGGACGCCCGGGGTTTGCAGGGAAGGCTCCCGCGCGCCCTGCCCCCTCTCGCTCGCGGGCTCTCACTCAGTTCTGGCTGCGAGCTTCCTCTTCGCAGTGGCCTTCACCTTCTGTCTAGCTGCGGTCTTTCCTGCACGGTCTCACTCATTTCCCCGTTTGTAAAGCACGTGTTTCCGAGCCCAGTCTGCTTTTGCGCCGTGGCCGCCTGTCCTCAAGGGGCGCGTTTGGCGCCCGCGGTGGCCTCCGTTGCCGTCACGGCGCTCTGGTTTCCGCTCTGTGGGCCGCTCGCTAGCTGCGTTCCCTTGCCCGTCCCCGGGCTCAGGTCCAGGTGCTGCTCCTCCCTGGAGGAGTGACCCGAGTTTGTCGTGGGTCCCGCAGTCACTGGCTCTGTGGACGTTTTGCTCATCTCCTGCCGAGAAGCCTGGAGGAAGCCTTTCTGTCCCCAGTCTCCTTGGGGCAAAGGCCGGGGTGCCCGGGTCTCAGGCTTCAGGGCATTGCCTGCGTGCTGCTCTCTGGGGGCAGGTCAGGGGCCGGCCAGCGGGGCCTTGTGGAATGTCACGGGAGTGGCACTGCCTTTCCGTGGGGCCTGTGGGTCACACTCCCTCCAAGAAGGGGAACGGACTCACCCCTGGTGGAGTCCTGGGCCTCCGTCCCTGGCTGCCGGGGAAGCCTGCCTGGGAACGCAGCTGCAGCTGGGAGAGGAAGGCACCGGAGGTTCCCACACCGCAACTCTTCCAGAACTCGCTCCGCCGCCGATGTGGAGCAGCTCACATTTTGTTTTGTTTCTGCTTCCATCCGCAGTATTTATTTCTGCCTCCTGCGTTTCTGTTCTTCTCCAGTCTCCCCAGAGTCGGCTTCTTTATTTCCATCTCTGTAAGGAACCAGCTTCTGCCTCCGAGGAGCGTCTCTGCCTCGTCCTGTGCCGACTGTCTCACGTTCCCTCGTCATTTCGGTTTTGCTCTGTTATTTGTTTGTTTGTCTGTTTGTTTATTGAGACAGAGTCTCACTCTGTCCCCCAGGCTGGAGTGTGGTGGCGCCATCTCAGCTCACTGCAACCTCGCCTCCCAGGCTCAAGTGATTCTCCTCCCTCAGCCTCCCGAGTAGCTGGGACTACAGGAGAGGGTCACCACACTTGGCTAATTTTTGTTTTTTGGGGGGTTTTTTTGAGACAGAGTCTCACACTGTCGCCCGGGCCGGAATGCAGTGGGGCCATCTCGCTCACTGCAACCTCTACCTCCCGGGTTCAAGTGATTCTCCTGCCTCAGCCTCCCGAGTAGCCCGGATTACAGGTACCCGCCACCACGCCCCTCTTATTTATTTATTTATTTATTTATTTTGTATTTTAAGTAGAGAGGGGGTTTCACCATGTTGACCAGGCTAGTCTGGAACTCCTGACCTTGTGATCTGCCTGCCTCAGCCTCCCAAAGTGCTGGGATTACAGGCGTGAGCCACTGCACCCAGCCTAATTTTTGTATTTTTAGGAGAGATGGGGTTTCACCATGTTGACCAGACTGGTCTTGAACTCCTGAACTCAAGTGATCCACCCGCTTCAGCCCCAAAGTGCTGGGATTTCAGGAATGAGCCACTGCGCCTGGCCTGCTCTGTTATTATTTTTAATATTGATTTGAACACTTGGTTCATTCATTTCCATGTTTTATGTTTCTTTCTTTCCTTTTTTTTTTTTTGGAGACAGGGTCTTGCTCTGTCACCCAGGCTGGAGTGCAGTGGCGTGATCTCTGCTCACTGCAACCTCCGCCTCCTGGGTTCAAGCGATTCTCCTGCCTCAGCCTCCCGAGTAGCTGGGATTACAGGTGCCCACCACCATGCCTGGCTAATTTTTGTATTTTTTTTTTTTAGTAGAGGCAGGATTTCACCATGTTAGCCAAGCTGGTCTTGAACTCCTGACCTGAAGTGATCCACCTGCCTTGGCCTCCCAAAGTATTGAGATTACAGGCGTGAGCCACCGCGCCTGGCTATATTTCCATGTTTTATTTTTCTAATGCTTATGTCTGTAATTTTCTCTAAGTGCAACAAAGGACACCTTTAGCTGCATCCGACAAACATTGATATAGATTGTTGTCATTGTTATTCATTTCTCAGTAGTTCATAAGTTCCTTTGTAATCCTAAGAGTATACACTGTCAATTATGGAAATCTGTTCATACTTCCTTTCTAATATATGGATGAAAAGTTTTTGCAAACATTTCTCATGTACTTAAATTAATTTGTGGGTTTTGGTAGTTGCATATTTCCACCAACATCTGATGAACTTAACTGATCACATTATTTACATCTTAAACGCTCAAATATTTTTCTCTACTTCATCCGTTTGTTTCTGAATATCTCTGTTAAATAATCTCACTTCAGTTGTTGATTTCTCATGTTCTCCTTAAATTCAATTGGTTTTTGCTTCATATATTTAGAATTTATCATTGTTTTGGTGTGGTCAGCTTAATGGTGGTGATTTTCTTTTTTTTTTTTTTCTTTTTTTCTTTTTTTTTTTGAGACAGAGTCTCGCTCTGCGGCCCAGGCTGGAGTGCAGTGGCCGGATCTCAGCTCACTGCAAGCTCCGCCTCCCGGGTTCACGCCATTCTCCTGCCTCAGCCTCCGGAGTAGCTGGGACTACAGACGCCCGCCACCTCGCCCAGCTAGTTTTTTGTATTTTTTAGTAGAGAAGGGGTTTCACCGTGTTAGTCAGGATGGTCTCGATCTCCTGACCTCGTGATCCGCCCGTCTCGGCCTCCCAAAGTGCTGGGATTACAGGCTTGAGCCACCGCGCCCAGCCTGATTTTCTTTTCCCTAAGGATGATCACTCCTGTTATCAGCACCAAGCATCTTTGTGTGTTCACATTTGATGTTTCTCCTCATATTTCACAGCAACTTCTTTTGGAAAATATATTTTCCTTTTCTTTTTTTTTTTTTTTTTTGAGGCAGAGTCTCGCTCTGTCGCCCGGACTGGAGTGCAGTGGCCGGATCTCAGCTCACTGCAAGCTCTGCCTCCCGGGTTTACGCCATTCTCCTGCCTCAGCCTCCCGAGTAGCTGGGACTACAGGCGCCCGCCACCTCGCCTGGCTAGTTTTTGTATTTTTAGTAGAGACGGAGTTTCACCGTGTTAGCCAGGATGGTCTCGATCTCCTGACCTCGTGATCCACCCGTCTCGGCCTCCCAAAGTGCTGGGATTACAGGCTTGAGCCACCACGCCCAGCCTTCCTTTTCATTCTTTGGTTTTTAGCATGAGTCTCTTTCTGATTTTTTTTATTATTTTATTTTGAAATTCACATAGAGAAAAAAAGTGTGTGTTTTTGTTTTTTTGTTTTTTTTTTTGATGGACAGTTTTGATGGACGTGGATTTTAGCACGTATATAGATTTTTTTTTGTTTGTTTTTTGAAACAGTCTTGCCCTGTCGCCCAGGCGGGAGTGCAGGGGTGCAATCTCTGTTCACTGCAACCTCCACCTCGAGGGTTCAAGTGATTCTCCAGCCTCAGCCTCCCAAGTAGCTGGGATTGCAGGTGCCCGCCACCATGCCTGGCTAATTTTTGTATTTTTAGTAGAGACAGGATTTCACCATGTTGGCCAGGCTGGTCTCGAACGCCTGACCTCAGGTGATTCATCCTCCTCAGCCTCCCAAGCGCTAGGATTACAGGCGTGAACCACTGCGCACAGCCACATGTATAGATTTGTGTAACCACCACTGTCATCAGCACACAAAGCAGATCTGCCACCCCCAGTACCCCCTCCTGCTTACCCTCCACAGTCAAATCCTCCCCCAGCCCCTCACCTCTGGAGACCTCAATCTTTCTTCCATCTCTATAGTCGTGTCTTCTCTAGAATATCACATAAATGGAATTGCATAGTATGCAGCCTTTTTAGACTGGCTTCACTCATTCAGCATATTGCCTTTGATATTAGTCCATGCTTTTGAGCATATCAACAGCTTGCTCCTTTTAATTGCTGAGAAGTATTTCATTGCATGGCTGGACCACAGTTTGCCCAATTGATGGTGAAGGCGTTTGAGTTGTTTTCAGTTTCTAGCAATTATGAATGGAGCTGCTACACACATTTGTGTACAAGTTTTGTTTTTGTTTCTTTGTTTTGTTTTGTTTTTGCTTTTGAGATGGAGTCTTGTTCTGTCATCCAGGCTGGAGTGCAGTGGTGTGATCTCGGCTCACTGCAACCTCCGCCTCCTGGGTTCAAGTGATTCTCCCACCTCAGCCTCCCGAGTAGCTGGGATTACAGGTGCACACCACCACGCCCGGCTACTTCTTGTATTTTTGGTAGAGACAGGGGTTTCACCATGTTGTCCAGGCTGGTCTCGAACTCCTGACCTCGTGATCCACTCGCCTCAGCCTCCCAAAGTGCTGGTATTACAGGCGTGAGCCACCGTGCCCGGCCTTGTACAAGTTTTAACTATAAACATGCGCGTCCTATATTTTCATTTCATTTGCGTAAATGCTAACGACAAATTACTGGGTCATATGGTAAGTATATATCCAAATTTATAAGAAATTGCCCGACAGTTTTCCGAAATAGTTGTGCCATTTTGCATTCACAGCAGCAATATAAGGGTTGCGGTTGTTCCATATTTTTGCCAGCATTTTGTAGTGTGAGAGTTCTTGGGAAATAGTTTTGCCATCTATTAGGTGTACAGTGGTGTCTCCTGGTGGTTGGTGTGCGTTTGCCTCGCGGCTGGCGATGCTGCGTTTCGGCTCTCGTGCGCCTATTTGCCATCCGATTGTCTTCTTGGGTGAAGTGTCTGTTCAAGGATTTTGTTTTCTTTTATTGAGCTGTTTTCCTTCCCTTCCCTTCCCTTCCCTCCCCTCCCTTCCCTTCTCTTTTGAGATAGAGTTTCGTTCTTGTTGCTGCTGGAGTGCAATGGTGGCAATGGTGTGATCTTGGCTCACCGCAACCTCCGCCTCCTGGGTTCAAGCAATTCTCCTGCCTCAGCTTCCCAGGTAGTTGGGATTACAGGCATGCACCACCGTGCCCGGCTAATTTTGTATTTTCAATGGAGACGGGGTTTCTCCATGTTGGTCAGGCTGGTCTCGAACTCCCGACCTCAGGTGATCTGTCTGCCTCAGCCTCCCAAAGTGCTGGGATTACAGGCTGTGAGCCACCACGCCTGGCCCTGAGCTGTTTTCTTTCTTGATCTTGAGGTTTGACATTTCTTTGTGTGTTCTTTTGTTGGGATATGTAATTTGCAGATATATTTTTCAGTGTGTAGCTTTAAAAAAAATTCTTTTAACAGCATCTTTTGCAGAGCAGTTTTTAATGTTGATGACGTCCAACCCATTCCTTCTCCTTGAATGAGTCACCCTTCTGGTGCTCTAGCTGAGAATTCTTTGCCTAACCCCAGGTCCTGACGGTCTCTCCTTTGTTTTCTTCTGAATATGTTGTAGACTTGCGTTACGTGGAGACCTGTGGTCACGTGGGAGCTGGTTTTCTGTGAGGCAGGCCTGTCGCTCATGTCAAGGACCATCGATCTGCCTGTGGACCAGCAGCTGTTCCAAACCCAGTGGGTGAAAAGATCGTCCTTTCTCCATAGAACTGAGCCATGGGTTCCATTAGTAAATGAGCCCTGTCCGTCTGGCTGTTTCTGAATGCTCTATCCTGTTCCATCGTGTGTGTGTGTACAGCCCTTTCCAACACACATGCTCACACCCCCATACATACACATGTGGAGAAAACAATTTCTTAGCAGCCCGTGTGGCTGCTGCCCGCATCCCCATCCTGGCCTGCCAGCCTCCATCCGCACGTTTCCTCCCACAGAGCCTGCTGGGCTGTGGACAGACACTGCTTCTCGGGCCCCGCAGGTGTCCCTGAGTGTCCAGGCTCCTGCTGAGAAGGGGCTAGCTGTGGAGTCTCATTCAGGGGCCAGATGGTCAAAGGGCCTGGAGGAACACCTTTTCCTCTCTGAGATCCGGTAGTGGGCTGGAATCCTGCCTGGCACTGGCAGAAGGTCAGCATGGTTAGGGAACACCAGAGCCTTTCTCTGTGGCCCCTGGGGGCTGGGACCTGTCCACTTTTCTCTGGCCCAGATGGGCAGTGGCCCTGCCTCTCTCCACCCTGGCAATGGCAGGACACCCCCCAGCAGCCCTCCCTGCAGGGAATGACTGGGTTGGGCTGACACCTATGGTGCTGCCACCTGGGGGAATGGGGAGTGGGCAGGGAAGGTGGTGCCTGGCCCTGGGAAACACAAGGGTGCCATTGTGAGCCTGGCATCACCTGCAGCCCTGGCCTCCTGCTGGGGTCAGCCCTGGGTCATAGGACAGATGCTTCAAGTTCAGGAGCTCCCCAGTCCCAGGAAGGAACCCAAGATTCCATGGCTTAGACAGCAGTCGGGGCTCAGGTCAACAAAAAAATTTTTTAAATGCTGATGCTTAGGCCTGTGGACCAGGCATCTCTAGCATCTGGGCCCCTAATTCTGAGTCCAAGATTCCCACTGTTTTGCACCCACCATGCCTCTGCACCCTCATTTCCCTCTCTGAGAGCTGGTCAGCTTCCAGCCACACTCATGTCCACCTGGGCCAGAAGACTCCAGCTCCCCTCCCTTTGCCTTTTCCCTGGTAAGCACCCCTGCCTAGGTCCTCCTTCTTTCCTCACTCCTAAAGGGACAAGACTCATTCAATCCTGAGAGTCATCCTCAGCCTCTGGGCCCAGGGATTCCTCACCTTTGGCATGGGAGACCCCTGAGGTCAAGGAAAACGAGTCCCATGTGGCCCGGGGATGAGGCAGGAACTGATGTTGGAAAGACAGATCCTGGTGGTCAGTCTAAGTGGCAGGGATTGTGATGCACTGTCATTTATGCATGTCATCAGGACAAAACTGCACTTGATATTAAGGAAAGGGCTTGGTAATAGAAGTGGTTAGAGGACCTGGAGCTCTCAATTGTGTCAGGGAAAATGCAGACTCAGCCACACAATCGTAATAGTTTCAATCCCATGTTGCTCAGTCATCAAATAAATGAATGGATGAATGGGTGGAGGATGGATGAATGGATGGATGGATGGATGGTGGATGGTGGATGGTGGATGGTGGATGAATAGATGGTGGATAATGGATGGTGAATGGGTAGGTGGATGGATGGTGGATGGATGAATGGGTGGGTGGGTTGGTGGATGGATGGATGGATGAAAGGTGGGTGGATGGATGGAAGGTGGGTGGATGGATGGAAGATGGATGGATGGACAGATGGTGGATGAATGGACAGTGGATGGATGGATGATGGATGGTGGATGGATGGATGGGGAGGCGAACAGATAGATAATGGATGGATGGTGGATGGATGCATGGTGGGCAGATCACTTGAGGACAGGAGTTCCATACCAGCCTGGCCAACATGGTGAAACCCAGTCTCTACTAAACATACAAAAAGTAGCCAGGCATGGTGGCTGGCGCACGCTTGTATCCCATCTACTCAAGGGGCTGAGGCAGGAGAATCACTTGAACCCGGGACGTAGAGGTTGCAGTGAGCCAACATTATGCCACCGCACCCCAACCTGGGTGACAGAGTGAGATTCTGTCTCCAAAATAAATACATAAATCCTGTCCTTATCATATGCTGAAACTCACAAAGCAATAATGTCAATTCTATAATTATGAAATTGCAGGGAACACATTTCCACTATTACTTTGGGGACATTATCACATGAGAATTTTTGTTGGTCAGGGATCTCAAATTCAAATGCCCACAAGCAAGTAATTAAAAGAAAAAAAAAGGCCGGGCACGGTGGCTCAAGCCTGTAATCCCAGCACTTTGGGAGGCCGAGCCGGGTGGATCCCAAGGTGAGGAGATGGAGACCATCCTGGCTAACGCGGTGAAACCCCGTCTCTACTAAAAAATACAAAAAACTAGCCGGGTGAGGTGGCAGGCGCCTGTAGTCCCAGCTACTCGGGAGACTGAGGCAGGAGAATGGTGTAAACCCGGGAGGCGGAGCTTGCAGCGAGCCGAGATCCGACCACTGCACTCCAGCCTGGGCGACAGAGCGAGACTCTGTTTCAAAAAAAAGAAAAAAGAAAAAAAAAAGAGGCCTAGAGATCAGGTATGAACTACTGAGACAAAGAATAACAACAGAGGAGGGTAGAGATTAAATATGAATACTGAGGGGGCTGAAGAGCAAGTCTAAATGCAGTCATCCCACCGCAACACCAAAACCCGAGAATGCAAAAGTCCCTCATATAAAATGGCACAGTATTTGCATATAACCTACGCACATCCTCTACTATGGTGTATTTATTTATCTTAGACAGAGTCTCACCCTATCACCCAGCCTGGAGTGCAGTGGCATAATCTCAGCTCACTGCAGCCTTAACCTCCCAGGCTCAAGCAATCCTCCCACCTCAGCCTCCCAAGGAGCTGGGACTACAGGCATGTGCCACCTTGCCGACATAATTTTTGTATTTTTTGTAGAGATGGGATTTCGCCATGTTGCCCAGGCTGGTCTCAAACTCCTAAGCTCAAGCAACTCACCTCCCTCAGCCTCCCAAAGTGCTGGGATTATAGATGTGAGCCACCGAGTTCAGCTTCTCTCCTATACTTGAAATCATCTCTAGATTACTTACAATACCTAATAAAATGCCTATGCACCAACTGATTCTCATGAATTGAATGTAGTACTTGACATTCAGGACACTCGATGTTGCTTTTCAGAACTTTATGGATTTTTTTCCAAATATATTTCATCTATGGTTGATTGAATTCATGAATATGGAACACACAGATAAAATGGGTCCATTGTACAGAGGATGATGGAGACTAAGGGGAAATATTGAGGATAACAGAGGCCAAGTGTAAATACCGAGGAGGGTGGAAACCAAAGGAAAATACGGAGAATGATGGAGAGCAAGTATAAACTTCAGGAGATGGAGACCAGGTGCAACTACTGAGATTGATGGAGATGTAAATGTAAATTTGAGGATGATGGCGACCAAGTGTAAATGCAGAGGGTGATAGAGGCCAAGGGTAAATATGGAGGATGATGGAGGCCAAGTACCAATACAGAGGATGATGGAGACCAAGTGGAAATACTGAGAATGATGGAGACCAAGTGGAAATACAGAGGATGATAGAGGCCAAGTATAAATACTGAGGAGGAGACCAAGTGTAAATACCGAGGAAGATGAAAACCAAGGGTAAATACTGAGGAGGATGGAGCCCAAATGTAAACACTGAAGGGGCTGGCAACCAAGAGTAAATACCAAGAAGGGTGAAGACCAAGTATAAATACCTAGGATGATGGAAAGCAAGTGTAAATGCCACAGATGATAAAGACCAAGTGTAAATACAAAGAATGATGGAGATCAAGAGTAAGTACCGAGATGATAAAGACCAAGTGTAAATACTGAGGAAGATGGAGAGCAAGCGTAAATACTGAAAAGGATGGAGACCAAGGATAAATACCAAGAGTGATGGCGACCAAGTGTAAATACCAGAGAGGTTAGACAGCAAGTGTAAATACTAAGGAGGGTCGAAAGCAAGTGTAAATCAAGGAGCGTGAAGATCCAGTGTAAAATACAGAGGATGATGGAGACCAAGTGTCAATTTGAGGAAAATGGAGATCAAGTGTAAATACTGGGGATGATGGAGACCCAGTGTCAATTTGAGGATAACGGAAACCAAGTATAAACACCAAGGAGAATGGAGAGCAAGTGTAAAATACTGAGGACGATGGAGAGCAAGTTTAAATGGGGAGAATGATGGAGACGAATTGTAAACACCGAGGAGGATGGAGAGCAGGTGTAAATACCGAGGAGAATGGAGAGCAAGTGTAAAATACCGAGGAGGGTGGAGAGCAAGTTTAAATGTGGAGAATGATGGAGATGAATTGTAAACACCGAGGAGGATGGAGAGCAGGTGTAAATACTGAGGAGAATGGAGAGCAAGTGTAAAATACTGAAGATGATGGAAAGCAAGTTTAAATGGGGAGAATGATGGAGACGAATTGTAAACACTGAGGAGGATGGAGAGCAGGTGTAAATACCGAGGAGAATGGAGAGCAAGTGTAAAATACCAAGGAGGGTGGAGAGCAAGTTTAAATGTGGAGAATGATGGAGATGAATTGTAAACACCGAGGAGGATGGAGAGCAGGTGTAAATACCGAGGAGAATGGAGGGCAAGTGTAAAATACCGAGGAGGGTGGAGAGCAAGTTTAAATGTGGAGAATGATGGAGATGAATTGTAAACACCGAGGAGGATGGAGAGCAGGTGTAAATACCGAGGATGATGGAGAGCAAGTTTAAATGGGGAGAATGATGGAGACGAATTGTAAACACCGAGGAGGATGGAGAGCAGGTGTAAATACCGAGGAGAATGGAGGGCAAGTGTAAAATACCGAGGAGGGTGGAGAGCAAGTTTAAATGTGGAGAATGATGGAGATGAATTGTAAACACCGAGGAGGATGGAGAGCAGGTGTAAATACCGAGGATGATGGAGAGCAAGTTTAAATGGGGAGAATGATGGAGACGCATTGTAAACACCGAGGAGGATGGAGAGCAGGTGTAAATACTGAGGAGAATGGAGAGCAAGTGTAAAATACTGAAGATGATGGAGAGCAAGTTTAAATGGGGAGAATGATGGAGACGAATTGTAAACACCGAGGAGGATGGAGACCAGGTGTAAATACCCAGGAGAATGGAGAGCAAGTGTAAAATACAGAGGAGGTTGAAGATCCAGTGTAAATACCGAAGAGGGTGGAGTGCAAGTATAAATACAGAGGATGATGGAGACCAAATGTAAATACTGAGGAGGTGGCAACCAAGTATAAATACCAAGGAGGGTAGAGCGCAAGTATAAAAATACAGATGACTGGGTGTAGTGACTCACGCCTGTAATCCCTGCACTTTGGGAGGCCGAGGTGGGCAGATCATGAGCTAGGAGATCAAGACCATCCTGGCTAACACGGTGAAACCCAGTCTCTACTAAAAAATACAAAAAAAATGAGCTGGGCGTGGTGGCGGGTGCCTGTAATCCCAGCTACTCGGGAGGCTGAGGCAGGAAAACGGCTTGAACCCGGGAGGCGGAGCTTGCAGTGAACTGAGATCGCACCACTGTGCTCCAGCCTGGGCAACAGAGAGAGACTCTATCTCAAAAAAAAAAAAAAAAAATAGAAGGATGGAGACCGTGTGAAAATACCAAGGATGATGGAGACCAAGTGTAAATACCGAGGAAGACCGTGCTTGCTTCAGCAGCGCTTGTTTGAAGATACTGTGGAGGCTGGAGAGAAATATAAAACAGGAGCCTGCAGCTCTGGCAGCGGTTGTTTGGCCTCCCTGTCCTCCAGAGCGAAAAACAGCAAAATCAACCACGACAGCCATGATTTACTGAGTTCCTGCTCTGTGCCAGCAAAGAGTAAGTCCTCTGAATATTACGAGGGAAGTACCATAAAATCAACCCATTTTACAGATGATGGAACTGAAGCTCAGAGAGTTAGTCACTTGGCCCAGGTAGGAAGAAGTTAGATTCGGGATATGAATCCAGACCCTGTAATTCCAGAGTCTTGCACCAACCACCATGCTCTTGGGCCTTGGAACTGACCAGAAAGAGTTCGTAATCATTGATTGCATTTGGTGCTGAAGCAGAGCATAGGCACCAGCAAGCATGGAAGTCGTAAATGTTTTGCTGGGTACATTGCCCAAAGGAAACACATGTAACCAGTACCCACAAAAGTTAGAACATTGCCAACTCTGTGGGCACCAACCCAGATGCAGCTCACCCAGTGGTCAAAAAACAGATAAAATTTACCATCTTAGCCATTTTTTTTTTTTTTTTTGAGACCGAGTCTCGCTCTGCCGCCCAGGCTGGAGTGCAGTGGCCGGGTCTCAGCTCACTGCAAGCTCCGCCTCCCGGGTTTATGCCATTCTCCTGCCTCAGCCTCCCGAGTAGCTGGGACTACAGGCGCCCGCCAACTCGCCCGGCTAGTTTTTTGCCCTTTTTTTTTTTTAGTAGAGACGGGGTTTCACTGTGTTAGCCAGGATGGTCTCGATCTCCTGACCTGGTGATCCGCCCACCTTGGCCTCCCAAAGTGCTGGGATTACAGGCTTGAGCCACCGCGCCCGGCCGGTACTCCTCTTTTTAATGATGTGAGGAAGCTCCACACTTTTTTCCATGTAGGCTGCACCATTTACGTTCCCACCAACAGAGCACAAGTGTTCCAACTTCTCCACATCCTTGCCAACACTTGTTATTCAGGCTTTTTTGATAGTTGTCATCCTAATGGATGTGAGGTGATTATCTCATTGTGGATTTGGTTTGCATTCTCTGATAATTAGTGATGTGCAGCCTGTTTTCGTGTGCTTCTTGGTCATTTGAAAACCATCTTTAAGGCCGGGTGCGGTGGCTCACGCCTGTAATCCCAGCACTTTGGGGAGCCAAGGCGGGCAGATCACCTGTGGTCAGGAGTTCAAGACCAGCCTGGCCAACATGGTGAAATCCTGTCTCTACTAAAAATACAAAAATTAGCCAGGCGTGATGGCAGACGCCTGTAATCTCAGCCACTTGGGAGGCTGAGGCAGGAGAATCACTTGAACCTGGGAGGCAGTGGTTGCAGTAAGCCAAGATCGTGCCATTGCACTCCAGCCCGGGTGACAAGAGTGAAACTCCATCTCAAAAAAAAAAAAAAAAAAAGATAAAAGAAAAGAAAATCATCTTTAGAAGAATGTCTACTCAAGTCCTTTACCATTTTTTTTTTCTTCAGCACCTTTTTTACTCATTTTTTAAGTGGAATATTTAATTGTTTTCTTGTTGAGTTGTAGGGTTTATTTATTCTAGATGAAAATCCATATCAGAGATATGATTTGCAAATATTTTCTCTCAGCTTGTAGGTTACCTTTTCACTTCGCCGTTAGTGTTTTTTGAGGCATGAAAGTATTTATGATTGACGTACTTCTGTCTGTCTGTTTTGCTTTGGTTTGACTGTGTTTTTGGTGTCATGTCTGAAAAGTCAGATATGAAATTTCAAACTTTCCTGTATTTTCTTCTAGAGGTTGTGCAGTTACAGATATTATCATTAGGTTCTTATTTCATTTCTAGTTAATTTTTGAATGTGGTGTAAGGCAAGGGTCTCCCTTTATGCTTCTGCAAATGAATATCATTTTCCCAGCACCATTTGTTGGAGAAACTATCCTTTCCCCAGTGAGAGGTCTCAGTACCGTTGTTGAGGATCACTTGAACATATACACAAGGGTTTATTTCTGGGTTCTCTGTTTTATTCTATTGGTCTATATCTTTGCCTTTGGCCAGTACCACATTGTTTTGATAACTGTAGTTTAGTAATATGTTTTGAATTCAGGACGTGTGAGTCCTCCACTTTGTTCTTTTTCCAAATTGTCTTGGCTATTTGGGGTCCTTTGAGATTCCATGTGAATTTTAGGGTGAATTTTTATATTTATGAAACAAATACCATTTGTATTTTGATAGAAATTGCACTGAATCACTTCAAGTGGTAGGGAAAATTGACAAGATTAAGGTCTTTGAATCCAAGAACACAAGATATCTTTCCATGTATTTGTGTCTTCTCTAATTTCTTTCAGCAACATTTTATAGTTTTCAGTGTACAAGTCTTTGAGCTTGTAGGATAGGTTTATCCCTTAGTATTTCATTATTTTTGATGCCATTGTATTGAAATTATTTTCTTAATTCCTTTTGGATTATTGATTGTTAGTGTATGGAAAGGCAATTGATTTTTGAATGCTGATTTTATATCAGCAACTTGGCTGAATTCATGTACATTTCTAACTTTTTTTGATAACTTTAGGGTTTGCTAAATATAAGCTCATGATTTTACTTCTTCCTTTCCAATTTGAATGCCTTTGCTTTCTTTTTCTCACCTAACTCATCCGGTTATGAGTTTCAATACTAACTTGAATAGAAAAGACAAGAGCCAGCACCCTTGCTTGTTCCCACTCTTGGAGGAAAAGCGTTCAGTCTCTCACCATTGAGTATGACGTTAGAAGTGAGCTTTTCATAAGCGACCTTCATTGTGTTGAGGCAGTTTCATCCTCTTCCTATGTGTGGAGTGTTTTTTTTTTTTTTTTTTACTGTGAAAGGGTGTTGAATTTTGCCACATGCTGTTTCTGCATCAGTTGGCATTACCATGGGGTTTGCCCTTCATTCTGCTAATGTGTCTGCATGGTTCATATGTTGCTTCATCCTCAGAGTATACTGTTGTGTGTCTGGCTTCCTGCATTCAGCTCATGGGATTCATAAATGTCTGTGTTTCAGTCTGGATTGACTCCATTCTTTTCTCTCTCTCTCTCTCTCTCTCTCTCTTTCTTTTTTGACAGAGTCTCACTCTGTTCCCCAGGCTGGAGTACAGTGGCACGATCTTGGCTCACTGCAACCTCCACCTCCCGGGTTCAAGTGATTCTCCTGCCTCAGCCTCCCAAGTAGCTGGGACTATAGGCACGCACCACCATGCCTGGCTAACTTTTGTATTTTTAGTAGAGACTGGGTTTCACTATGTTGGCCAGGCTGGTCTCGAACTCCTGGCCTCAAGAGATCTGCCCACCTCAGCCTCCCAAAGTGCTGAGATTACAAGCATGAGCCACCCCACCCCACAAGCCTCCATTCATTTCTATTGCTCTGCGTGTCTGTTTTGTGCACTACAACCTCACTGCCTTGACTCCTGTAGCATCATAAGTCTAAATATCTCATAACATAAGTCCTCCAAATGTGTTCTTATTCAAGATTCGTCTGATTCTTTTAGTCCTTTGTGTTCCTCAGATTCCACATAGCAATATCTGCTGTTGTATTTCATAAAGAATGTATTGCATCTATAGATCAATTTGGGGAGAACTCAACTCAGTAATATGTGGTAGGGGGAGCCCCACAATGTGAAAAGGAAGGAATAATAAGCTGGGAAAAAATACCTGCAACTCTTATCTCAGGAAAATGACTCACATCCCCAATATGTAAAGAGCTCCTAGAAATTGATAAGAAAAAGATCAGCAAAGGAGAGTATGAGACCCTTTACAAAAAGAAATACAGAAGGCTTTAAGCATGTGAACATATGTCCTTTCTCAGTGATAATATACAACATTGTCTAATCCAAAGGTTTGAAAATATACTCTGAAGTTGTGTAGAAATAGGAACTTTTATTCATTGCTGACAGAAATATAAGTTGCCTGCCAATGGATGCAGTTTGACCGTATCTATCAAAATTACAAACTGGCCAGGTGCAGTGGCTCATACTTGTAATACTAGCACTTTGGGAGGCCAAGGCAGGAGGATTACTTGAGGTGGGGAGTTCGAGACCAACCTGTCCAACATGGTGAAACCCCATCTCTACAAAAAAATACAAAAATTAGCTGGGCATGATGGTGCTCCTGTAATCCCAGCTTCTTGGGAGGCTGAGGCACTTGAACCCAGGAGGCAGATGTTGCAGTGAGCCGAGATCGCACCACTGCACTCCAGCCTGGGCAACGGAGAGAGACTCTGTCTCAAAACAACAACAACAACAACAAAAAACCCCACAAAATTACAAATGTATTTACCCTTTCGTTTATCAGTCCTGGTATAGGGAATTCATCCCACTTAACACTTCTACACTTGACATATGTTCACAGTTATTGATTGCGGCTTTCCTCACAAGAGCAAAAGATTAGAAACAACCCAGTTTGCTCCAGCAAGGATCTAGTTAAATAAATGATGACCATCCACATGACAAAATACAATGTAGTTGGGAAAGAAGATAAGAAAGAGAGAAAGGAGGGAGCCTTTTATGTATCACTCTGGAAAGATCTCTGGCTAAACCCAATTGCTACCAGGGCTAGCACTTACTATTCTGTGCCTGAGACACCCAGTTGGATTTTGTCAGCACCTTGGGAGATTGCTTTACCAACATGTCCCTAACACCTGGGTCATCATGGTCACTATGGGCCAGGCCGGAGCTCCTGGCCCAGCTCAGCCACTAACCAGAAGAGAGACATTGGCCATTCCTCCCATGGGGGACGTAGCCCAGGTCCTGCAGTGAACTCTAACCCTGGGCCTCCAGGTCACGTGAAGACAGACAAACTGCAGGGAGTTCTTCTTTACTTGCCTTAAAGAATCAAGGCAGGCCGGGCGCAGTGGCTGAAGCCTGTAATCCCAGCACTTTGGGAGGCTGAGACGGGCGGATCACGAGGTCAGGAGATCGAGACCATCCTGGCTAACACGGTGAAACCCCGTCTCTACTAAGAAATACAAAAAAAACTAGCCAGGCGAGGTGGTGGGCACCTGTAGTCCCAGCTACTCGGGAGGCTGAGGCAGGAGAATGGCGTAAACCCGGGAGGCGGGGCTTGCAGTGAGCTGAGATCCGGCCACTGCACTCCAGCCTGGGTGACAGAGCGAGACTCCGTCTCCAAAAAAAAAAAAAAAAAAAAAGAATCAAGGCCAACTTCATTATGGAACCAGGAAATGGATTTCCTCACATGCCCATTTTATAGATGGGAAAACTGAGGCCCAGTGAAGGGAAAGCCATTGGGAATCATGGATACCATGGCATGGCCGTTCAGAGCAAGGATCCCACATCCCCTCCACTACAGGCCCCACCCCGGCTGGCCTTGAGCTGCTGGACAGGAACTTGTGCCTGACCTACCAATCCAGACAGCTGCTCCCACTGAGCTTGGACTACGTGCTTGAGACCCGCCTCCCCTCTTTAAACCCTGCTCGGGCAGCCTCACACCAGTGGGGACCGTGCTTGTTCACAGCAATTCTCTCAAGCCTCTAGAACAGAGCCTGACACCAGAGGCGCTTAATGTTTACTGAATAAATAGATGAATGAATCAGTGTAATCCTCCCAACAGCCCTTCAAGGAGGTGCTCTAAAGAATCCTCCAACTCAAAGAAGTCTTGGATTCATTCATTCATTCATTCATTCATGCATTCAGCACCTGTGTGCTGCTCCCTGTTGTATGCAGACACCTGGAATATGACAGCAAACTTCAGACACCTGGACTATAACAGTGAACCCCAGACTCCTGGAATAGGATGGTGAATGCCAGACACTTGGAATACGATGGTGAATGCCAGACCTCTGGAACACAATGGTGAACCCAGATACCTGGAATATAGCTGTGAACCCCAGACACCTGGAATATGATGGTGAACTCCAGACACCTGGAATACAATGGTGAATGCCAGACTCTTGGAATATGATGGTGAACCCCAACCCCTGGAATATAATGGTGAACCCCAGACACCTGGAATGTGACGGTGAACCCCACACACCTGGAATACGACGGTGAACCCCACACACCTGGAATACGACGGTGAACCCCAGACACCTGGAATACGATGGTGGACCCCAGACACCTGGAATATGACGGTGACCACAGACACCTGGAATATGATGGTGAACACCACACACCTGGAATATGATGGTGAACCCCAGGCCCCTGGAATGTAACAGTGAACCTAGACACCATCCCAGTCCTGAGAGCTCACAGCCCAGCAGAGGGGACAGCATCTCACCCACAGTCAGCAGTGGGGGCTACAGAACTAGAGCCTGCTCTAGCATAAGGTCTTGTGCCAGCCACAGAGCTAGAGCCACCTCCAGCTCCAACACTCGGAGAGCTAAAGCCATCTTCAGTGTCGGTTCTTGCACCCCTTCTGGCACCAGGCTAGAGTTAGAATCAGCTCCAGAACAATAGCCAGTTCTAGATCCAGCTCCAGCACCACTGCCCGGGATAGAGGCAGCTCCTGCCCCGGCTCAGGCCCCAGCTACTGAGCCAGTTCCACAGCCAGAGCCCAGCAGCTTGAGTGTCAGCCACCACTCCAGCTCCAGTGCGGGAGCCTCAGGCCAGCACCACCTTCAGCGCCAGCTCCTGTGCCAGAGCTTTACTGCCCCTCCCTGGGATGACAACATTTAATGTTTATAGTATGTTTCTATTTCACATTCTTTATGGTTTATTATATGTTGTGATTTAAGTTTTAAATACAGGTCAGGTGCAGTGGCTCATGCCTATAATTCCAGCTCCTGGGAGGCCCAGGCAGGTGGATCGCTGGAGCTCAGGAGTTTAAGACTGGCCTGGGAAACATGGTGAAACCTCGTTTCTACCAAAAAAAAAAAAAAAAATTAGCCAAGCTGTAGTCCTAGCTCCTTGGGAGGCTGAGGTGGGAGGATCACTTGAGCCTGGGAGGTTGAGGTTGCAGTGAGCCGAGATCACGCCACTGCACTCCAGTCTGGGTGACAGAGCCATACTCTGTCTCAGAAAACAAAAACAAATTATACACAATGAAATGAAATTTAACCTTTAATCATTGTAAACTGTACAATTCATGGATATTAAATGCATTTACTGTGGTGTAACCATCACCACTATCTAGTTCTAGAATCTTTTCATCACCACTAACAGACACCCTGTACCCATTAAGCAGTCACTCTCCACCCCTCACCCCTGACAACCACTCATCCACTTTCTGTCTCTATGGAGTTCTCTGGCCTGTGGCCCCGTCATGAGCACAGCTGACCATCCTTCTGCCCTTCCCCACTAAGCTGGAGACCCCTGACAAAGCTAACACGTTTGCAACCATGAACTCTACCGCTGACTACAACTGTGTCCCAAAGAAGCAATCCTTACCGAGGGACACTGCTCAGGTGTGGAGCCAACTCGGCCCTCCTCCCATGAAGCAGAAGGGACTGGAGATTCCCAAGAGCATCCTCTCAGCCATCTCCTGTGCTGACTCACCACAGGGCTGCCCTCCCCAGGGTCTGGCTGGTGACTAGGCACTTACAGACTGGAGGGGACCAGGCCAGTCAGCCACCTGCTACCCACTGCAAGCCCAGGCCACCCCAGACTCCAGTAACTCTGTCCGTCTGTGGGATAAAACACTCGCGGGTCACCAGGTTGACCTGGCCTCAGTGGACCGCCATAGGCACCTTCTGTGCCCTGGGAACCAGAGGACCAGCTAACCCTTGCCAGTGGGTGCTGCCACCATGCTCCGATCCCCGTTGACCCCAGGTGCTGCCCCCCGCTGGCATGTCCCTGACACCTTTCCAGTACAGGTCACTGCCATCCATGCCCAGGGGTATCCTGGAGCACCCACTCACCCAGCAGATCTGACCACGGTGAAGCTGCCCTTCCAGCCACTAGGCCCCCAGCGGGGAACTCAGGACCAGAGGCAGCTTCCACTCAAGCCCTGAGACCAGCTCAGGTGAGGCTCCTCCCTCAGCAGCTGGGACATTGCCAATGCACTCAGCATGCATTCAGCCGGCTCCTCCAGCAGCAAAGTGGAGGAGATCAATGTCAGCTTTGTCCTGGAGCCCCCTAATGGCAGGAAAAGAAGGCGACTGATCCCCCTTCTCCCTGACAGCTCTTTCATTCTACGTCCCCTCCCAGCCAGGTGCCTGCATTCCCCACTCTGCACCCACAAAAGAAGCAACAAACCCCCTGACTCCTGAAGGGAGCTGCTAAGAAGCCCCAGAAATAGACGCTGGCCTCAGAAGCCCTGCAGGGTCCAGGCTTCTGCTGATCTTGCTGTTCCACTCAGTTCTGGGAATCGACCTCGCTGTCATCCCCGGAGACCTCGGGCATCAACTCCGACTCCAGCAGCACCTCCTCCTCTTCAGCCTCCAGCACACCACGGCTGCTAAACCCACCTTCAAACTCTCAGTCTCAGGGCTCTGCAGCCACAGCTCCTCACACTGCTCTACAACCTGCAGGTAGGCGACACCACATCATCCACATCAGCCTGGACAAGGACAAGGCAACAGGTACAAGAGCGTCCTGGGGAGCCAGGCGGGCAGGCAGTCCCTGGTCCCCTCACTCAGGCCTGTCTGGATACAGACAGACCTCTCCTGCAGGACTGTTTTGACAAGTAGCCAGTTCTGGGCCATCCAGGCAGCATGCCCAGCCTGAGAGGAAGCAGATGGCCCCCACAGGCCTTATCAAGAGCCAGAACCAGCTCCCAAACCAATTTAGAGTTGGAGCCAGCAGCAGACACAGAGCTAGACCCAGGGCCAAGTCCAGACGAAGAGCCAGTGGCAGCACTGTCGCTCGCATCAGCTCCAGAGGTACAGCCCAGGCCAGCACCAGCTCCTGCACCAGCTGCAGAGCTGCAGACAGCCCCAGCACTAGCTTCAGAGCTACAAGCAGCTCTATAAACAGCTCTAGCACCATCAGCGGAGGTAGATCTAGCTCCAATATGAACTTGAACATCAAATCCAGAGTTTGGGCACCTTTATCACAAATTGCTGCACCAGCTGCAGTGGTAGTTCCAGCACCAGCTCTAGAGCTTGAACCGACTCTAAACCGAGCACAGAATTAGAGTCAATGCCAGGTTCATACTATAGCCAACACCAGATTCTGAGGAAGAGTCAGGTCCAGAACCAACTCCAGCACTAGCTCCAAGCTAGAGCCTGTGCTGCCTCCAGAGCCTAAACAAGAGCTCTAGCTCCAACACCAAAGCAACTCCAGAGATACAGGCAGCTCTCTCAACTCGGATACCATCTCTAGAGCTAACCCCAGCTGCAACAAGAGCTCTAGCTCAAACACCAATCTAGAAATCGCTCAAGCACTACCACTCCCAGCAACTCCAAGGATAGAGGCAGCTCTAATGCCAACTCTGATGCCATCTCTAGAGCTATGACCTGCCCCAGCACCAATTCAAGGAGAGAGCCAGTGAGAGTTTTCCTTTTAGATACAGCTCCAGAACCTCCTGTAGCATCGCCTCCTGACCTAGAGCCACTTCAGCATCCACTTCACAGCTAACTAAGGCTAGTGCCGGCTACATGTCAAGACCTGACTCTGCCATCACGTCCAGAGGCAGAGCCAGTCTCTGGCCCAGAACCACAGCTAGAATCAGCTCTGGCACCAGCTCCAGTGCCAGCTCCCAAGATACAGCCAGTGCCAGCCCCAGAACCAGAAGCTTCATGACCCTCACCTGTCAAGGCATTCTTTTTTTTTTTTTTCTGCCTGTTTTTCTTTTATCCGTATACTTTATAGTTACCTGTATTTTATGTTATCAAATTCATATAAAATAAAGATTACCATTTTTTCTTTTCTTTTCTTTTTTTTTTGACACAGAGTATTGCTCTGTTGCCAGGCTGGAATGCAATGGCATGATCTCAGCTCACTGCAACCTCCGCCTCCTGAGTTCAAGCGATTCTCCTGCCTCAGCTCCTGCGTAGCCATGCCCGGCTAATTTTTGTATTTTTAGTAGAGACGGAGTTTAACCATGTTGGCCAGGCTGGTCTCGAACTCCTGACGTCGTGATCTGCCCGCCTCGGCCTCCCAAAGTGCTAGGATTACAGGCGTGAGCCACCACGCCCAGCCTAAAGATGACCTTTTAAAACATATTCAGTTGTACAACTGAATGGTATTCACTACATTCACCATCCCGGGCACCAACACTACTCTCTAGTTCTAAACACTTTCATCACCCCAAACGGAAACCCCCCCACCGGTAAGTAGTCACGCCCCATCTCCCACTCCGCGCCTCTAGCACCAGAGCTGGCCCCTGAGCTGGCATTAGAGCTCCCCCTGCTGTCAGCCTCGAATCTGCCACCCATGTCTGTTTGTTTACCTTCTCTGGATTTTTCATACAAGTGGAATCATATCACGTGTGGCCCTCGCTGAAGGGTTTACTGCACTTAGTAAGATGTTTTCAAGGTTCATCCACTTTGTAGCATATATCAATACCTCATCTCTCCTTATGGCTGAATAATATTCCGCTGTATGGCCAGACCACACTTTTTTTTTTTTTTTTTTTTTGAGACAGGGTCTCACTCTCTTGCCTGCCCATGCTGGAGTGCAATGGCACAATCACGGCTCACTGCAGCCTCGGCAACCCAGGTTCAAGCAATCCTCTCACCTCAGCCTCCTGAGTAGTTGGGATTACAGGCACATGTCATCACACCCGACTAATTTTTTTTTTTTGGTAGGGATGAGGTCTTACTGTGTTGCCTAGACTGATGTTGAACTACTCCTGACCTCAAGTGATCCTCCTACCTCATCCTCCCAAAATGCTAGGATTACAGGCATGAGCCACCACATCAAGCTTGTATTCAATTATTTTGGGTATATATACCTAGGAAAGAAATCACGGAGTCAAATGGTAGCACTATGCTGAATTTTCTGGGGAACGGCCAAACTGCTTTCCATAGCCACTGCACCATTTTACACTTACTCCAGCAAAATATGAGGCGTTGGTTTCCTCAACATCCTCTCCAGCAGTCGTTACTTTCATTTTTTAAAAATATAGCCACCTAGTGGGTGTGCAGTGGGATCTCATTGTGGTTTTAATTTACATTTCTCCAATATCTCAGGATGCTAATCATCTTTTCCTATGTTAATGGTCACTTACTTGTACATCTGCTTTGGAGAAATGTCTATTAAGACTTTCACCCATTTTTAATCAGGTTATTTGTGTTTCAATGTTGAGCGGTAAAAATTCTGTATATATTCTGGATATAAAACCATTGTCAGATTTATAATTTGCAAATACTTTCTGCCATCCTGTGGGTTCGCTTTTCATTCTTTTCAGGGTGTACTTAAGGGGCTTTAATTTCAATGAAGTCCAATTTACCTGTTTTTTTCTTCTGTTGTTTGTGCTTTTTGTATATTTAAGAAACCATTTCCAAATCAACGGGCATAAAGATTTGCTCCCATGTTTTCTCTAAGAGTGTCATTTTTCTTCCCCCCACCCAGGATGGAGTGAGTGCAGTGGCGCAACCTCGGCTTACTATAGCCTCCACCTCCTGTATTCGAACAATTCTCGTGCCTCAGTCTCCTGAGTAGCTGGGATTACAGGCATGTGCCACCATATCTGGTTAATGTTTTTGTATTTTTAATAGAGACAGGTTTTGCCATGTTGGCTAGGCTGCTCTTGAACTCCTGGCCACAGGCGTTCCACCCTCCTCAACCTCCCAAAGTGCTGGGATTACAGGCATGAGCCACCACACCCGGCTGAGTGTTAAAGTTTTATTTCTCAAATTTAGGTCTTTAATTCCTTTTAAGTCAATATTTTATATGGTATTAGGTAAGGCTCCAACTTCCCTCTTTTGCCTAGGGATATCCAGTTCTGCTGGCACCATTTGTGGAAGGGACTGTTTCTGCCTCATTGAATGATCCTGATAGCCATGTTGAAAATCAGTTGACATACATGTATGGATTTATCTCCTGATTCTCAACTGTATTCCACTGATCTGTATGTGTGTTCCTCATCTCTGCCGAAACTTTGCTGAAAATTGTTTATTAACTCTAATACTATTTTTTTTCCGTAGAATGTTCTACACATAAGTTCATGTCATCAATAAATAGAGATACTTGGCCGGGTGCAGTGGCTTATGCCTGTAATCCCAGCACTTTGGGAGGCCGAGGCGGGCGGATCACAAGGTCAGGAGTTTGAGACCAGCCTGGACAACATAGTGAAACCCCATCTCTACTAAAAATACAAAAATTAACTAAAAATCTCCAGCAATAGAGGAAGGAACTCCTTTTACTGGGCAAATTATAAAGCAGTTCAATAAGGTGTTACTGACAGGGTGCAATTACCATTGTCCCTATCACCCTCGGTCTTCAGGAAAGTTGAAAGAACAAATGGCAAATTAAAACTGAAATTGGCAAAGTTAACTGAATCAGTTGGGTTGCCTTGGCCAAAGGTAATAACCTGAATTGCAATCAGATCTACTCCCACTGGAGAACACAAATTGACCCCTTATGAAATAGCCACTGGAAGGCCTATGTCCCTAATAATAGCACTTCGTGCTTCTCCTGATCTCTTGAGCTCTGATATGACTAAATACTGCAAGGCTTTAATATATTATACCAAAGTATACTTCCACCAGGTGTGGGAAGCTTTTCCAGATCCACCAACTGCGGATAATCAAATCCTCCGTGATCTGGAACCTGGAGACTGGGTCTTCTGGAAACGACATTAGAGGAAGACCGCTCTTGAACCTCGTTGGAAGGGACCATACCAAGTTCTCCTCACCACCCACACTGCAGTGAAGCTTCAGGGCCTTGAACCTTGGGTCTGCATCTCATGAGTCAAAAGGGCCCCTTCAGGCCGGGTGCGGTGGCTCACTCCTGTAATCCTAGGACTTTGAGAGGCTGAGGCAGGCAGATCACGAGGTCAGGAGATTGAGACTATCCTGGCCAACACGGTGAAACCCCGTCTCTACGAAAACTACAAAAAATTAACTGGGCATGGTGGCAGGCACCTGTAGTACCAGCTACTCGGGAGACTGAGGCAAGAGAATGGTGTGTCCCGGGAGGCAGAGCTTGCAGTGAGCCGAGATCGTGCCACTGCACTCCAGACTCGGTGACAGAGCGAGACTCCATCTCCGAAATAAAATAAAATAAAATAAAAAGGCCCCTTCAGACTCCTGGAACTGTACACCTGTTGGAGACTTTAAAGTAAAGCTGACCAAGGAAATCTCTGCTCAGAAACAGACAGCATCCCAGTTTTAGACAGCTTTCCCAAGATCACGGATCGAGACTTCTCAATCATCAGGAAAGCCTTGTGTGCTTTTCTGTTTTCCTCATCTTCTGCCCTAATCCTGTCCTTTTGCCTACAGGCAAACCTATGGCACCATAATCAGTGGATGGCTTTAGCTCAAGTTTATGCTCTAGCACAAAACAAGAGTAATTGTTGGGTTTGTGGGCTAATGCCAAAAAATCAGGAAATGATTCCACTGGTGCCCATGCCCCTCTGCATTCCCAATGAGAGTTACCTGAAACTCCAAGGGAAGAACAGAAAGTTATTCTTGATATTCTAAACATCACTGCTACTTGCTTCCTATACTCACTAAAACCAACACTCTAACTTTTTCAATTGATAACTCGATCATTACCAAATATAAAAAACCAATCCAAAGCTGGGTGCAGTGGCTCACATCTGTAATCCCAGCACTTTGGGAGGCTGAGGCAGGTGGATCACCTGAGGTCAGGAGTTCGAGACCAGCCTGCCCAACATGGTGAAACCCCATCTCTACTGAAAATACAAAAATTAGCCAGGCATGATGGTACACGCCTGTAATCCCAGCTACTGGGGAGTCTGAGGCATGGGAATCACTTGAACCTGGTAGGCAGAGGTTGCACTGAGCCAAGATTGTGCCATTACACTCCACTCCAGCCTGGGCAACAAGAGCGAAACTTCGTCTCAAAAAAAAAAAAAAAAAAAATTCCAAGTGATGCCAGCAAAAGGTATATTGTGCTTCTAGGCATCTCACACTCAAGATTTGGGAATTATTTATGTTGATACAAGTGGTTGCTTGTGTAATGTAACTGAATTAAATCCAGTAGGATCTCTTTTTACTATATGTGGTTATATACCCTTACAACATGCTATAAAGGGGCCACAGAAAAGTAAATTTCCCACTGGACGTTGTTCAGGAGGTATGCAGATTTATAGTTGAACAAACCTGACTGATCTCTGCTCAAATGCAACTAGGTGACCCTCTTTTCCAATCCCCGAGGGTCTGTACTGGGTCTGTGAAGAATCTGCATATTCTGTTCTACCCCCTCACTGGTTTGGTTCTTGTTATTTGGCCTGGCCTGCTCCTGCCTTTCAAATAGCTTCCCCTGAAAATTCTCATGATAGCCCTTATGATCAGAGGCCACAATGATCAATAACTGAAATTAGCACTAGCCTTGAAATAGACGAGGATATGCTAGTTTCTCTTTTTTTTTTTTTGAGTCAGAGTCTCACTCTGTCGCCCAGGCTGGAGTGCAGTGGTGCCATCTTGGCTCACTGCAAGCTCTGCCTCCCGGGTTCATGCCATTCTCCTGCCCCAGCCTCCTGAGTAGCTGGGACTACAGGCGCCCGCCACCATGCCCGGCTAATTTGTTTTTTGTATATATTTTTAGTAGAGACAGGGTTTCACCATGTTAACCAGAACGGTCTCAATCTCCTGACCTCATGATCTGCCTGCCTCGGCCTCCCAAACCAAAGTGCTGGGATTACAGGTGTGAGTCACCGCACCCGGCAAAGGATAAGCTAGTTTCCACTGAAGAAAGATTCCAGTGGGGTTCCTGCGGGCGCACTCTTGGTGGTAGTGAGATACCAGTTGTATGGAATTTAAAGCTAATTTGTAAATTGGGAAACAGCTTGGATTTTGTAATCCGATCAGACCTCCCAGGGTTTCAGATGGGTAGAAGCTACTCTCAGAAAGGCAGATGACAGGGCTGGGCGCGGTGGCTCACGCCTGTAATCCCAGCACTTTGGGAGATGGAGGCAGGCAGATCTCTTGATGTCAGGAGTTTGAGACCAACTTGGCCAACATGGTGAAACCCCATCTCTATTAAAAACACAAAAATTAGCCGGGTGTGGTGGCTCATGCCTGTAATCCCAGCTACTTGGGAATCTGAAGTAGGAGAATCGCTTAAACCCAGGAGGTGGTGGTCGCAGTTAGCCAAGATAATACCATTGCACTCCAGCCTGGGCAACAGAGTGAGACTCCATCTCAAAAAACAAACAAACAAACAAAAGGTAGATGATAACATATGTATTCAACAAAAACCCTTAATGGAACATCGTGCAGCCTCAGATCCTCTTTTTGCTCAAGCTGGAAGCCTAGGTTTGGTGTTAAACAAAACTGAATATTGTACTTATCTCTTACCTGATTTTGTTACTACAGGAAGCTTAATTTAAAAGGTGCTGATACTGCTGTTTCCTTAGACACTGCCACCAAATACATTAAAGACATCTCTCAAGAGGAAAGAGCCCACGACGTATTTACAGGAACAGCTAACGGTTTGCAGGCCGCCTAAGGGTGGATGGCAAGCTTGGGTTTTCCAAGGGCTTCTAATCCTTATAATTCTTCTAGTAGGTTTCCAAGTTATTATGACTTGTATTACCAGTGTAACAATGAAAATGAGTAACTGTAAGTCACGCTACTTTACAGCAAACCGTGGTCCTTAATTGCTATCATACTCCAAACGAGGGTAATGACCAGTTAGACCCTAATACTGTTCAACTGCCTATATTGTCTGAACCTTCACTTGGCTAATTTGGTTCGGTTCGGTTCATAAGCACCCTTTATTTTTTTTGAGACGGAGTCTCGCTCTGTCACCCAGGCTGGAGTGCAGTGGCTGGATCTCAGCTCACTGCAAGCTCCGCCTCCCAGGTTTACGCCATTCTCCTGCCTCAGCCTCCCGAGTAGCTGGGACTACAGGCGCCCGCCACCTCGCCCGGCTAGTTTTTTGTATGTTTTAGTAGAGACGGGGTTTCACCGGATTAGCCAGGATGGTGTCGATCTCCTGACCTTGTGATCCGCCCGTCTTGGCCTCCCAAAGTGCTGGGATTACAGGCTTGAGCCACCGCGCCCGGCCCGTTTCATAAGCACTCTTATTAAGGAGTACGCTTTGGCATGTTGATAGTATCCTCTTGATAGCAATAATAATCGTCACCCTGTTACATTGTATCCTCTCAAGTATTAAATGTTTCCTATTTAGCCATCCATTGAGAGTTGAATGGCCTCATTCCAACCAGGTCAAAAAGTACATAAAGAATCACTTAGCTGGTACAAAGTTGCAACTTGTGAATTCCGTATTAACATCAAAGAAGACTTGTGAGACTCCATACTAAAGTTAAAGAAGACCTGTGAATTCCACACTGAGACTAAATAAGTCTTTAGGATGGTGACAGAGAGTGGCATCAATGCCCAAAGTTTCGGTCAATCTCTCTAAATTGAAAGGCTGACCAAAAGAGGGGAATTGCTAAAGCAAACTAAATATGGCCTAAGAAGAGACTCCCTACCTCTATATTTGAGTCCTTGTGGATCAACCATTACCTGGCTTAATAGGCAGACAAAATGGAAAACCCAACTTAGTAGTATGCACCTATAACAATGGCTGAGTGTTGGCCAATCTCAGTGGCCGTACTTCAACCACTCATAGACTGCTGAGTGTTCAAACCGTGCTCAACTAAGGCAAATGCCGAGCTGCAACCAATCTCACTGTTTCTGCACCTCACTTCCGATTCCTGTATGTCACTTCACTTTTTTGTCTATAAATTTGCTCTGCCCACGAGGAACCCCCAGAGTCTCTCTGAATCTGCTGTGATTCTGGAGGCTGCCCAATTTGTGAATAATTTCTTTCTTTTTTTTTTTTTTCAATTAAACTCCATCAAACTTAACTTGTCTGAAGTTTTCTTTTAACAGCTGGTAACGTCGGCACCGTAGCTTCCTGATTCATTCACTCATTCAGCAAATATTCTCTGGTCCTGCTGTGTGCCCAGCTGTGTGCCTCAGTGGGCATGACCCAAGGAGGTCACTCTCCACGTGGGGCTCACGCCCACTCTGTGACGTGTAGAGCGGTCCATTGGGTTAGCGGGGATGATGGGCACCGGGAATTGCCCACTTTACCAAAAGAGAGGCCTGTACTTGAAAGAAATAATGGAGAAAAGGCCTATTTGGCACTTGATCTTGAAAAATGAAATAATTAAAATATGAAAAATAAATGTAGCCTTTTTTGTTTGCTTGTTTGCTTTAAGACAGGGTCTCACTCTGTCATCCAGGCTGAAGTGCAGTATTGCAATCTCAGCTCACTGCAATCTTTCCCTCCCTGGCTCAAGCAATCCTCCCACCTCAGACTCCCAAGTAGCTGGGACTACAGGCACACACCAACACACCCAGTTAATTTTTGTATTCTTTGTAGAAGTGGGGTTTCTCCATGTTGCTCAGGCTGGTCTTGAACTCCTGGCTTCAAGGAATCTGCCCACTTTAGGCTCCCAAAGTGCTGGGATTACAAGTGTGAGCTGCCACGGCCAGTCAAATGTGTATTTAACAAAATGTGGCCTGGTGTGTTGGCTCATGCATGTAATCGCAGCACTTTGGGAGGCTGTGGCAGGTGGATGACCTGAGGTCAGGAGTTTGAGACCAGTCTGGCCAACATGGAGAAACCCCATGTCTCCTGAAAATACAAAAGGTAGCTGGGCGTGGTGGCAGGCACCTGTAATCCCAGCTACTCAGGAGGCTGAGGCTGAGAATTGCTTGAACCTAACAGGCAGAGATTGCAGTGAGCCGAGATTGTGCCACTGCACTCCAGCCTGGGTGACAGAGCAAGACGCTGTCCCACCTCCCCCCAAAAAAGGAAGCTGTAATTGCAAGTATACACTGAGTTTTAGAAACAACAATGAATAAGTCTGCAGTAGATTAGGTATGTGTGACACAGTTTTTATGACAAAATTATAGCATATCAGCAGAAATCTTCTAGAACCTCATTACTTTTCCTAAGGGTTCTTACATCTTCTAGTGCTTAAATTGTTCTCTTTGAAAACGGTTTTCTGTCGCCTTATCTTTTTTGTCAGTTGTCTCTTATTCCATTGCTAAGTGATCCCACTCTGCCAGGGTCTCCCTTGGCAGTGGCTTGCTATGTCTGGACAGGCTGCCAGCAGCCCTTCCTCAGCCTGGCGAGCTCCGGTTCTTCCTACAATTTGCACTTCCCTTTGCAATTGATTGGCATTTTGACTGTAGATCACTTTGTATGTGCACATGCCATGTCTCCTTTAATGACTTCATGAGTTAGGACTTTTGTTCCCATTTTACAGACGAGGACACTCAAATCCAGAAGGTGGAGACCACCTGCTCAAGTCCTGCAGCCAGTGTGGAACCCTGGCAGAGTCTGGGTCCCTGAAAGCAGACAAGGACTTGGAGACACATCATTTGTTACAGATGATCCCAGGACACCTGAGTGAGGACATGGGAAGGTGAGCCCGGAGGAGGGGAGCCAGAGAGTGGCCCTGATGAGCGAGCTCTGCGGTGGGCGCCTGGGCTCAGTCTTGGCTCAGCCTCCCAGTGTCCCACCTGGATGGGCTCCACCTCTGTGGTAGAGGGTCGTCCCTGGGGCATGAATGCTCTTGCTCTGCTGGCTGGTGCTGGCGTGCAAAAGAGGAAGCTCCCATGGGGTTTGAGGTACATGATGCCAGCCCACCTGGGAGCAGGGGTCTTCACCGTGGATCCCTGTTCTGTTCTAAACAAGCAAGCCGGTGCTCAGAGAAGGAAACGGTCATGACTAAAATCTCTCAGCCAGAGAGCAGTGCAGCTGTGGTTCCTGCCCAGCTCAGGCTGCCTCGGCACAGAGCCTGAAGGGAATGCACCAGGAGCTTTGTAAGTAGAAAAATCCCTGGCTGGGTGCGGTGGCTCAAGCCTGTAATCCCAGCACTTTGGGAGGCCGAGACGGCAGATCACGAGGTCAGGAGATTGAGACCATCCTGGCGAACACGGTGAAACCCCGTCTCTACTTAAAAAATACGAAAAACTAGCCGGGCGAGGTGGCGGACGCCTGTAGTCCCAGCTACTCGGGAGGCTGAGGCAGAAGAATGGCATAAACCCGGAAGGCAGAGCTTGCAGTGAGCCGAGATCCGGCCACTGCACTGCAGCCTGGGCAACAGAGCGAGACTCCATCTCCAAAAAAAAGAAAAGAAAAGAAAAGAAAAATCCCAGCACAGCCAGGAGCTGCCTCCTTTCTGCCTCCCTGGGGTCTCTGCATGCATCTCCTTTGTGAAAGGCAGGAGTAAGTGGTCTCCTCGGGCCAGGACAGCTCAGCTGGGAAGGCACCTGCTGACTGAGAGGAAACCATACTGCCTGGTCAAGCTCGAAGCAGTGGGCTGGGGGAGGGAGCTGCCTAGCACAGCCAGGTCAGACGCAGGTGCAGTCATCTACCAGCTGCTATCAGTGTGCACCAGGGGCTGAAGAGCAAACTGTGTGTCACCTGCAACCAAGCCTCTGAGGTGGGGACCATGGTTCCCCCATGCTCTAAGTGAGAAATGGAAACACCGCCTGGCCAGTGAGTGGCAGGGCTGGGGATTTAGCTGAGTCTGTCTGGCTCAAAGACAAGGCTTCCCACTTTCCTGGAAATGGGGAGTCCTGAGCAAGAATGTCAGAGGCCAAGAGGCCTCTCCTGTACAGGTGTCCTGGGCTACCCCAATCCCCTCCCACACCTGCCACACTTGGCCTGTCCCCCATCTGGAACACTTCATGTCTGACGGCGTCCACACACACACCTGAGACCAGCAGTCCACAAAACCCTGGCCCTTCCTGGGAGGCCACTCTCTAATGTTTTCTATTTTGTTTAAAATCCAGCCCAGGAGCCTGGATTTGTATTTTTGTAAAAATACAAAAAGTTAGCTGGGCATGATGGCTCACACCTGTAATCCCAGCACTTTTGGAGGCCGAGGTGGGCAGATCATGAGGTCAGGAGTTTGAGACCAGCCTGGCCACATAGTAAGACCCCATTTCTACTAAAAATTAAAAAAAAATTAGCCAGTCATGGTGGTATGCTCCTGTAGTCCCAGCTACTTGGGAGGCTGAGGCAGGAGAATCGCTTGAACCCAGGAGGCAGAGGTTGCAGTGAGCTGAGACTGCGCCACTGCACTCCAGCACTCCAGCCTGGGAGATAGAATGAGACTCCATCTCAAAAAAAAAAAAAAAAAAAAATGCTGGTGTCAGGTCAGGCATGGTGGCTCACACCTGTAATCCCAGAACTTCGGGAGGCCAAGGCAGGTGGATCACTTGAGCCCAGGGTTTCAAGACAAGCCTGGGTAACATAGGGCTACCCCATCTCTACAGAAAAATTAGCTGAGTGTGGTGGCATGCACCTGTGGTCCCAGCTACTTGGAAGGCTGAGGCAGGAGGATGGCTTGAGCCCAAGAAGTTGAGGCTCCAGTGAGCCATGATCATGCCACTGCTCTCTAGCCTGGGCGACAGAGTAAGACCCTGTCTCAAAGAAAAAAAAAATGCTGGTGTCAGACAGAGGTCAGCACACCCCTCAGTGGACCATGAGCTGAGTTAATGGGGTAGGCTGGGATTTTATTTATTTATTTATTTTTGAGATAGAATTTCACTCTTGTTGCCCAGGCTGGAGTGCAATGGCGCGATCTCAGCTCACTGGAACCTCCGCCTCCCAGGTTCAAGCAATTCTCCTGCCTCAGCTTCCCGAGTAGCTGGGATCACACCGCACCCCCGCCAACAGCAGCACTTTTAATGGTTGCAGGACCTGTTTCCTCCTCCAGGGACACCAGATCCCCCCGCTCAAGGCTGGGGGGTGAGTGTGCCACTCGGGGCTCTGAGATGGGCAGAGATGACTCTCCTCGAACTTGAACCCTTTGTTCATGTCTCTAAAGCTTTCCTATTTTCTAGAAGTAGACAAACTGAATCCAAGGGGAGTGTGCTGGGGTCTTAGTGCCAACTCACCCTCCAGGAGAAGAGTTCAGGCCCCCCCTCCCACTGCCAGGGG
The DNA here is from genome assembly GCF_009764315.1 of Trachypithecus francoisi. Taxonomy (NCBI): domain Eukaryota; kingdom Metazoa; phylum Chordata; class Mammalia; order Primates; family Cercopithecidae; genus Trachypithecus; species Trachypithecus francoisi. The sequence goes on along the minus strand of NW_022681444.1, from coordinate 11,085,834 downwards.
AAAGTATCCATCCCCCTCAGCCATTCCAAGGGTTTCGAATTTCAGGGGTATGATATCATGCCATATCTATCTATCTAGCTAGCTATCTACACACACACACACATACATACATACACATTTCCAGCTACGATTCCTGGCTCGTAACTCCCATAGCCCTTGTTATAATGTTGGGGTGCTTTAGGCCTCAGGAGCAGGCCTCAGAAAACAGAGTATCTCTCTCTCTCTCTTTCTCTGACCTTCTCCTGCCCTCCTTTCACCTGCTCCTTTTTCTCCTCAGGGCAAGAATCTTCCCCTGCCTTTCTGTCTGGCCATAAATTATCTGACCCACCTTGTCTAATTATAGGTCACAAGATCCCCATCTTAGGAGTCCTGCTCCATTCCCTGGAGGAAGGAATGCTGCAGGGAGAAGCCAAGAAGAATCTGCACAGACAGGCCTTGTGAGTTTCCCACTCCACCAATGCTAGAGCGTGGGCCAATGCTAGACCATGTGCTAATGCTAGATCGTGCGCCAGTGCAAACCATGTGCTAATGCTAGGTCGTGTGCTAATGCTAGACCATGCCCTTTTTGTCCAACCACGTTTCTACATAGTTGTCCATGTTTCAGTCATGCCTATCCGATTATCCCATGAAGCCTCCATAAAAGGCCCAAGAGGACAGGGTTTAGGTAGCTTCCAGAGGGCTGAACACGTAGAGGCTCTTGGAGGGTTGGGGCCCTGGGAGGGCGAGAAGCTTTGCACCTCTTCCCCTATACCTCGCCCTACACATCCTTTCATCTGTATCCTTTCTAATATCTTTTATAATAAACCAGTAAACACGTTTCCCTGAGTTCTGTGGGCTGCTCTAGCAAATTAATTGAACCCAAAGAGGAGGCTGTGGGAACCCCAGTTTGCAGCTGGTGGGTCAGAAGCCCTGGAAGCCCAGATTTGTTTGCTTGCTTATTTGTTTGTTTGGAGATGGAGTCTCACTCTATCATCTAGGCTGGAGCGCAGTGGTGTGATCTCAGCTCACTGCAACCTCTGCCTCCTGGGTTCAAGCAATTGTCCTTGGAAGCCCAGATTTGCCACGGCGTCTGTGGGAAGCCGGGGAGGGGGCAGCCTTGTGGGACTGAGATCTCAACCCGGGAGATCTGACGCTACCTCCAGGTAGACAGTGTCAGAAGCAGATTGAATTAGAGGACATCCAACTGGTGTCTGTCGCCTGTGTGTGTGGGAAACCCTTACACATTGGGCCACAGAAGTCTCCTGGGTTGACGCTGAATGACAGAAGAGAAGAAGCCCTTTGAGAGAGAGACAGAGAGACAGAGAGAGTTTGTGTGTGTTTTCCACTCAAGGGGCTTTAGGGGAAAAGGCGGCACACTTGGTGGGTGAGATATGCCATCTAACTCACTGTCTTATTTTATTGTCCTGATGTAGGCGGAGGCTGGATTTTTATCTTTCCACCATTTCTGAAGTGTGTCCCCTTCTGCTCTCAGGGGAGCCTGCTGAACATGTGTTTTCTGGGCATTCCTGGGGTCAAAGTCTGGGTGTGGCTTCCAGCACAGCCAAGAAGCTCCCCTCCCAGGTACTAGGGGTCCAGGAACCAGCCCTGAGATCCCTCCTCCAGGCCTAGCTTGCTGGTTTCAGTTAGTGCTTGGATTTGCTCCCCTGGGACAGGGTGCTGTGGGTTCTGCTTGTATCCAGGCCAGGCCTTAGCTAGTGCAGGATGATGGGCTTGGATCAGAGGCTGGCTCCTGGATGCTGCTGGGTTCTGGGTGGGCCAGCTGTGTGGATGTGAATGCACCTGTCCTCCTGAACCACCAGGTCAAAGAGGAATAGAGTGCAGGGAGCCCCAGAGGGGCAGGGCTGGCCCAGAGTCTACCCAGCTCTATAGTCTTTAAACCCCACTTTTTTTTTTTTTTTTTTGAGGCAGTGATACATTGTTCTGATAATACAGATGTAGAACCCCAATGTATCCAACACAGGACAGAGCTGCTCAGGGTGGAGCTGGGGTGAGGCCTGTACTCCCTACCCCCAACCCAGACACACTACAGGAACCTCCTCCCTGACACCCCATTCCTAGGCTTCTGAGAGGCACAGCTTGACAAGCACTAAAGGAACCTGTCACCGCGATGCATAGTGGAAAAAACTGAGGCTTTGTCCAAGGTCATCCAGCAAAGCAGGGACAGAACCTTGAGTGATGGACTGAGACTTGGGGTCTATCCTCAGCACCCTCCTGCTGCTGCCCATCCCCAGGTTCCAAGGCCAAGGGGATCCAAAATCAATGTCTGGGTCCAAATTGAGCTTTGCAGAGATGCCTGCTGGCCACTCAGAAGAACACTGGCTCTTGTTCCAGACAGGAGCTTCTCCTAAGGTGAGGAGAGTGAGGCCCACACGGGGGGCCACGGGGCCTGCCTCCACCCTGCCCAGTCCCTCCACCCCAGCTCCACCTCTAGGGAAGCACTGCAGACTCTCCCCACCTCCCCTTAGAGATTAAAGGTCTGGGAGGTTCTGCCACCCCTGCTCACCTGAGTTCCCAGACTTGACCATGAACGACCTTATTTCTGGGAAACACTCGGGAGCATTCTGTGGCATCCCAGAGGTAGGTCACAGCTGGGGATCAATTACAGAGGGTCTGTGCATGGTGGGGAGCCCAAGGACTGGCTTTGGAGCCAAGGGGTCTCAGCCCAGCTCTGCCGCTAACCAGAAGGGGGAACTTAGCCAGTCCCCTAGCAGAGGACGTTTCCCCTGTTCCCTTCATGAACGCAAACCTCAGCCCTCCAGGATTACCAGTGGGAAGACAGTCAGTTCTTTGTCTGCTTCAGAAGATCAAGACCAATTTATGGAGAAACTGAGAGATGGATATCCTCACAAGCCCATTTTCCAGATGAAAAGCTGAGGCTCAGTAAGGGGAATGGTTACGTGGGGACACTGGATAGCCTGGGAGTTCAGACCAAGGATCCTACATCCCCTCCACCGCAGACCCCACCCAGGCTGGTCTTGAGCTGCTGCACAGGAACTTGCGCGTGACCTCCCGATCCCAGCAGCTGCTCTCACTGAGCTGGGACCACGTGCCTGAGACCCACCTTCCCTCATTTAAACCCTGCTGGGGGTTGGAGGTGGGTGCTTCATACCATCAGGGAACGTGCTTGTTCACTGTGTGTTCCTAGCTTCTAGAACAAAGCCTCAGGTACAGGAGGCACTTCACATTTACTGAATAAATAGATGAATGAATAAGTGTCATCCTCCCAACAGCCCCTTGAAGTAGGTACTCTTATTGGACAGAGGAGGAATCTGAGACACAAAGAAGTCTTGGGTTCATTCATTCCTTCACTCATGCGTGCATCCAGCACCCCTGTTGTGTGCAGACACCTGAAATATGACAGTGAACCCCAGACACCATTCCTGTCCTGAGAGCTCACAGCCCAAAAGCAGGGACAGCATCTCACCCACAGCCAGCAGTGGAAGCACCGATCTGGGTCCCAGCTTCAGTGGCCCACCACCTCCTCAAAAGATAGTTAAGTAAGGCCAGGCACGGTGGCTCACACCTGTAATCCCAGCACTTTGGGAGACCGAGGTGGGTGGATCACCTGAGGTCAGGAGTTCGAGACCAGCCTAGCCAACATGGTGAAACCCTCTACTAAAAAAATTATAAAAATCAGCCAGGTGTTGTAATCCCAGCTACTCAGGAGGCTGAGGCAGGAGAATTGCTTGAACTGGGAGGCAGAGTTTGCAGTGAGCCGAGACTGCACCACAGCACTCCACCCTGGGCGACAGAGCAAGACTCCGTCTCAAAAGATCACGCCACTGCACTCCAGCTTGGGTGACAGAGCGAGACTCCATTAAAAAAAAAAAAAAAAAAGATAAGTAAAACAAAAATTTTATTTATTTACTTATTTTTGAGACATACTCTGGCACCCTGGCTCCAGCCCCATAGCTTGCTATGTTGCCCAGGCTGCTCTTGAATTCCTGGGCTCACATGATCCTCCCACCCTGACCTCCCAAATACTGGGATTACAGGTTTGAGCCACCATGCTCGGCCTTAAGTAATATTTAATAAGAGTTTTCTTTAAGTCATATATAGAGACAGACAGAAAAACAGAGACAGAGAGAGACAACTGGAAGGCTAGCAGCGACTTTTCTCCCCACTGTTCTTCTCCCGCTCTGCCTGACTTGGATTTGTTCTTTCTGGTTCCCTTGAACACCGCAAGTCTCTGCCTACATTTGTATTTCAGCCCATTTAACTCCCAGATGAGAAAGATGTCCACATGGACCTACAGTGTTTTCTCCCATCTTCCTTTTACCTCCCTTGCCTTTGATTATTATATTTTTAAGTCATGGATGTCTCTCTTGTCTTTCTTTACCTTTGCATCCAGCCCCTTCCAGGCCAGTGCTGTCTTTAGGCCAAATTCTTTCTCCTCTCAGGGTGCAGCAGGGAGGGATGGAGAGACTGCTAGCTGCGCCCAGTAGGCAGAGCCATAGGGCTAGGTCGGCCCTGTCTTGGTCACCTTAAAGCTGTATTAGAAAACAATTCCCAGAGAGGCATCAGTGTCTGGAAGGCAGACCAGGGAACTCTGCAAACATAAACTGAGTAACGAAAATGAATCAGCAGATCCCAGACCAGGTCCCAGGGAGGTCGTGTTTGCAATTAAAAGGTGGAAGCGTGACCTTTTAAACAGCACTCACCAGCTCCCAGGGCCAGTACCAGGCTCCCACAGACTGAGAAAACAGGCCCTGCCTTATAGGAACCTGTGGTCCTTGAGAGAAACCCCAAGGACACAGGTAATCATCACACCTCTGAGGCGACTGGGAGGCTGTGCCCAGGCACCAGGCAGGTCTGGGTTTCCAACTTCCAGCTACACTGTGACCTGGAGCACACCCGTAACCTCTCTGAGCCCCTCTCTGGCTGGGTCCCACCCCCCACCCCTTTGGTCACTCTCTCCTTTATTTTCCCTTAGGGCCCTTTCATTTTGCCTTCCTGCCCCTCCCCTCCTACACCCTGCCTAGAAGAGGCTTCTGCTACAAAAACCTTCTACCCTATGCGCTGGTCGACCTCTGGTGAGCTGCAAGAGGGTCTCTCCTGGGGTCCCAGAGTCCCTGGGGTGGACAAGAGCAGCCCTTCGTGGAAGGGATAATGCAACACAGGCCGTGGAAAGAAAGCGCGACCAGTGCCATTTCACAGAAGAGGACACGGAGGTTCCCGGTAATTCTGGGAGCCACTCGCTTGTGTCCCCTCGCTGGGCAGGGGCGCCTGGCTCAGAGGCCCCGAGCAAAGGAGGACAGATCCTAAACCGGACAGCAAGTGGCGTCCAGCTCGTTCTCCCTTTCCGTGACTGCTTCAAAGCTCTTATAAACAAGGTAAGGTTTTCCTCACAAATCGCTTCATTTCTCCACCTGCACCCTACCCTGCCCCCGGACCTGCGCTTCTTGGCCCCCCGAGCTGCCCCTGCTGCATCCTAGGCCGAGTTCTAGGCGGCTAGCGGAAGCCAGGCCCAGGGGTCAGCTCAGGCGCTCAGCTGATCCCCCGGGATCCAGCTCCTGGGCCGCAGGGAAGGCGCTCTCGGACCGCAGGGGCGGGGCCTGCGGTAGGTGGGCGGGGCTGCGGCTCCCTCGTTCCTGCCTGGCTTCTCCAGCCTCGCCCGCTGCCCCGCTGCCTGCCCTGCTCCAGGCTCTGCCTGCCCTGCTCCAGGCTCCACCTGCGCCGCCGATTGCCCGGGTATCGCGGGGGCCCAGGCCAGCTGAGTCCGTTTTCTGCGCCGGGGTGGCGCCCCTCCATCCGTCGTAACGCCGGTCCGGCAGCAAGGAGGGAGTCTGCACCCGGTAGGGAGAGTCGAGCTCCCTCGGCCCCACCCAGTCCCTGCCGAGCGGGGGGCCAAGGAGGAGGGCCCTGAGCCCAGGAGGTGCGCATCTCGGACCCAGAGTCTCGGGTCCCGACCACGGGCTGGGGCCGGCGGCGCTCGGGAATGGGCTCTGCGTTCGCGGGAGGCGGGGGCGAGACGGAGCTTGGAGGCCCGGGTGGGGAAACTGAGGCCCCAGAGGAAGAGAGAGGGAGAGGGCTTGCCGGACACTCCCGAGTGGCAGCGGCCTAATCCCCAGAACCCCCGCCCTCCGCTCACTGTGGCCCAGGCTGCGCCCAGCGTTTCACAGCCTTTCCGGTGCATCTTCCCCCCGGGCGCCGCGTGCCGGCCGCCATCCACTGAGGCTGGGAGCAGGGGATGACTGACCCAAGGTCACCAAGCCAGCGGGTTGAGGCGCGTTCCCATCGTTCTGTGGAGAACCCGGGGCCTGCCTCCCAGAGAGGTGGACAGCGACCACCTCGCTCCGCTCGGGGAATCCTGGGCGCCCCTCCCCGCTCATCCTGCGCTGGGACTGCGTGTGTCCTTGCTGTGCCTGGGGGCTTGATTTCCAGCGGACGGTGGACTGGCCCATGCGCCCCTCCCGGCGGCCTCGGCTCCCCTCCGAGAATGGACCAGGTGAGGGAGACGCGGGAGCCAAGGCAGGGGTCCACCGCCTTCGCGAAGTCAGTCCCAGCCCCTCTCCTAAAGGGCTGCTGGAAGTAACAGCTGAGCACCCAGCCACTGCCATCGTGCGCCTCCCAGAGCTGCCAGAGCTGAACCCGGGATCTAGCGGGACCCAGAGTCCACATGACCCTAGTGGGTGACCGAGGGGAGGGCAGGGCTGCAGGGCTGGGGTCACCGTCTCCCGATAAAGAGCATTCCTGGCCCGGCGAGGTGGCTCATGCGTGTAATCCCAACACTTTGGGAGGCCTAGGAGGGAGGATCACCTGAGGTCGGGAGACCAGCCTGACCAACATGGAGAAACCTCGTCTCTACTAAAAATACAGAAATTAGCTGGGCGTGGTGGCTTATGCCTGGAATCCAGCGACTGGGAAGGCTGAGACAAGAGAATAGCTTGAACCCAAGAGAAGAGGTTGCAGTGAACTGAGATTGCGCCACTGCACTCCAGCCCTGGTGACAAGAGTGAAACTCCATCTCAAAAAAAAGCATTCCTTTGCAGGTGTTCCTGGGACCTCAGAAACCAGGCTCAGAGCTTGACATCCCTGCAAGGGGATGGCCTCATCTGCCCAGACCGGTGGGGTCTCTGCAGGTGCCCAGGCTCTGGTGCAGCCCCCAGCAATGCATCGCCAGAGACTGGCCCTGGGTCTGGGGTTCTGCCTGTTGGCGGGCACAAGCCTCAGTGTCCTGTGGTGAGTCTGCCCCACGGAACTCTTCCTGTCTCTATTCCCACCCAGGACTCCCACTGTCTCTGAAGGTCAACCCCAAAACCTTGATCTCCTTGTAGGATTCCAGATCCCACCAACCCCTCTCCTGACTCACCTGTCCTCCAATCTCAGCTCCAGCAAGACCCAACTAGTGTCCCTGGCTTCTGAGTTCTGTCTTGTACTGGTCTCCTGGCCTTTGACTTGCTTTTTTTTTTGAGACAGAGTCTTGATCTGTGGCCGAGGCTGGAGTGCAGTGGCACGGTCTCGGCTCACAGCAAGCTCCACCTCCCAGGTTCACTCCATTCTCCTGCCTCAGCCTCCTGAGTAGCTGGGACTACAGGAGCCCGCCACCTCGCCCAGCTAACTTATTTGTACTTTTAGTAGAGACGGGGTTTCACCATGTTAGTCAGGATGGTCTCGATCTCCTGACCTTGTGATCCGCCTGCCTCAGCCTCCCAAAGTGTTGGGATTACAGGCGTGAGCCACCGCGCCCGGTCCTTGACTTGCTCTTTTCTCTGCCTGGACCATCCTTCAACCAATGTTGATGGGGAATCCCTGTTCACGCTCCGATATTCCCTCTTTGTTTCTGTCCTTCCATGAAGCTCCTGGGGCTGCCCCTCACTCTGCTGTTTGTGTGGCGGGGCCTGGCATCAAGAATATACACTCCCTGGGAATGAATGACTGCATGGGTGAATGAATGACTGCATGCCAGGCCCTGTGACACATGCTGGGAATACCAGTAGGCTTTGTCCTCCGAGGTCAACCAGACCTACAGAATGACAGGGGACCTGGTCTCCTAATGCACTATGGGAGACCTTCACTCCCAGTGATGTGCGTGAGGTGTGTTTTCAGCCTCTGGAGCAGAGTGGATCAACAGATTTTTTCTTTTTCTTCACAGGTTGTACGCTGAGAACTGGCTGCCAGTCTCCTATGTCCCCTATTATCTCCCCTGCCCAGAGATCTTGTAAGTATGGGTGGGGCTAGGAGAAGTGGGGGCCCTGTGGGCTGCTCACAGCTGGGGAGACCTGAGAGTATTTAAGTTCACTTCATCTGCCGGTTCCTGAGTTCTAAGTTCATGTTTCTGATAAATGCAATAGTATTTAGTTAATTTAAGGGCTGTGACAAATGTGAAGTGAAATTCCCATTTCGGTCTTCCAGCATCCTTGCAGCTCCCTGCATGGTCTGACCTTCCACATTTTGCACAGCTGTGAGCCTCACTTGCTGTGTCTGGCCACTGAGAACAGAGAGTGCAATGATGCCCATAAATAGCCTGCTGTTGCTCCTGGTGACCAGCAGGCGCCCAGTGCTTTTAGGACTTGACCCTGTTGCTCAGTTTTGTGTTCCATGGATTCAAGGAACAAATGAACATGTGACCAAAGTCCTCCTTACTTAAGGAGTTGTTTTTTTTCTGGGTTTTTTTTTTTTTTTTTTTTTTTTGAGTCAGAATCTCACTCTGTTGCCCTGGCTGGAGTGCAGTGGTACCATCTCAGCTCACCACAACCTCCGCCTCCCCAGTTCAGGAGATTCTCCTGTCTCAGCCTCCCGAGTAGCTGGGATTACAGGCACCTGCCACCATACCCGGCTAATTTTTGTATTTTTAGTTGAGACAGCGTTTCGCCATGTTGGCCAGGCTGATCTCGAACCCCTGACCTCAAGTGATCCACCTACCTCAGCCTCCCAAAGTGCTGGGATTATAGGCGTGAGCCACCGCGCCCGGCCGAGTCTGACTTTTTAACAGTTAAGCCTGAAAAAATGAGTTGGGATAATCTCAGAGGAGCATCTGGTCTTTTGTTTTTCATGACAACTCAAGGAAAGTTAAACATCTGAATCATAGACCACTAATTAACAAGGCATGTTTTATATTGTAAACATAGAAGATAGTAAATTAGGAAGCCAGGAAGGAGAAAAGATGAAAGAAAAAGAAAACCCTGTCAGGTTCACCTGTCAAAAATTACACTCCAATTCCGAAGTTCGTTGTTTGCTTTGCTTGTTTGTTCCGCTTTCAAATTTAACAGATTAGATATTTACATGGTTCTAAATGCAAAATGGCTGCTTGCCATTTAGAACAGTTGTGGTCATACTGTTTTTGCAGTTTTTATTCTGTTTTCCCAGAATGAACTTTATTTTTCAATGTGTGTCCCATCCCCTTTTTTTTCAAAATGAGATAAAGTCTCACTGTGTTGTCCAGTCTGGTCTCGGACTCCTGGGCTCAAGCAACCCTCCTGCCTCAGCCTCCCAAAGTGCTGAGATTACAGGCATGAGCTACCGCATCGGCCTGATCACCATCATCTTATTCCACCCAGGGGCTGGCACATAATTTTTCAGTCTCTCTCTCTTTCCCACCACCAATTGCTCTCGGCATTTATGATGCTCCCAGTTTCCCAGGGCTCTAAGTTAGTTTGTGATGAGCAGCATAACCCTTTCTCCATTTCAAAGATCGTTTTGTTCAGACGTGTTCCTTTAGTGGCCGGAGGATGTGGATAGGTTCTGATCCATCTCATCGGGTTATTTCAGAAGGACCACAGCACAGCAGTCACTCATTCATGTGCCCTGCCTGAGCAGTACCCAGCAAAGCCACCCTGTAATACACCTGGGCTACTGCTGGGAATACCAGGGGTTATGAAAACAAAAATGAACCTACCTTGCTGATTGGGAGAGGGAAATGCTATCCTCTTTGGTATAAATTTTATTTATGATGATGATGATGATGATGATTATATTGAGACAGAGGCTCACTTTGCCGCTCAGGCGGGAGTGCAGTGGCGTGATCTCAGCTCATTGCAACCTCCGCCTCCCGGGTTCAAGCAATTCTCATGCCTCAGTCATCTAAACAGCTGGGATTACAGGCGCACCAGCTAATTATTGTATTTTTAGTAGAAACAGGGTTTCATCATGTTGGCCAGTCTGGTCTTTGCCCACCTCAGCCAGGCTTCGCCCCCACCACTGGCCTCCCAAAGTGCTGGGATTAAAGGCCTGAATCACCACCCCTGGACTTAATTTTTTTTTTTTTTTTATTACTAGTGAGACTCTCTTTTCCCTATGTCTTCCCATTAATTGAATTTTTTCTTGTGTGAAGTGCTTCCTCCCCACCTTCTCTGTTTGGTCCGTTTGTGGGTTCTCTATCATCACCCTTGGCTGAGTATACCTACAACATTTTTTTCTTCTTTACAGTTTGTCTATCTTTTGTGTGTATGTGTGGTGGGGGAAGATAAGGTCTGGCTCTGTCACTCAGGCTGGAGTGCAGTGGCATTATTACAGCTCACTACAGCCTTGACCTCCTGGGTTCAAGTGATCCTCATACCTTAGCCTCCCAAGTAGCTGGGACCACAGGTACGCACCACCACACCTCCTAGCTCATTTTTTATTTGTAGAGACGGGGTCTCACTATGTTGCCCAGGCTGGTCTGGAACTCCTGGCCTCAAAGGGTCCTCCCAACTCACCCTTGCTGGGATTGCAGGTGTGAGCCACCACACTGGCCTGCTTTTGTATTCTTTTTTTTTTTTTTTTTTTTTGAGACGGAGTCTTGCTCTGTCGCCCAGGCTGGAGTGCAGTGGCTGGATCTCAGCTCACTGCAACCTCCGCCTCCCGGGTTCACGCCATTCTCCTGCCTCAGCCTCCCAAGTAGCTGGGACTACAGGCGCCCGCCACCTCGCCTGGCTAATTTTTTGTATTTTTAGTAGAGACGGGGTTTCACCGTGTTAGCCAGGATGGTCTCGATCTCCTGACCTCGTCATCCGCCCGTCTTGGCCTCCCAAAGTGCTGGGATTACAGGCTTGAGCCACCGCGCCCGGCCTGCTTTTGTATTCTTGTGTGTAACTCTTCACTGCAGCTGGAGTGTGTCTGGGCTTGTGGAGAGAAAAGAGGAGCCAGGGAGGTACAGAATGTTGGGCTGTTTGGTGCCCCTTCTAACTCCTGACAACTTCTTGAAATCCCAGGGCTTTCTGAGCAGGGCCCTGAAATATACTTGCTTGTAGGAAACTAGAGCAGAGGGCCAGTTTGACAAATTGACTTGAAAAAATTCTTGATTCAGGAGTAGCAACTTGGCTGGGTGTGGTGGCTCACGCCTATAATCCCAGCACTTCAGGAGGCCAAGGCTGGTGGATCACTTGAGCTCAGGAGTTGAGACCAGTCTGGCCAACATGATGAAACCTCATCTCTAATAAAAATACAAAAACTGGCGGGTGTGGTGGCACACACCTGTAGTCCCAGCTACTTGGGAGGCTGAGGCAGGAGAATCACTTGAACCCGGGAGGCTGAGGTTACAGTGAGCCAAGATCACACCACTGCACTCCAGCTGGGAAGACAAGATGACTGAGGCTCCATCTAAAAAAAGAAAAAAAAAAAGTAGCTACTATTCACAAAAGGACAAAAACTTAATTATTCCACTTATAGGAAGTACCTTCCATACTCAAGTTCATAGAGGCAGAAGTAGAATTATGGTTCCCAGGGGGGAGGGGCAATGGCAAACTCTTGTTTAATGAGGGTCCAAGCTTCCTTTTGGGATGATGAAAAAGCCTGAACACAAATGTTGGATCGTTGCATGACAATGTGAATGTACCTAATGCCACTGAACTGTACACTTAGAAGTTGGCTAAGGTAGTAAATCTTGTGTTTTGTACACTTTACCACAAATAAAAGAGCGTAGCCTAGAGGTAGAAGAGTTCAAGGAGGCTTCAGCCATCCCACCATACATGACGTATTGAAACTCACAGAGGACCAGGCCAGGCGGCTCATGCCTGTAATCCTAGCACTGTGGGAGGCCGAGACAGGCAGATCACTTGAGCTCAGGAGTTCAAGACCAGCCTGGGCAACATGGTGAAACCCCGTCTCTACCAAAAATATTAATACAAAAACAGCTGGGTGTGGTGGTGGGCACCTGTGGTCCCAGCTCCTCAGGGGACTGGTGTGGGAGCATCGCTTGGGCTCAGGCAGTCAAGGCTGCAGTTAGCTGAGTTTGTGCCACTGCACTCTAGCCTGGGCAACACAGAGGGACCCCATCTCAAAAAAGAAAAGAAAGAAAGAAAAGAAACTTACAAGGACCTGGCAGACTACCGTGTCATCAGTGGGTGGGATCCTTACGAGCTTCTGCCTGGGGACAATCAGCCTCCGGCCTTTTCTTGCTGCTGCTGGCTGGGTGGCTTTTCCCTTTTCTTTTCTTTTCTTTTTTTTTTTTGAGACGGATTCTCCCACTGTCGCCAGGCAGGAGTGCAATGGCGGGATCTTGGCTCACTGCACCCTCCGCCTCCCGCATTCAAGCGATTCTCCTGCCTCAGCCTCCTGAGTAGCTGGGACTACAGGCGCGCGTCACCACGCCCAGCTAATTTTTGTATTTTTAGTAGAGACGGGGTTTCACCATGTTGGCCAGGTTGGTTTCGATCTCTTGACCTTGTGATCCATCCGCCTCGGCCTCCCAAAGTGCTGGCATTACAGACGTGAGCCACTGCGCCCGGCCAGTCTTTCCCTTCTCTGTGCCTCGCTTCCACCTGCTGGAAACACTCTAAGTGGATGGTTTTACTGTCCCCATTTTGTGGATGAGGAAACTAAAGTTCATAGGGTCAAATGTCTGGCTCCAGGTCCCTGGGCCAGTTGGTGGCAGAGCCAGAGGTGAGCCCAGGGGTCTGACCCTGCAGCCCTGGCACCTCCTTCATGGACCCCTTCTTTCTTCTCCACCCAGTTTGACTTTGAAAGTGACCATGCAGACTGCCTGCCAAGACTTGCCCAGGATCCCTCACCTTATTGAGCACTTGCTCCATGCTGGACATGGGCCAAGAGCCCCTCACGCACCTTGTGTAATTCTCGCCACTGCTAGGGCTAAGGTTGGTTTTGCCCATTTTGCAGATGCAGAGAAATGGCAGTCAGGGATCCACTAGAGAAACAGAACCAGTAAGAGGTAGGCAGGTGGACAGACAGGCCAACATACCTGGGAAAATTGACGTATGTGATGGTGAGGCTGGCTAGGTAGCTGAAACTCAGACAGGAGTGGACACTACAGCCCACAGGTGAAAGTTCTTTTTTTTTTTTTTTTGAGATAGGGTCCCACTTTGTGGGTGGCCCAGGCTGGAGTGCAGTAGTATGATTACAGCTCACTACAGCCTCCACCTCCTGGGCTCAAACCATCCTCCTGCTTCAGCCTCCCAAGTAGCCAGGACCACAGGTGCACACCACCACACCCAGCTAATTTTTGTTGTTTTTGTAGAGACTAGGACTTGCCATGTTTCCCAAGCTGGTCTTGAACTTCTGGATTCAAGTGCTTTGCCCACCTCGGCCTCCCAAAGTGCTGGGATTACAGGTGTGAGTGACCTGGGCTGGCCACCAGTTCTGTTCTTAAGGCCTTTCAACCAATTGGATCAGTCCCACCCAGGTTGTCTAGGATATTCTGTTGGGGTCCGCGTGTTTCCTAAACAAAGGAATGAACACACAAGACAACACAGGACAAGACAGACATGGCGGCCGCGCCGAACGGCACACTCTGCTCTATTGTATCCAGCCGTTTGCGGAATGTGACCAAGTCACGGGGCGTGTGTTGCTTCTCTGACCTTTTCTTCACTCCCAAGATCAGTAAACATTGACCAGTTCCCAGAGCCCACTGTTTACAGCTGGCTCCTCTGTCCTTCCTGTTTGCAGAAAAGGACCGTCCTGCTTTGTCTGCAAGAGCACGGCTTATCGGGAACGTCTCGTTTGCGAGCACGCAGTCCTCTACATATTCCCTTTTACATCAAATCAACTGATATAGAATGTTAATCACATCTACAGAATACTTTCACAGACCAACATAGCAAGACCCCATCTCTACAAAATTTTAAAAAATCAGCCGGGGGTGGTAATGAGTGCCTGGCAGGTGCAGCTACTCAGGAGGCTAAGGTAGGAGGATTGCTTGAACCCAGGAGGTTGAGGCTGCAATGAGCTATGATTGTACCACTGCACTCCAGCCTGGGCAACAGAGCAAGACCCCGTCTCTTAAAAAAAAAAAAAAATGTTTCACAGCAACACTTTGACTTGTGTTTGAGAAACCGGATACTACAGCCTAACCAAGTTAACACATACAACTGACCATTACAGTGAGCTCAGGTTAATTAGCTCACCTGAGGTCCCAGTCACCAGGCCTTTGCAGCTTTTCTTCCTTTTTTTTTTCTGAGACAGAATCTCGCTCTGTCACCCAGGCTGGAGTGCAGTGGTGCAATCTCAGCTCACTGCAACCTCTGCCTCCCGGGTTCAAGCAATTCTCCTGCCTCAGCCTCCCGAGTAGCTGGGATTACAGTCGCCCGCCACCACGCCCGGCTAATTTTTTGTATTTTTAGTAGGGACGGGGTTTCACCATCTTGGCCAGGCTGGTCTTGATCTCCTAGCTTCGTGATCCACCTGCCTCGGCCTCCCAAAGTGGTGGGATTACAGGCATGAGCTACCGTGCTCCGCCCTTTGCAGCTTTTCAAACCTTCTCTCTGACAATGAGAGCGACATGGTTGGAAAAGCATCAGCCTTGGGACTAAGCAGCACTGGGTTCGAGTCACTGCCCTGTCACTCACTCTCTCAACAACCCTGGACAGATCACTTCTGCAAGGGTCCCCAGCTCCTCTGTAGAGTCGGGTGGGGCTGTGGGGGAAGGTCAGAGGGAGCCTGCATGGACCCTGGGTGCCCGCCCGCAGGGGCCTCTGACTCCTCCTTCTTCCTGTGCTGAGTATCTCTGTCCCCAGTCCCACGATGATGGCTCTCTCTTGCCTCTGCTACCAGCAACATGAAGCTGCACTGCAAGAGGGAGAAGCCACTCCAGCCCGTGACATGGTAAGGAGACTGGCATTTCCCCTTTTGTGGCCTTGAGGGTGGTGGCTCCCCTCCACCACTGGTCCTTCTTGGTTGCAGGTCACAGTACCCCCAGTCCAAGCTGCTGGAGCACAGGTAGGTGTCATGGAGAGGCCTGAAGGGGGTGGGGGGAGGGGCCAAAAGAGCTCTGATTTATAAGTTGGGGTAGTGGAGGTGTCAATATCAGGGTGGCCTTGGGGCCCAGAGAGTTAGGGACTATGGACAGACACAGGGCTGGGAGTCAGGGACCTGGGCTGTGTGACCTTGGGCAGGGTACCCAACTGCTCTGAGCTTTTTCTGTGCAGGTGGATAATAGTACCTAGCTCCCTGGAGGTTGGAGGAGCAGATGAGAGGTACTGTAACATCTGCGGTGTCTGCACTCGGTGCTCGGGCCATTGTTCTTAACAATGTTGCCTTGCCCTTTTTAATGACCCTCACTTATTAGGGGCCTGGCACACATGGACAATGCCAGGGTCCTCCTTGGTGTGCGTTAACTCCTGCTCCTCCTAACCCTGCTGGGAGGTGACTGTCATTATTCCCCCTTTCCATGTGAGGAAAGGGAGGCCCAGAGATGGGGACCAAGCTGTCCCGGTCACACAGTGTGAGAGCCAGGGCCGGGAGGAGACTTAGGCTTTCACAGGGGAGGGTCTCAGTGCCCACAGCCCCCCTGCTGCCAGGCCCACACAGCTGCTGACACTCACACCCTGGTTAGCGCCCATCGTCTCCGAGGGGACCTTCAACCCAGAGCTTCTGCAGCACATCTACCAGCCACTGAACCTGACCATTGGGGTCACGGTGTTTGCCGTGGGGAAGTGAGTAGTGGGCTGGGGAAGGGGAGGGAGGTCTCCCTGAGCCACAGGAGTTTATAGTCAGGAAGAGCCCAGACGTGCACACAGGACCCTGCTGGGCACCCGGCGGGGCTCGGAACCAGGTGCCGAGCAGACAGAAAGTGCAGAGTAGGGTGTGATAGTGGGATGGGGGCTTCCTGGGGTAGGGGGTCTGGCTCTAGCATAGACGGGAGGCAGAGTCCAGGTGAGGGGACAGCAGGAGCCTTTGTCAGGAGGTCCCATTGCCCCTCCCTGTTTCATCTGGACCCCTCCTCTGCCCTTGTCTCTCCCTGACCCCACCTGGCCTTCCTTAGGAGCTGCTGCTTGGCAGCCTCCCTTTGGGCCCCTGGGACTCCTTCCTGGAACTTCCTGGGGCCCCAAGCCCTAAAGCATGGCCAGATGATGAATGGCCCACCTAGGGTCAGGTGGCCCCCTTGTCCAATGAGTTTTGGCCTGGGGGCAGGGCTGTGTCAACCACACTCCACTCCATGCCCCCAGCATCTAGCTCAACTGCTTTCCCTTAATTCGTCCACTTAATTCGTCCACTTAGCCGCTTCTTGGCTACTTTCTTCTCTGTGGTACTCAATGTTCCTGCCTGTATAATGGGAATGCTTTAAGGCAGCTTATGAAGATCAAAGATCATAAGAATTCTTAGAATGTTGCTGGGCACTTAGAAATTGCTCAATAAAACTTCACCTGGTCTAGGAGGATAAGAATCTCTACCAGGGCCGGGCGCGGTGGCTCACGCCTGTAATCCCAGCACTTTGGGAGGCGGAGACGGGCGGATCACGAGGTCAGGAGATCGAGACCATCCTGGCTAACACGGTGAAACTCTGTCTCTACTAAAAATACATTTAAAAAATTAGCTGGGCACGGTGGTGGGCGCCTGTAGTCCCAGCTACACGGGAGGCTGAGGCAGGAGAATGGCATGAACCTGGGAAGCGGAGCTTGCAGTGAGTGGAGATCGTGCCACTGCACTCCAGCCTGGGCGACAGAGTGAGACTCCGTCTCAAAAAAAAAAAAAAAAAAAAAAAATCTCTACCAGGAGGCCGGGCGCAGTGGCTCATGCCTGTAATCCTAGCACTTTGGGAGGCCGAGGCAGACAGATCACGAGGTCAGGAGATCGAGACCATCCTGGCCACAAAAAAAATTAGCCAGGCGTGGTGGCAGGTGCCTGTAGTCCCAGCTACCTGGGAGGCTGAGGCAGGAGAATGGCATGAACTCGGGATGCGGAGCTTGCAGTGAGCCGAGATCACGCCACTGCACTCCAGCCTGGGCGACAGAGCGAGACTCCACCTCAAAAAAAAAAAAAAAAATCTACCAGGAACATGCTTACAACAGCCGTTAAGAGGCTGGTACTAGCGTTTTGGGAATTGGACAAATGAGGACCCGGAGGGTTGGAGCAGAGTGACATCTTGAGATGGGGAGCAGGTAAGTGGACCCCAGCCTGGCTGACCCCAGCACACAGTGGAGACCCAGGCAGGCTGCTGGGGTAGCGGTGGGTGACCGGGTGATCATCACTAGGTACACTGACTTCATCCAGTCCTTCCTGGAGTCAGCCGAGGAGTTCTTCATGCGTGGGTACCAGGTACACTACTACATCTTCACTGACAACCCTGCAGCCGTTCCCGGGGTCCCGCTGGGTCCCCGCCGGCTCCTCAGCACCATCCCCATTCAGGGTCACTCCAACTGGGAAGAGATATCCATGCGCCGGATGGAGACCATCAGCCAGCACATTGCTAAGAGGGCTCACCGGGAGGTGGACTACCTCTTTTGCCTTGATGTGGACATGGTGTTTCGGAACCCGTGGGGCCCTGAGACCTTGGGAGACCTGGTGGCTGCCATTCACCCAAGCTACTACGCCACACCCCGCCAGCAGTTTCCCTACGAGCACAGGCGTGTTTCCACTGCCTTTGTGGCAGACAGCGAAGGGGACTTCTATTATGGTGGGAAAGTCTTTGGGGGGCAGGTGGCCAGGGTATATGAGTTTACCAGGGGCTGTCACATGGCCCTCCTGGCGGACAAGGCCAACGGCATCATGGCAGCCTGGCGGGAGGAAAGCCACCTGAATCGTCGCTTCATCTCAAGCCGTCCAAGGTGCTGTCCCCCGAGTACCTCTGGGATGACAGGAAGCCCCAGCCGCCCAGCCTGAAGCTGATCTGCTTTTCTACACTGGACAAGGATATGAGCTCCTGAGGAGCTGACCATGGAGCTGGGGGTGCCGTGGATGGGGATCCAAAGCCCTGCAGCCACCAGTGCTTCACTAGCGTGCAGACCAGCCCTGTCCCACCTCCCTCTGTCAGTCAGGCGAATTCAACTGGAAAAGGGATGTGGAAAGGCCACTGTGAACTGCAGAGGGCTGTGCACACAGTAGCACACAAGATCTCACAGTAATGTGGCACAGGAACGGTGAGACGGGGGAGGGGAGGCACAGTTACAAAGGCAGGGCCCAGCAGGCTTGCCGTGTTCTGCAGCCGTGCCTTTGTGGGGCAGGCTCTGAAGCCTCAGCCCGACTCAGAGTGGTGCCCCGCAGCGCCAGCCTCCTGTTTATTGCATATTGCCCTTAACATAGCATTTCTAATACCCT
Source organism: Trachypithecus francoisi (assembly GCF_009764315.1). Lineage (NCBI taxonomy): Eukaryota > Metazoa > Chordata > Mammalia > Primates > Cercopithecidae > Trachypithecus > Trachypithecus francoisi. Next base: position 11,067,426 of record NW_022681444.1, on the reverse strand, counting down.
AGTGTGAAGGCACCTGAGACCCCTTTTCTCTGGTCACAGGGGTCCTGTGTCCCTTGATGTCTCCCAACCACATGTAGCTAATTCCTCACTCAGGCCCCCAGAGCGAGCCTTTGAAATGGAGCAGGTCTAGGCTCCCTCTGGTTTCCTGCACCCCAAAGTGAGCCGCACTCTCAGGGGACTAGCCACCTCCTTCTTAAGAGGGTTTGGGGCAGTTTATAATAAAGGTGGTGTGTGCTCGACCCTAGCTAGGGTGATTTTTTGTTTGTTTTGCTTTTGTTTTTTTTGAGACTGAGTTTCGCTCTTGTCACCCAGGCTGGAGTTCAGTGGCGTGATCTTGGTTCACTGCAACCTCTGCCTCCCAAGCGATTCTTGAACCTCCCAAGGTTCAAGCGATTCTCCTGCCTCAGCCTCCCAAATAGCTGGGATTACAGGCACCCGCCACAGCCAGCTAATTTTTAAATTTTTAGTAGAAACGGGGTTTCACCATATTGGCCAGGTTGGTCTCAAACTCCTGACCTCGAATGATCCACCTGCCTTGACTTCCCAAAGTGCTAGGATTACAGGTGTGAGCCACCGTGCCTGGCCACTAAGGTGGTTTTTACCTGCACATCCAGCCTGCCTGTGTCTCCAGTGCCTGTTCCATCAGGCAGACTGGATTTCAAACAGAATCGAATGGGGGTGGGGAGTAGGGGATATAGTTACTCCAGAAAATCTGAGCTAAAGCTAGAGGCTGCAACAGATAGTATTTCATTCCAGTTCTCCAGGGAGACCGGGTGAAGCGGAGCGTGCTGGCAGACCTACCACACTCCTGACTGTGTAGAGGGATATGGAGCCCAGCAGCTGGACAACCCTGGGAGCTCCTGTATCCAGGGTCACTGCAGCCCTGTGAGGCCACCAGTGGGCGTGGGACTCTGTGCCAATGGTGCAGGCCAGGATTAGAGAGCTTAGGAAGATGACCTCTCCAGTCTGGACCCAGAAGGACTTCAGAGACCTACAGTGGTTGTCTGCCTGGCCATACAGAGATGGGGTGGGGTATGGGTTCAGGGCTTGGTGGCCTGGTGCTTACTGCCCTGGAGACAGTAGCATCTTTTTCGTGGAAGGAGAAGACAGAGAGGATGGTGGGGTAGACTCTGGTCATATCAGAATGGGCAGGTACCCACCCACTTGGTCACCCGTAGAAAAGTTGGGGCCAGCCCTGAGTTCATTCTTCCTGCACCTGTGTGCACCTGTGGTTTGGCCAGCGAGCAGAGACAGATCCCAAGAGTGTGGACAGATGGAGTGACTAGTTGGAGGAGACAGACTGGGCTGGAGAGGCCTGGCGTTTAGAAGGGGCTCTGGGTGCTTCCTGGGCAGAGGGGCAGGAATGGAACCATGGTCTCTGTGTCCCTCATAGGGAGCGCCTGCTCCAGGGGAGAGGGGGCTGTGCTGAAGGAGTAGGCCCTGCCTCCGGGGAGCTTCTGTTGAAAGCACATAGAGGGCCATGGAAGTGCTGGACTCAGCTGGGTGGATGACTGGGAGATGGGGGACCCGAGGTGACAGCAGACCCTGAGGCTTGGGCAGCTCTGCCTAGCAGGGAAGAAACCCCCCACACCCCTCTCACCCCACTTACACCCAGCTTTACCCCTGGCACACCCTCCCGGATGGGAGTCCCTGAGCCATTTTCAGTAGAGGAAACTGAGACTCTGAGAGGTCCCCAGGAGCTTGCCTGTGATGTGGTCCAGCTGCAGGTTTGAACCCAGGTCGTCTGGGTTCAAGACTGTGCACTGCCTGGGTTGGGAGGAGTGCAGCTCTGAAGGTGAGTGCGTTGTGGAGGAGGATACAGGGAGGGGCAGTGCTGGCAGGGGGCTCTGAGACAGGCAGGAGCTTGATGGGGTCCCTGAGTCAGGATGGCCCCAGGAGGCTAGAGTTGGGGTATAGGGACCAGGTCACACAGGGTTCTGAATGCCAGGCAAGGAGGCAGGGGTCACTGCCGGTCTGTCCCAGCAGGGGGCTCAATATAAATGGGGCCCAAGTGCTGGACTCGGGAAACCTGGCCAGCGAGGCCCCAACACAGGATGAGGCCTCTGATGACCAGCTTGGGGATGAGCGACGGGGAAGAGCCATGAAGTGTGGGGGTCACCACACACAGCAGGGCCTGGCCAGTCAGAGCTGAGTGGCCTGCAGTGCTGGTGCCTTGGCTTGGTGTAAAATTGAATGAGGCCGGGCATGGTGGCTCATGCCTGTAATTCTAGCACTTTGGGAGGCCAAGGCAGGAGGATTGCTGGAACCCAGGAGTTTCAAACCAGCCCGGGCAACATAGTGAGACTTCATCTCTACATAGTTGTTTTAAAAATAAAAAGGGCTGGGCACAGTGGCTCACGCCTGTAATCCCAACACTTTGGGAGGCCGAGGCGGGTAGATCACCTGAGGTCAGGAGTTCGAGAACAGCCTGGCCAACATGGTGAAACCCCGTCTCTACTAAAATACGAAATCAGCTGGGCGTCGTGGCAGGTGCCTGTAATCCCAGCTACTCGGGAGGCTGAGGCAGGAGAATTGCTTGATCCCAGGAGGCGGAGGTTGCAGTGAGCCGAGATCGCACGATTGCATTCCAGCCTGGGGGACAAGAGTGAGACTTCGTCTCAAAAAACAAACAAATGAGACTACATCTGAAAAACAAAAATAAATAAATAAATAATAAAAAGGGACGAAATCAGTGAGCCCTAATAACACTGACTACCCCCAACACTCGCTCAACCCGTGTGAGGCCTCCTTCCCCCAGGCTCCCTCGAGCCCCATCTTACACCAGCTGAAGCTGCAGTTCGACGTCGTGGTCCCGGGTGCTGTCAGGGAAGACAAGGATGGAGGTGGGGAAGGGGAGACCTGACTTTCTCCCTGCCCAGGCTGAGTCCGCTGTCACCTTGGGTCCCCCAGCTCTCAGCCGTCCGCCGAGCCGAGTCCAGCAGGTGGCATCGGGGTGCTGGGCGACAGGGTGAGCGTGTATATTTGGTGACGCCTGCGCGCCGATTCAGCAGCCCCCGCCTGACTGGGGCGAGGTTGGCCCTAGGTCCTAGCCGGGTGGGGAGTACTGAGCAGGCGGCTGGGGCGGAGGGACACGTGAGATCGGCCGCACACAGCGCTTGGCGCGTGGCGCGTGGCGCGTGCGCGCGGCGAGGCGGAGTGACGTGCACGCGCTGTGTGCGGTCCCGCGCAGGCCCCGTGTGCGCGCCCGGCCTTGGACTCCAGGCCCCGCTGCCCCGCGCTGGGAACACCCCCGTTGGCCCGCGGGAGGGAGGCCTGAGCGCGCCTCCGAGCGCGCCCCCGAGCTCGCGCGGCGGGGCGCGCCCCTCGCACCTGCGGGCGGGCTGGGGCGGGGCCGCAGCTGTCCCCGCCCACCCAGGCCCGAGCCCCGGGAGCCGGGGCGGAACCGAGCGGCGGGGCCCGAGCGGCCGGAGCGCGGCGCGGCGCAGACAATGGGAGCGGCGCTGGCGGCGGCTGGGGCAGCCCCGGGGGCCACAGAGTCCTGGGCCCGGCGGGGACCGGAGGCCGCGCCATGAGCCCCGCAGCCGGGCGCACCCCTGCGCCGCGCGCGGGCCGAGGCGAGCGGCCTCTGCGAGCCCCGGGCCCCGCCCTGGGGCCGGCGATGAGCCACCGAGGCTGAGGATGATGGTAGATTGCCAGGTGAGTGCGCGCCGGCCCCAGCCCCGCGTCGCGGGTGGAGGGAGGACCGCACGCCCCCGCCCACACCCACCCGGGGGAGGGAGGCCGGCGCGGCGTCCACGCTGAGCGTGCGCTTACGCAGCTCCGCGTCCAACCCCGACCGGGACAGTAGGGAAACTGAGGACAGGAGAGGGGCAGGGACTGGCCCGGAGCACACGAAGTGGGCGGAGTCCAGAGGTGAAGGGAGGGTTCCGACCTCTTAGGCCAGGAAGGGCTGGACTCACCCTTCCCATGGGGTTTGCTTTGGGACTGACAGCCTCTAAGATCCTGAGGACCCCTGCCCATCTCCCATGTGGGCTCTTTTGCCTGGGCTTCTCCGCCCACGCACAGGCGCAGGCCTGCGCACACATGCTCACACACACGCAGACACACACACCACACACTTCCTGGGAACGGGACGGGACGCTGGGGAAGTGACTGGGGGAAAGAAGAAAGAGGGCAGGGGGTGCTCTGTCATGGGCAGGGGCATCCAGTACCCAACAACATGCCCGGGGCCATGGCACGGGGTGGGGGGCAAGGGGAGGACACGCCAGCTTGATGGGCGGGGGTTCTCCAGGGTTCCCAGGATCTGTCTGGGCTGGGGCAGCCTGGAGAGGACAGATTGTGGGACTCTGTGTTCATCACTGTGATCACCTAGAAGCAGGAAGAGACCCCTTCAGTGTGGACGGGACTGTAGGAAAGGAAGCCGCAAATTCCTGCTCTATAAATTGGAATGTTCGGCCTGGGTGACCCCAGGGGTCCCACAGGCTCATAGACGTGTCTATCGGCCTTAGGTCTCCACTGGGGATGCTCCCACTACCCACCAAGGTCTGTGGAAAATGCCTTCTTCTTGAAGGTCCTTCTGAGCAAGAGAAGCCTGGGGGGCTGAAGGGCTGAGGGCCTGGGGTGGTGCAGAGTGCGCCCAAGCACTGGACTACTCTTGTGGGGCAAGACTGTCCTTGTTGAAGCCTCAGGGTTCTTATTTGGAAGTGGGGCCACAGCCGTTGCCCTGGTTGGAGTGGGGAGGCCTCACGAGTGAACTGGACACCCCAGGGCCAGCAGAGGGAAAGAGGGGAGCAAATGAAGCTTCCGAGGCTCCTTAAATTACCCCTGGAGCCTGCAGGTTCTGCTCCTTTGACCCTCTGGGACTCAGGAGAGCTGCTACCTTGACAACACCCAAACAAAGGTGTGTGTTTTGTTTTCTGGGTTTTCTGCCCGAGGCTGCTGCTGTGCTAGTGCCGGCCACCAGGGGGAGGCAGTGCCCACTGTGCTCCATGGAGCAACTGGAGTCAGGGAGAGCCCCGCAGGCTCACTCTGGGTGACCCCGGCCTCCACCCAATGCACACCCCCCATTACTAGCATCCCTCTCCACAACGTTAGCTGCTCAGATGCGGGAGTGGGCTCCGAGAGCCTCCTCTATCCCTTCAGCAGGTGTGCCCAAGCACTCACCCTGGATAGAGGAGCAGCATTGGGCTTGGGCGTGGCTCTGAAAATGACCCAGGTGGGCCTGCCCTCTGGAGCTGGCAGTCTGGAGGGGGCGATGGAGGGGGCGATGGACAGGGCACAAAAGCAAACAGGCAAAGAAAGGAAAAAGGAAGTGCTGCAGCGAAAATAATGCCAGTGCTGCCAGGGAGGGCTGGGGCCTGGTGGGTGGGGGTCTGGGAGGTCTTGCTAAGGGGACATCTGTGCTGTGACCAGAAGACAAAGCATGGGCCAGCCCTGCACGAGTCTGGACAGTGTGATGGAGAAGGCTCAGCAGACAGGGCTGGGAGGCACAAATGAGTTTGGCCAGAGAGGAGTGAGAAAACAGGCCGGTGTGGCCCAAGTGAGCTGGGGGCGGGAGGGGAAGCCCAGGGGCCTGGAGACAGCTGTGTGACAACACTACCCTAATGTACAGCTTTCAGCAACAGACACTGATCATCACACAGCTTCTGTGGACCCAGATCCAGGGCAGCTCAGCTGGGTGCCTCAGCCCCCAGGTCTCAAGGGAGGCTGGGACTGGGGTCTCAGCCGTGGCTGGACTGGGCAGGACCGGCCCTCAGGCCTTTCTCATGTTATTGGCAGGATTCAGTTTTGACTGAGGGTGTCAGTTCCTCTGTGACTGTTGGTGGGGACCCTCCCTTGGTTCACTGCCATGTGGGCCTCTCTGTAGGGCAGGCAGCTCACCGCATCAGAATTCACTTCCCCAGCGTGAGGGGTGAGGGTGGGGAGGAAAACAAGAGCAAACAAGCAAGACAGAAGTCATGGTTTTTTGTAAATCTTGGAAGTGACCTCACGTCACTTGTGCTGTATTCTGTGAGAAGCCAGTCACTAAATCCAGTCACCCTTGGAGGAAGGGGATCACTCAGCAACTTATGTATCAGGAGGCAGGGATCTCTGGAGCCAGTGTGGAGGCTGCCTGGGACAGTGGCTGAGAGGAGGCAGTCAGGCCTGATTCTAAACATAATGGAGGCCAGGTGCAGTGGCTCACACCTGTAATCTCAGCAATTTGGGAGGCCGAGGTGGGTGGATCACTTAAGGTCAGGAGTTCAACATCAACCTGGCCAACATGGTGAAACCCCATCTCCACAAAAAAAAAAAAAAAAAAAAAAAAACAAAAAGTAGTCAGTCATCTTGGCAGGTGCCTATAATCCCAGCTACTTCAGAGGCTGAGGCAGGAGAATCACTTGAACCTGGGAGGTGGAGGTTGCAGTGAGCCGAGATCATGCCACTGCACTCCAGCCTGGGCAACAGAGCCAGACCTTGTCTCAATAAACAAACAAACAGACAAACATAATGGGAGCCAATGGAAGGTGTTCCCACTGGGAGATGCTTCCATATGCCACAGGGCCGACATCTGATGTTTGCCTAATTTTCAACCCATTCATGGTGCAGACAAGGAGACCAAACTAAGAAGGGAGTGACTCCCTAGATACAGCACCAGTGCCCATCCTGTCCCACTTGTATTCCGGGCTGTGTCTCACCCTTGTGAGAAGTTTCTTTCCTCACAGTTGTAAAGGCCAGAGGCCCCAAATCCAGGGGTCAGCAGGGCCCTGCTGTCTCTGAAGACCCCTTCCCTTCCTAATCCTTCCATCTCAAAGTCTGTACAGTAGCTAACAGGTTTTGTAGTATTGTCTCACATTAGCATGGTGATGTCCCCAGGAAGTAGATGTTAGAATCATCCCCATTGTGCAGGTCAGGAGACTGGGGAGGCCCTGAAAGGCACAATGACTAGTTTGGGGTCACAGAACTGGCAAGAGGCAGGAGCTTGGTGACCCAGATGGCTTTCCCTCTCTGAGCCTCAGGGGCTGGGAGCATGAGAACACAATGGTTGGCTGTCCCAGCTGCCAGAGTGACTGTGAGTACCTGGAAGTGCCCCTCGTCCCCCCTCACACACCTGTCATCGCTGTCCCCATTTCCTTAACCCCCAGCACTGCTGCCACTTGATTTTTATGAACATCTGAATATGACGAAGTAGCAAAGGCGGATATTCGCTCATTCATTTTGCATCTGTCTCCTGGGTCCAGGCCATGCCAGAGGAGGGGGTAACACAGTCCGGGGAGTTGCCAGGGGAAGAGGCAGTGCTCATCTGGGGAGTGAGTGGGCACAGAGAGATTCCAGAAGGAGGTGTCCTGTGGTCGTGGTTGATTTGCAGAGGGGAGGTGTGGTGATGGCGCAGAGGGCGATGACTGCGGCCAGTGTCTATCAGGTCAGTTTCCCGGGCAGCTGTCACAAAGTGCTGGGTGGCTCAACACAACAGAAATTTATTCTCTCACAGTTCTAAAGGCCAGAAGTCCAAAATTCAGGGGTCAGCCATGCCCTGCTATCTCTCAAGGCTCTAGGAGAGGATCCTTCCTTGCATCTTCCAAACTCTGGTGGCTGCCAGTTTCTTTGGCATTCGTTCCTGGTGTTGTAGACGTGTGACTCCAAACTGTGCCTTCATCATCACATGGCCGCCTGTGCGTGACTGTCCAATTTTCCCTGTTATCATAACGATAGCAGTCACTGGATTAAGACCCACCCTAATCCAGTATGACCTCATCCGGATTCAATCCACACAGACCCTATTTCCAAATAAAATCTCATTCACGGGTACCAGGGATCTTTTTGGGGGACACAGTTCAACCCGTAACAGGAGTATTGGGAATGACTCCCCTCCCACAGGCCGGATACCCGCGTGCCTACGGGGACTAGGGAAGCAGCGGGGAGTCAGAGGACATCCCAGGAACCCAGCCCCCAGCTAGGGGGTGTGGGGGCGTGAGCGGAGCCCGCCTGCTCCCCAGCTTGGCGTATTTTGGCGGCAGCACCAGCAGGTGGCGCTGTGCACTCCCGTGCGGCCGCCCAGCCCGGCGCGGAGCTGCCGCAGACAAAGGTCTCGCTTTCGGGTTGCGAGGAGCTTGCGCACAGCGGTAAACAGGCCAGGGGCACGGCCACCTCATGGGTGACACACATGGGAGGAAATCAAACCAGGCGGGGCCGAGGCGGGGTGACTGGGTGGCGACTTTGCGTCGGAGGCCGGCTGGGGGCCGAGGAGGAGGTGACGGGGTGGCGAGGAGGACCATGGTTTGCAGACCGTGGTGTCAGCGGGGCGGGAAGGAAGGCAGGGACGAGGGATAGGGGACCTGGGAGGCTGCAGGGGCCGGGCCCACAGGGGCCAGGAGTTTGCCTTTCGTTTGGTTCCTCACCTGCAAGCTGAGCCAGCCTTTCTGAGGCCTCTCCAGAGGCCCTGTGGCTGGTTACACCTGCAAATAGCTCTCCTGTTACTACTGCAGGGCCGCCTGGCCCAGGTCTGCGGGTGCTCAGAAGGCAGCCCTGGGCACGGAGGGGGCTGTCTTGTGCAGATCGAGACTTGAGGGGTCCTTGCCCCCAGCCCCAGCCCCAGACCCTGTCTCCGGGAGCTGGGATGCCTGAGGTGGTCCTGCTGCTCCTGGTGGGGGTCAGCACGGCCCCTCAGGGGCTCCTTTGATATACAAAGGGGCGAGGCAGTGTGGGTCTGAGGAGCAGGGGTCAGGTCCCTGCCATGGAGCCGCTCACATGGCATTGGTGAAAGGGAGCGGAGTGCACAGCGAGCCGCTGGCCCAGGAGTAGAATGAGTGGAAGCCATTCCTTTTTTTTTTTTTTTTTTTTAAGACAAGGTCTTGCTCTGTGGCCCAGGCTGCAGTGCAGGGGCGGGATCACAGCTCACTGCAGCCTCGACCTCCTGGGCTCAGGCCTCCAGAGTAGCTGGGGCGGCAGGCGCACCCCAACACTCCCAGCTAATTTTTGGATATTTTGTAGAGACAGTTTCCCCATGTTGCCCAGGCTGGTCTCAAACACCTGGGCTCAAGCGATCTCCCCACCTCGGCCTCCCAAAGTGCTAGGATTATAGGCATGAGACACTGCATCCAGCCAGAGGCCATTTCTTACTGTCACCTCCCTACCTGCACAAGGCCCTCCCACCACCACCTTGTTCATGGAGCTACCAGGCCCACCCCTGAGGCTGCTGGTCCTTGACAGTTGGTTCAGTGATTGATTCACATAGCAGATATTGGCCTCTGTACACCTGGCTGGCCCTGGGTGCCTGGCCTGTGGGGAGCACCCTGGCTCCTGTGGAAGGGTCAGGGATATGGAGCAGACAGATCTTGTGGAGAAGGCATGGGCTGGGAGCCTGGGGACCTCCTGGATTCAGTGGCTATTCTGCCATCAGGGGCGTGGTCAGTCACCATTGCATGCTAGCCACAGGACCATACTCCACAGAGTCCTTCCCAGGCCATCCCTGCACCTCTGTCCCATGCTGCAGAGGTGCCTGGTGGTAACAGCCAGCCCATAGTCCTTGTGCTAAGGTGTCCCTTGTATCTGCTCAGCACTCTGCAAGATAAGTGCCACTGCCATCCTCCCTTCCAGGTGGGGAAACCGAGGCACTGGGAGGGGAAGGGACTCCACAGCTATGTAGTGGCAGTTTGGCAATGGCGCCTCCCTGTGTTCACACAAGCCTGGGAAGGGCCAGGCACCAGGACCACATTCCTTCCAATTACAGTGGCCTTCCAACGGTCAGGTCTGGGCCTGGCTGCTGGGCAGGGCGGGGCTGGGAGGCCCCAGGCCCCAAGTGGTGGTTAATGGCCGCAAGGAGACGTAAACAGAGCTAATGAGCCCCTTTCATCGTCTCCCTGCTCTAATGAAGGCCTTGGACTCTGGGCTCTGCATTTTGGGGGTTCTTGATTCTGGAGCCTCAAAGAGTCTTAGGGCCAGGGATATGTAGGCCCCTCACAGGGGTGAGGTGTGAGCTTATGGACTCCCAGTGTCCCCTCCCAGAGCAGCCAAGCCAGGGTGAGGAAGTGGAGAGGAAAGGGCATGGAAAGCATCGTGGCATCCCCCTAAAAATTACAAGCCCCAAGAAAAGGGAGTGTTCCCATGGCAACCCAGAGCAGTTGCTTGGCAACTGCTGGCCCCCAAAATATTTGCCTGCAGGAAGGCTCAGGGCTGGGGCTTTCCGATGGGCTTTCCGATGGCTCACCTCCAACCCCCGCCAGTGCACACCCACCCCTGACCCGCAGAGAAGACTGAGGCTGAAAGAGAAAATGCAGAGACCAGGGTCCAGGACCTTCATTAGAGCCTGGGGAGGAGGGGGCCTGACCTGCCGAGTTGCCTCAGATACTTCTCAAGGCCCACCGCCCTCCACCTCCACCCGGAGACAGGACCCAGCAGCCTCTGCCCCTGGATCCTTCCTGAGGGACACCCCAGTCCACTCCCCTCTCCCTATCTCCCCGCTCTGCCAGCCACCCGTCATCAAGCCAGTCCCCTAGCAACAGAGGCCACTTCCTGGATACCTGAGTGAGAGTTGACAGTGGCAGAATGTCAGAAAATGCAAGGTCAGGAGGCACAGCAATGGCTTGGTGCCAGCCAGAGTGTGTGGGACCATGGGGTACCATGTGTGGTACCATGTGCTTTGCAGCCGTGGGCTCCCTGGCCTGGGGCAGGCTGGCATGCCAGGGTGTGGTTGAGCTGGGTAGAGCCCCTGGAACAGGGGACTGTGGTTCTGGGCCAACTTTGATACCGACTGACTATGTGACTTTAGCGTGTCCCTTCTCACTGGCCTCAGTTTCCCCATTGGTGACCCATCTACCCCTCTGCCTGTGTGTTCACCGTTCAGTGCAAAAACATTGCCCTGTGAATTGTGTCACCTAATGGGGCCTTGGGGCAGGAGAGTGAGGGGACCAGGACCAGGCCAGCCACTGCCCTTCCTCCTCACCTGCCAGCATCCACCTCAGCTATCAGGCCCCTGGTCCTCAGGTGAAGCAGGTGGCTTTGGAGCAGGACACTTGGGTCGGAATTCCAGCTCAGCGCTTATTGCCGGGCATCCTAGAAGCAGCACAGGACCCCCTCCGAGCCTCGCTGTCTGCCCTGAGGCCCCCGCAGTTGCTGTGAGGGTGTAAGGAAGCCCTGCCCTCTGGGCTCCCATAGGGACTGCCTTAGTTTGTGGGCGCCCACCCTGCACCCAGACCTGGGCACTGCGGGAGCCGAGGTGAGAACGCAGATGAGGGCTGTCCAGCCTGGAAGGAGTGAGGTGGAGCCCCAGACCCTGGGAAAGGGTGGGGCAGCAGAATGGTGGGAGAAGGCAGGTGGGGCCACACTGCCCAGTGGTTGGACTTTGGAGATGGGAAGGATGTGAGACCTGGTCGCCTCAGATGTTCTCTCTGGGGATGGCAGTGAGGGTAGGACTGTTGGTGACCACCCCCTCCGGGGCCTCCCGGTGCTCTCATGGAGCCAGGATGCCAGTCTGACCCTGATCATTTGCTCACTATGTGACCCTGGGTCATGACCTCACCCCTCTGAGTCTCCCTTGCCCCATCTGTCAAATGGACAAGGGGCGTGCCCACCTCCAGAGTTGGGTGCTGACCTCGTATGTTCACTTGGGGGTCATCGCCTGGGCTCAGGGTGATCCCATGGGGACTCTGCCCGGCCGCCCCCAATTGGAGTGCCACAGGAGGAGGGACAAGGCAGGGGGCAGCACAGACAGTGGCGGGGAACTGCTGGCCCACAGCCCAAGGTGCATGCAGCCCTGGCCCAGACGCCACGCCAAGAAGGCGGGCGGACGAGGTGAGCCCCCAGCCTAGCACTGAAGAACAGGGGGCAGAAGGCCGCTTCAGCTGGTGGGAGGGAAGATTCAGGCATGCAGCCCCACCCACCCTGCCTGGGTGCTGCACCAAGGACCCTCCCCCGCCTCCCCTACATTGGCCTCCCCTCCCTGCACTGCCTGGTGGGCACATAAAAAACTGGGAGGGTGAGACCATGAGAGGGTGGGACCATGGGGAGGGTGAGACTGTGGGGAGGGTGGTGGAAGGTATTTAAGCCCTGGGGGCTGCCACCACCTGACCTGAATCCATTCCAGAGGGATTCCAGCTCCCACCCCACACCTGCTGGGCTGTGGCTGCGGGGAGGGAGAACCCCGGCCCTGAGCAGCACTTATCTGTCCTGATGATCAAGTGATTGGCTGATTAATCACCTGATGAGTGCTGTCATCTGTCATGATGATCACCAGGAACAGAAGCCCCAGGGAAGTTCGGGCTGTCTAGAGGTCAAGGGGAGAGAAGCCTGGGAGGCGGGAGGGGAGCCCTGGCTTGGCCTCAGGGGACCCAGACAAGTGGGCTCCCTAACTCCTCTGCACCCCCATTGCCTCCTCTGCAGACCTACAGATGTGGGGGAGTGTGAGATGCCCCTAAGGCCCCTGGCACGGCATGGGCAGGCCCTCCGCAGGTGGCAGCCAATGTCCGTTCCCCTTCACAGAAGGGAGATGGCCGATGGCCCACCAGCTCCGGCTGCCCTTGGGGAGCCAGGGTGTGGGCGGAGGGCAGGGACACTTGCAGGCCCTAAGTTGAATCCACAGGTCTTTTCAGGTAGGGGAACTACGGCCCAGAGGAGGCGAGTAAGTTGCCCAGGCCAAGCATCGTTTCTTCTCTGAGGCCAAGTTCCAGGTCCTGGCTGCCCAGCTGCTCAGGACTAGAGTTCAAGGGTGAAGCAGTCCACCTGGTCCCAGGCCCTGGGTGGCTGGGGAGGTGACAGCTAGGGGTAGTGTGCAGGTGGGTAGTGCCCAGTGTGGAAGGTCCCAGCTGGCAGCGCTGCCTGCCTGGCCCCCTACCCCCTCGAAACAGATGCTTGCCATTCTTCAGGACTCCATGAGGAGTTTCCTTCCCAGCTGCTGGGGCCAGGGAGTCCCTGCATGGAGCCCTGCCTCCTCCCCTCTACGCAGCCCTGAGGGAGTGTGCTCAGGGGTCTGGGGATGCTGGGGTACCCATTGGTGTCTGGCAGATATGCAGGGAGCAGGGTGTGTATCCAGGGCCTCTGGGCCTGCAGGGGCAGGGGCTGTGTGCTGTGGGATACCGTGGGGTACATGTGCATTCCTGCACGTGTGTTGGGGGCAGGGGCATCTCTCTGCCTTTGGGTGACCCCGTATGTCTGCAGCATGCATGTGCCCAGATGTGACAAGCTGGACAGTGGCTGAGGGAGCACATACATGAAGGGGTGCATGTGGCTGCGTGTGGGGACACATGGCTGGTGCCTGGGGAGGGAGAGCACATTGCCACAGTGAGTGTGGGAGGGAGTGGGGGTTTGCATTTTGCCTTTTTAAAGTACTACACCTGTCTGGGTGTGGTGGCTCATGCCTGTACTCCCAGCACTTTGGAAGCCAAGGCGGGTGGATCACCTGAGGTCAGGAGTTTGAGACCAGCCTGACCAACATGGTAAAACCCCATCTCTACTAAAAATACAAAAATTAGCCAGGCGTGGTGGCGCACACCTGTAATTCCAGCTACTCTGGAGGCTGAGGCAAGAGAATCGCTTGAACCTGGGAGACAGAGGTTGCAGCGAGCTGAGATCACGCCCCTTTACTCCAGCCTGGGTGACAGAGCAAGACTGTGTCACAAACAAACAAACAAAGCACCAGGCCCATGCTGGAGCCGTGACCATGAGCAGGGCTATCAGTTTTTTCATCCGTTACTGGGTTGACAGCCAGGCCCAGCTCACAGGGTTGTGGTGGCTGGAAACTGCTCAGCCACTGCCTGGCACACCCAGCTGCCCACCGTGGTGCTGGCATGGAGACCTGAACAGCTCTCGGAGGGTCCCTGGGCAGGGGAGGGCAGCTGGTACCTTGCTGTCCTTTGTCAGGTGTCCCAGGTGAGGCAGAGAGGCGAGGCCCTTGAGTCTCACCTTCCAGGGGAGAAGCCAAGGGAGGAGCCAAGCCCAGGGGTTAACGGGACAGTGGGTGGCAGGAGGGTGGGACACAGCAGTTTCCCTCAGACCCAGGGCCCTAGAGTCCCAAGGAATTACTCTTCTCTAGCTCTGGGGAACTTCTTGCAGGCCAAGGACTGTGAGAAAGAGGGCAGCGGGCACCAGCCCTGCTACCTCCTGGCAGCCAGCCAAGGCCCTGTGCCCTCTCCAGAGGCCAGGGCAGCTCAGGAGGTCCCCTTCGGAAAGGGTAGCCCCACTTCTCAGGCCCTCAGCCCCCTCAGGCAGGCGACAGGCTGGTGGTGGCACCGGGCACGCAGTGTCCCTGGCACGGCAGGCAGCCTCCCAACCACAAGGGCCCGTTTGTCCTGGTTCCCTTGGCCCCAGTGCACTGGGTGACCAGGACCTGCTGGACACAGGGGCCTGACTGTGGGCTCAGCCCCCATCCCCCATCCTCACCAGCCACGGCTGTGCGGTGGGGAGGGGTCTCTGCCCACCCCAGAGCAACTTCTACTTACCTGTGAACAGAGACCCATTGCCCAAGAATTGTTCCTGGGCCAGGAATTTAGGAAGGGAAAATCCCCTAGTTAAACCAGGGCCAACCTGACCACCTACCACTGCCTCCACCGTCCCAGGGCAGGCTGGCTTCTGGGAAACTCCAGGGCCCTGCTTCTAAGAAAAAGGGCTCTTGCTTCCCAGAAAGCCTGGCCGCCTTCCTCCTCGCTCTTCCCCCGCCTGGACTTGCCTCTGCCTCTCTCCTCAGCCTGGTTCCCAGGAAAGCACTTTAATGGGAGGGAGCCAGGTGAGCAGAGGCGACCCCGCCCTTCCCTGGCCCTCCACCCCCCTGCCCTCCCTCAGGCTCCTCTCCAGCCTCATCACCTCCTCCAGGGAGCTCTCCTGGTGATCTTCCCACAAGAACCTCCGAATATTTTAGAGACTGGCCCATCGAGCTCACTTGTTCATCTAGGCATTTATGGAGAGCCTGCTGTGTGCTAGATGCTGTTCCAGGCATCAGGATCCTGGGGAACAGAGTCCCTGCTCTCAAGGAGCTTAGAAACTCCCCGCCAAGGGGGGCATGAAAGGACCCCATGGTAGATGAATTGTGTTGTTTTGTTTTGTTTTGAGACGAGTCTTGCTCTGTCGCCCAGGCTGGAGTGCAGTGGCACGATCTCAGCTCACTGCAACCTTTACCTCCCGGGTTCAAGCAGTTCTCCCGCTTCAGCCTCCTGAGTAGCTGAGATTACAGGCACACCACCACACCCAGCTATTTTTTGTATTTTTAGTAGAGATGGGGTTTTACCGTGTTGGTCAGGCTGGTCTCAAACTCCTGAGCTCAAGTGATCCGCCCACCTCGGCCTCCGAAAGTGCTGGGATTATAGGCGTGAGCCACCACGCCCAGCCTTGTTTTGTTTTTTGAGATGGAGTCTTGCTCTCTCGCCTAGGCTGGAGTACGCAGTGGCGCTATCTCAGCTCACGGCAACCTCCACCTCCTGGATTTAAGTCATTTTCCTGCCTCAGCCTCCTGAGTAGCTGGGATTATAGGCACGCACCACCATGCCCAGCTAGTTTGTTTGTTTGTTTGTTTTTGAGATGGAGTCTTGCTCTGTTGCCCAGGCTGGAGTGCAGTGGCACCATCTCGGTCACTGCAGCCTCCACCTCCCAGGTTCAAGCGATTTTCCTGCCTCAGCCTCCTGAGGAGCTGGGGTTATAGGCGCCCGCCACCACACTCAGCTAATTTTTGTATTTTTAGTAGAGACAGGGTTTCACCATGTTGGCCAGGCTGGTCTTGAACTCCTGACCTTGTGATCCACCAGCCTCGGCCTCCCAAAGTGCTGGGATTACAGGCATGAGCCACTGTGCCTGGCCTAGTTTTTTTGTATTTTTAGTAGATGCAGGGTTTCACCACGTTGACCAGGCTGGTCTCGAACTCCTGACCTCAAGTGATTCACTTGTCTTGGTCTCCCAAAGTGCTAGGATTATAGGCGTGAGCCACTGCGCCTGGCCTAGGTGAAATGTTTTAATGTCCCTCCTTCCAGCCATACCCGTGCTGCCCCCTCAGCTCTCCTGGTCTCTCTGCAGTTGTAACACCTGCTCCTGCCCCACGGGCCCCATCAACCTTCTCTGTTGTTTTTGCCTTCTGGAACATTATTTTCAAACATGCATTTTACTTATTATGACCCAGGCCAAAGTTGATTTTTATGTTTTGTGTTTTTCCCTGGTCTATCGCTGGCACTTGAATAGTGCCTGGCACCTAGTAGGTGTTCAGTTAATTCGCGTGGTCTGGCTGTGTGAATATAGTCGTGCCCCGGGCCCTCTCTGTGGTCCACAGACAGTGCAGGCCACAAACTCTGTTACTGATCCTCATCTACTTCAGTAGAGAAATGGACATTGTTTAGAAACTCTATGGCAGTTGACATTGCTGCAACATTTCAGTTGCATTTTACAGAAGTATCAGCTGGCCTTGAATTCAAAATAAGAACTCTGGTTCTTCCCTGTAGAGGATGCCAGCTTGGCGTGCCATGTTTTGACACGGAGCATGTGCCAGGCTCTATCTTGAGTGCTTCCCATCCAGTGTTTCAGCATGCAGTCTTTTAGAGGCAGAGGTGATCCCTGTTTATGGGCCAGAACCAAGGCCCAGCAAGGGAAAGGGACCTGCCTGGCTCACCCAGCTCTGAGGGCTTAGCCCCAGACTCCTGACACTGTAGGCCGCAGCTCCCAGCCGCTGCTCGGATCCTTACAGTTAGATGTTGGGTTCCTCCTGGAGCTGGACCTGGGGGCAGGCAGGGTGGGGGAGGGGAGCTGCGGTGCCCTTGGCAGGGCTGGGTCCTGGTGGGCTCCAAGCCAATGGGAGCGGCTGGGGCAGGGCCTGGATTCTTGGATCCTCAGTTTCTTGGCAACCTGCATGACTCAGTGGGCTGGTAATAGGGGCCGGCAGGCAGTCAGCCAGTGCAGGGGAGCCCTGCGGCGGGTGAATCAGCCAGTTGCTGAATTACTGTCCTGCCTGGGGTGGTGCCAAGCCCCAGCTGCCAAAATAAACACAGCCCCTCTTTGCCTTTCTGTCCCCGCTCCAGGGTGGCCCACCTTCCACATGCCTTGGCAGGTGTGTCTTGTGGAGGGAAAGGGCCTCCCCATTGGGGTGTGTAGCCTTCCACAAGTCATTCGGAGGCTCTGCCTCCCCACCACACATGGGCCCTCCCATGAACCAGAGGCCATTGAGATACTGGCACCCTGGACCTAGAAGGGCACCGTGAGGATAAAATCACCTTTGACTCTTTTTCCCAGCACCCTGGACCTAGAAGGGCACCATGAGGATAAAATCACCTCTGACTCTTTTCCCAGCACTTTGGGAGGCCGAGGCGGGAGGATCACGAGGTCAGGAGATCGAGACCATCCTGGCTAACACGGTGAAACCCTGTCTCTACTAAAAATAAAAAACTTAGCCGGGCATGGTGGTGGGCACCTGTAGTCCCAGCTACTCGGGAGGCTGAGGCAGGAGAATGGCATGAACCTGGGAGGCGGAGCTTGCAGTGAGCCGAGATCGCGCCACTGCGCTCCAGCCTAGGCAACAGAGCAGACTCTGTCTCAAAAAAAAAAAAAAAAGAGTCTTCCTGCTAAGAGTTTGCAGGAGGGAGCGAGTGGGAGCGCAGTCTCAGAGTCAGACAGGATTGGAAGCCCTGCTCTGCTGTGTGGCTTTGGATGAGTTTTGTGCCATCTCTGAGCTTCTGTCCTCAAACTCACCTGCAAAACCTGCTTTACGTATCATGATGGTGAAATGATACCCGCATTGGCATGGCAGTGAGTAGTAGAAATTATCAGGGGGTTGTGGACTCTGGTTTAGGCACCAGGGTGGAGGCAGCAGTGATCAGGAGAAATAGAAGTCAGAGTTCCTAGCCTGGGCCTCCTACAGGGGACAGACCACCCACCCCAGGGACAGGGACCCAGCAGTGTCAAGTCTGTGTGCTGCCTGGAGCAAATCTACTTGTGATCCTTACTTTGGAACAGAGTAGAGGGAAAGCAAGGGGGCCAGACTTACACCCTACCTTGGCACTAACACGCTGTGTGACCTCAGGCAAGTTGTTCGCCCTCTCTGGGCCTCAGTTTTCTCAGTTTTACAACAGAGATGATGACTGTGACTTCATCTTTCTGGCAGAGGCTGTGTGGAAAAGTGCTTTGTCCCCAGTGAGGTATGCTAAAGGCAGCGCCAGACTAGGCTTTAGGGGATGAAGACATGTCAGGAGTTGATCCTGCCTCCCAGGCTTCTGAACATGGCAAGAATTTGCCTCTGGGCTGCACGGTGACAGGTGTCAGTGGTGCCCCCATCCCTGGGTGCAGCCTCCAGGGGCAGGATCCATCTCATGCACGGCCACAGCACCATCGCTGCCTAGCAGAGCCGGCTGGGCCTGAATGTGTATTGAGTGACTTGACGGGCCCTCAGGTTCCCAGAAGCCAGGGGGAGGGGAGCTGGAGTGTCCCCCCAGCTGGATACCAAGTCTGGTCAGCAGGTCCCTGAGTCAAGTTAGCAGCAGGAAAGAGGAGCAAAAGCCAGGCCTCAGCCTCTGCTATATGCTTCCTGGACAGGATGTGGTGCTGAGTAAACAGCTTGGCGAGGAGTCACCGCTCTGGCTCTGAGTCACAGCTCCTAGTGACAGCTGCACGGTGTTTGTAAACAATGGGCCTCGCACTGGCCCGGCCCTGCCCCTACCTAGAAAGGTGCTTGTGGGTTGGGTTTTGCTAGCCTGGGCTTGTGTGTGTGGCCAGGTGCATTATCCCAGGCCACCTGGACTGCTGGGCAGAGCGTCGTGGGACCGCTGGCAGGTCGTGTGTCGTGGGAGAAGTCTGAGGTCAGGGCTGTCTTAAGCTTCACACACAGTAGCTGGAAATGTTTGTGTCGTGTATGGCCCTCACTAGGCCCAGCTCCTGAAGGCAGCCAGAGTTGGGGTGGTGGGGGGGCTGCAGGTGGAGCTCCTCCAACTGGCCTCACCCCCAAGCCCCAGCGCCTGGGCTCTCCATGGCGGTCTTCGTTCCAGGCAGTGACAGTGATGTGGCACATCACGTGGCAGCCTGGCCGGCAGGGAACAAAGACCCTGCTCTCCCCCAGGCTGGCGGCAGAGGCAGGGCCAGGGACCACGTGGGTGGGAGGAGGGGTGCGTGGGCCTGCTGCTCCCCTCCCACCGACACCACCACCTCCTCCGGACGCCTGCATTTCTGAGTGGCAGCTGGTGCTGCTCCTCCTGCAGCCTGACTGTGTCACCAGCCCCTCGACAACCTTTTCAGCAAGCTCAGTGCCCACTGCCCTGGGTAGCCCTGCCCACCCTGGCTGCAAAAGGAGGAGCCCCAGGATTGGGCCCTGAGGCCAGGCTGACCTGTGCTGGAGGTGGGGGCAGGGGAGATATGGGGGTAATAGGCTTGGGAAGCTGGGCTGGAGTGGGCTATTCAAGAATAACACAGAAAGCTTGCGTGAGAGATGCGATGGCCTGCACAGGGCCTGGTACCCAGGAGCTGCTTGTCCAAGTAAAGGCATTAGCTCACAAACACACCTAGCAGGGTAGCTTGGTTCCCTGCCACTTCCCTACTGGTCCACCACCATGAAAGCTGAGCACTTCTGGCCGGGCGCAGTGGCTCTCGCCTGTAATCCCAGCACTTTGGGAGGCCAAGGCAGGTGGATCTCGAGGTCAGGAGTTTGAAACCATCCTGGTCAACGTGTGAAACCCCATCTCTACTAAAAATACAAAAATCAGCCGGGCGTGGTGGCTTGTGCCTGTAATCCCAGCTACTCGGGAGGCTGAGGCAGGAGACAAGCTTGAACCCGGGAGTTGGAGGTTGCAGTGAGCTGAATTGGTGCCACTGCATTCCAGCCTGGGTGACAGAGCCAGACTCTGTCTCAAAAAAAAAAAAAAAAGGAAAAAAGAAAAAAAGAAAGTTGAGCGCTTCTTTCCAGGGCCTCTTTAAGCCCCCCACCCACCCAAATGTGCACACACTGTAGGAAACAGCTTCTCCCTCACTGAGCCCTTCTACGGGGCTGGGCTGAGAGGTCACACTTTACAGACAAGGAAACCAAGGCTCAGGGAAAGCCCTCCCCACCCTCCCAAACCACGTGCTGAGCTCCCTGTTAAACTTGGAGTGGCAGCCGAACCACACCACACAATGCCCACGGTCACATGGCCAGGCAGTTGGTGACACCGGAGTGAGAGGCCGAAGCTGGGGATAGTCTCGGATCCCTGCTTGGATACCAACCCCTGCCGCCTGCCTCACCCAGATCCTGCCTGTCTGCACAGGGCTTCTTTCCCGTTAAGAGTGTGTACCCAGCCGGGCGCGGTGGCTCAAGCCTGCAATCCCAGCACTTTGGGAGGCCAAGACGGGTGGATCACGAGGTCAGGAGATCGAGACCATCCTGGCTAACATGGTGAAACCCCGTCTCTACTAAAAATTACAAAAAACTAGCTGGGCGAGGTGGCAGGCGCCTGTAGTCCCAGCTACTCGGGAGGCTGAGCCAGGAGAATGGCGTAAACCCGGGAGGAGGAGCTTGCAGTGAGCTGAGATCCGGCCACTGCACTCCGGCCTTGGCGACAGAGCGAGACTCCGTCTCAAAAAAAAAAAGAGTGTGTACCCAGACAGCATCCTCTTCGTTGGTCTCCTCTCCCAGGACCAGGCCTGCCTCGTAGTACCCATCTGTGTGTGCTTCTACATCGGCAAACATTTCCGAGCTGTCTGCTAGGATCCAGATACAAACCACACTCTGAGCACTGGGCAGACCCTGGACTGCCATCTGGACCTTGCTCTCAGGGATGGAGTCAGGCTATGGCACTCCTGGCACAGGGGCAGCACTCACCAACATTGATCAAATGTCTGTTATGTGTCTGGCACCGGGGCAGGCATGTGACCCTGTGGCACCTGAACTCCTCAAGTCTCCGTGGGAGATGATCATTGCACATCTGCCAAGCACGGCCATGAGCCAAGCCCATGCTGAGTTATTGTGGAATCCTCCAGCGCCTTTGTGCCCATTTTACAGAGGAGCAAACTGAGGCCCAGAGATGCTAAATCACTGGCCCAGGGTCCCAGAGTCCCTGGGGATCGGAAATTTCAATCCTGGGCTGACCAGTTCACAGCCTGATTGGCTCTACTATTTCTCGAAGCTAAAGGTTGAGTCACTGTGTGCGAGAGAGGCCAGAGGTGACGCCTGACTTTCCCAGGGGACAGGGCCTTGGAGCCTGGCCCGCAGGAGGAAGTGTGCCAGATGGAAAAAGGACAGGGAATGGGGTGGCTGGGGCAGGGATAGTCAGGAATGGTGTTGGTGCATTAAGACAGGGGCGTTGGAGAAGGCTGCTCTGAGTGGGGACCGAGTCCTGAGACCAATGGGGAAGAACATAGTTCCCAGCAGAGGACACTGGCAGCTGGAGTTAGTAGGAGGGGGCTGTGGGCAGGTGAAGACTTGAGATTCTCTTCTGGGTGGGACAGAAATGGTGGAGGGATTTTAGCAGAGGTGATTCGTTCTGGCCGCAGGGTGAGTCCAGGAAGGCAGGAAGGTGGCTGCTCCAGGGCCCCCCTGAAATGACCCTCTAGCTCCATTTCTCTGATGCCCCCGCAGCCCAGCGTGGCCCCACCCCCAGATGTCCACCCACATCCCCTGAGAGTCCCCACCCCAAGGGTGGCAGAGCTCCCAGGCCCTGAACTGCCTGCTCAGCTGGGTCCCCTGAGGCCCACAAAGCCACCGGAAGAGGATGTGAGATGCTCAGAGGAGCCCGGTTGGGAGCGAGCTGCTGCTGGGGCAGTGTCTGGACGGGACGCTGGGCCCCGGGGCCTGATGTGCCTGTGGGGGCCCTCCACAGCCCCTGCCCACACCCCGTCCTCCCTGCCTCTGCTGTCCTGCTCCCTGCCCTGTGCCCTCCACTTACAGCCAGGGACTGGGCATCCACCCGGCCAGGGTCCCAGGAAGGTAAGGAAGTAGCTGAGACCCTTGGCCTCTGACTTCACCCTGGCATCTCTGGGCTTTGGGGTTGGGATTCTGAGTGTTCTTACCCCCAGGTCAGGATGGAGGGAGCGTCTGCAAGCTTTGCAGAGCGGCTGGACAGACGTGAGTCTTGGGTTTTCCTGTGAGATCTTGGGCAAGTCCCTGTTCTCTCTGGGGCTCATCTTTCCGTTTGTCAGGTGGGTGTGTTGGATGTGTCCGATGGCTTCCAATGTCTGGTTTGAAGCAAAATGAGAAAAACAGAGACGGGGACAAGGTAGTAAGTTTTGTGTTGTGGTTGTGGTTTACAACTCCAGTGGTCACTCTAGTAAATTATTCTAAAAGCCAAATGTACTCATTTCATGGCTGCCCTTCTTTCTGATGGCAGCCCTTTCTTGTTACCTTTGGTGGTGTTTTTTCTGAATGGTGGGAGTAGTGGTGGTGATATTATTATTTTTTACCATCCTACTTAATGAAACGAACAGTTGGCAACCCCCACCCCTGTGCCCAGTTAAAATGAAATCTTGTGGCTAGGTGCGGTGGCTCATGCCTGAAATCTTACCACTTTGGAAGGCCAAGACAGATAGATCACCTGAGGTCAAGAGTTCGAGACCAGCCTAGCCAATATGGCAAAACCCCATCTCTAATAAAAATACAAAAAAATTAGCCAAGTGGCTGAGTGCGGTGGCTCACGCCTGTAATCCCAGCACTTTGGGAGACTGAGGCAGACAGATCACGAGGTCAGGAGCTCGAGACCAGCCTGGCCAACATAGTGAAACCCTGTCTCTACTAAAAATACAAAAATTAGCCGGGTGTGGTGGCACGTGTCTGTAGTCCCAGCTACTCGGGAGGCTGAGGCAGGAGAATTGCTTGAACCCGGGAGGCGAAGGTGCAGTGAGCTGAGACCACACCATTGCACTCCAGCCTGGGTGACACAGTGAGACGATGTCTCAAAAAAAAAAAAAAAAAAAAAATTAGCTGAGCATGGTGGCATGTGCCTGTAATCCCAGATACTCGGGAGGCTGAGGCAGGAGAATCACTTGAACTGGGAGGCAGAGGTTATAGTGAGCCGAGATCACACCACTGCACTCCAGCGTGGGCGACAGAGAGAGATTCCATTTCAGGAGGAAAAAAAAAAAGAGAAGAAAGGAAATCTCGTGCCTGGGTGCCAGGGATGGTGGAGCTCAGGTCTAGGGGGCAGGGAAGCCTTCCAGAACAAGTGAGTAGTGGTCTCCTGCCTGCCTCCCAGTGGCTGTAGCTAGACTCACATCCACCTGGTAGCTCTGCTGACTGAGCCCTGTTTTGATTTGGTTACTTGTATCTGTCACCTTTCTGACTCTGTGTGGTGGTTTCCAGTCCCCTGACACAGGAGGAATGGGAGTGGGGGCTTGGAGAATTAAGGGAGAAAGCTGGGCTAGTTTGGGGCAGCCTCTCCACTCGTCCTCGGCTGGCCCATGGCCTGGTACAAGCGGGAATTCCTGGCCCTGCCTGTCACAGGAGCAGGTATGACAGCCACGCGGGTGACACCAGGCCTAGGCACTCGGGTGCTCCACTCCACTAAGGCACGTAGGCGACAAGCACACTGGCAGAGGGCCTCCCGCAGGACCCACTTCCCACCTGGCTCTCGCCCCACCATGGCCCGGGAAGCAGGCCAGGTTTGTGCCAGGCCTGCTGTGCCCAGAGTAGGGAAGGGCTCTGTGTTCTTTGCCTGTGTCTCTGTGGTGACTGCCAGGAGGAGGGCCATCGCCCGCCGTGCCGCTCTCCAAAGCCCGACACCTTGGCTGGCACCTCTGCCACCACCGACCACCACTGAGGTGAGTTTCCAGGGCAACCAGTGCCTCTGCCGGGGAGGGGCTGGGTAGGTCACTGCCAGGCCCCAGGCGCGGGAGTTGCTTTCCCAGGACTCCCCTTCTTCCCCGTCAGAACTGGTTGGAGGAGTTTGGAACTCGCAGTGGAGTCTTCATCTCCCGTCTCGGGTATGAGAGAGGAGACTGGGGGTCTGCTCTGCTGCTGGTGCCTGTGTGCACCCACTTGGCCTCCCCAGCTGCCCCCTGCTCCGCGGGTCGGTCCAGGGTGGCTGTGGGCTGTCCCAGCAGCTCTGTCCGGAGCGTGCTTCTTGGATTACCAAGGACTTCTATGCACTGCTTCACTGTCTGCTCTCTTGAGAAGCCTGGGAGCCTGGTGCTATGATGGTTACTGTCCTCATTTTACTGATGGAGAAATGGAGGCCCCGAGAGGTGAAACTGAGGCTAGGAAGACACAGGGCAGGCACTGGAACCTGAATCTGTGCTCCAGATCTTAGAAGAGTTCCCCAAACCCACAGGAAAGAATGGCCCCTTGGGGTGGGCTCATCCCAAGGCCTCCTGTGCTATAACATTTCCAGCTGGCACTTTGTGGAGCATTTCCAAGGAGTCCAGGGCCAGGCTGGCGGCCGACCACCCTGCAGGAGGGGAGACCGTGGATGCTGGGACCCCTCGGGGTGTGATGTGCCCCGCCTATCACAGCTGTGGGATAGACGTCGCTGCCTCCTGATCAGGGCCCCCAGGCTTGGGGACAGGTACTAGGCTGAGATTATGGGACCCTCTGGGCCTTTGCTCCCTTCCTCAGCCAGGTGTGCCCAGCGCCCCCGCAGCCCCTGTGCCGCTCTCTCTCCTCACCTCCGTCTGCCTGCTGTCTCCCTCTCCCGCTGTGGTCCTCCAGCTCACTTTTGGGTCTTAGACTCAGTTTCCCTCTATGTCTTCCTCTCTCCTCTGCTTCCATCCACGTTGGGCTGTCACATGTTGAATTGGCAGCCCCTTGGGGTGGCAGTGACTCCTCATGGTGCCAGGCAGCAAGCACCGCAGGAGTGGGGGACAGCTGTCCGAGTGGCCCCCGGTTTGCAGCCCATGGATGCATTTATCACGTTTGCTCCTCTGCGTGCCTACCCCTCAATATGCTGTGGGTGTACCCATTTTCAGAGGATGACAGCAGGGCCCCACAGCGAGTCCCAGGCTGATCCAGAGCCCTCTGCATCCCCATCCAGGGCGGTTTCCGCTGCTCCCGGCATCGGCACACCTTGTCCGGTTGTGCTGAGATAGCAGCGCCCTGTGAGGTCAGAGGGTTGCTGCCACCCCGCCACCCAGTGTGGTCTCCTGGAGATTTCAGTGGTTCGGTGCTTCGCTTCTCACCTGGCTAGCTCTGAGTTCAGCCTCTCGCCTGTGGGGACCCCTGCATCCTGGGGGTAGAAGGAGGAGGAAGAAGCTACCAGAAGTTGCCAGGAACCCAGTGGCAGGGGAGGTGGGGCTGAGCCAGGTCCGACCGCTGTGCCGGGAGTTCCCACGCGTGGTCCAGCTGCGTCACTTCCTGCCAAGGTGTGTGCTCACCCGCCCACAGAGGGTCACCCCAGGACCTAGGCAGGCTAGGAATGGTGACGCCAGTGTTGGGAAATGACCGAGGAGCGTGTCCAGGCCTCACCCTGTTCATGTCCTCCCCAGGCTCTAAATATAGATCACAAGAGACAGAAAGGGGTCAGTGACCTCCACCTGCTGAACAGGAGGTGACAGGTTTTCCACCAGGGCCTGACCTGAGTCTGGGTACCTGGCTGCCTTTCCTCCCGGCCTTGGCCGAGCCCAGGTTGGAAAGGGTGATAGCCAAAGGCCACAGTCACCCAGACACTGCCTTGTGCCCGGTTCCCGCTCTGAACTGCTGTGTGTCTGGCAGTCCCCAGAACTGCACCCCAGGCCCAAAACCCATTCCCTGGGATCCTGCCTAAAGGCAGGCCTGGGTCCCGACTTGAAGGTCCACAGAGACAGCTTTTATGATCCGCCTCTCAGGTACTGGCCAAGGATGTACCGGCCAAGGAACGGGTAGACGGAGGGAAGGACCAGCCAGAGAGAAGGGGCAGCATGAAGAAGGAGCTGCAGCAGTTCTGCCGAGAGGGAGCCTGGAGGGGGAAGCTAGGACCACACCGAGCCAGTGGTCTTCTGCCTGAGGGCAGTGGGATCAAGACCTCATTGGCCACAGTGTCTGGGTATGGGAGCAGGGAGAAGAGGAACCACAGAGATCCAGCCTGAACACATCTTTTCCTTAAATGAGACAGCTGCTCAGGGGCTGAGGAGTGACGTAAGATGCCCAGGGAGTCTCTCCTCGCCTCCGTCTGCCTGCTGCCTCCCTCTCGCGCTGTCCCTCGCTGTGGTCCTCAGGCTCACTCTTGGTTCTTGGGCTCAGTTTCCATCTGTGTGTCCCCCTCTGTCTCTTCCTCCTCTGCTTCCTTCCACTTCGGGCTGTCACATGTTGAATGGGTGGCCCCTCCGGGGTGGCAGTGACTCCCCTGGGTGTCGGGCACTGGGCACTGCAGGAGTGGGGGACAGTTGTCAGAGCGATCCCCACACATGCCCTGGCTACAGGAGGCAGCTGCAGTCAGCTTCCGGCGACACTCAGGAACAGAGACCCGGTGTGGTCAGGTCAGCCAGAGTTACAGGAGAAGTGGGAAATGTGGATTTTTAGATGAAATCACCTGACCTTTTACTGTTGGCTTAAAATTTTCAAAACACTTCGCAAGCCAAACAAAACACATGTGTGGGCGGGAGC
This sequence comes from Trachypithecus francoisi, assembly GCF_009764315.1. Taxonomy (NCBI): domain Eukaryota; kingdom Metazoa; phylum Chordata; class Mammalia; order Primates; family Cercopithecidae; genus Trachypithecus; species Trachypithecus francoisi. Next base: position 11,041,058 of record NW_022681444.1, on the reverse strand, counting down.
TGGCTGCCATCTGTCAGTTCACAGCCTGCCTTTTTAAGTTCCCCTGCATGCAGCGTCCCGGCTTCCGAAAGGTCTGTGCAGCTGTGCTCTCCAGGGGCTTGTGGTTGTAGCCCCCAAGGAAAGGCAGGTGCATGTCCCAGGGGGAGGTTGGGAACCTGGGAAGGCTAGGTAGGGGATGGGGGGCATGATCTGGAGCAGGAGGGAGGAAGGGACCGACGCCGATTCATAAGAACCCCCACTTCCGGGCAGTGCTTAGTGCTCTCCAGAGTCCCTAGTTCCTCCCAGCAGAGGCTCCAACAGCCAAGCACAGGATTGTCATTGGCCTTGAGCGTCAAACCCACCCAAGTTGACCCGGGCTGCCCCCAGCCACCTCTGACAGCCCCATCTGGGCATCTGGACTTGGGTTCTAGCTGCCCACGGCCTCAGTCCCCGCAGCAGGGCCCCCAACCCCTTTTGTAGTAAAAGTGCCATCAGTGACCCCTGAGCACACAGAGAGTAATACAGGAAGTGGTGAGTCTGGCCAGGTGTCACTGCCCGGGGTCAGAAGTTTGTAGTCCTCTCTGGAGGACTGCTGGGAGCCTCAGAGGTATCAGAGGGCGAGTCTCAAGCTGTGTCCTTTTTTCTTCTTTTTTTTTTTGAGACGGAATCTCGCTCTGTCGCCCAGGCTGGAGTGCGGTGGTGCAATCTCGGCTCACTGCAAGCTCCACCTCCCAGGTTCAAGCAATTCTCCTGCCTCAGCCTCCTGAGTAGCTGGGATTACAGGCACGTGTCACCATGCCAGGCTAATTTTTTTGTATTTTTAGTAGAGACGAGGTTTCACCACGTTGGCCAGGCTGGTCTCGAACTCCTGACCTCAAGTGATCCACCCACCTCAACCTCCCAAAGTGCTGGGATTCCACTGTCTGGCCATTTTTCTTCTTATAACTTTTATAATGGATAATTCCAAATAGACACAAAAATAGAGAAAATTACATAAAGACCCCCAGCTTTCACGACCATCGGTGCAGGGCCACTCTTGTTCACCTCTCACTGCCCCACTCGCTGCCCATCCCTGGAGATGTTTACATGAATCCCAGGCATGTGATACCATCCACAGATAGCCCAAGATGTAACTCTGCTAGTGACCACAACACCATTCTCACACCTAAAAAGATGTCTAATGTCACCCGGTATGCAGCAGTGTTCAGACAATCCACGTATCTTGTAGCTGTTTTTTTTTTAACAGTTGTCTTGCTGACATCATGATCCAAAATCCACACATTGCATTTGTTAGATGTCTCTTACCCTTCTTCTAATCTAGTTTCCCCTTTCTTTCTCCTCTGCAATGTATTTGTTGAAGAAACTGGGTTGTTTGTCCTGTAGAGGTTCCCACAGCCTGGATTTGTGGATTGCACCCTTGTGGTGTGTTGAACATGTTCCTCTGTCCCCTGTAATCCCAAAAATGGCAGTTATATGCAGAGGCCTGCTTTGATTTAGGTTTGGGTTTTGAGGAGAACACTGTGAGTGGTGCTATGTTCCTCCACTGGTGACATGTGCTGTCCCAGGATGGCCTTGCCCTTGGTTAGGGTGTCCCCAGAGCACACAGGAGGCACAGGAGGCCTCAGGAGAGGGTCTTGCATGCAGCAGGCGTCCCATGAATGCCAAGCCCAGTTGCTAACAGTGGGGAGCAGTCAGGCCTGCCCGATCTGGGGGCATTGGGCAACACATGCTGTGCAGGGAACTTTACCTGTACATTCATTAGTGGGGTGTGTGTATCTGTGTCTCTGTCTCTATGTGTGTGTATCTCTATCTGTCTATGTCTCTATATCTGTGTGTGTGTCTGTGTCTATCTCAAACTTGTTTTTTCCCTTTTTGTGGAGAATGGGGTCTTGCTGTGTTGCCCAGGCTGGTCTCCGATTTCTGGGCTCAAGAAATCCTGCCTCTGCCTCCCTAAGCTCTGGGTTACAGGCATGAGCCACCACGCCCAGTCTCTTTGTCTGTTTCCATGTCTCTGAGTATGTATGTCTCTGTCTGTGTGTCTCTATCTCTGTGTATATGTGTGTGTCTGTCCCTATGTCTCTGTGTGTCTCTGTCTCTCTATGTGTGCGCCTTTGTCTGTCTCTGTGTGTCTGTGTCTGTGTCTGTCTCTCTGTGTGTCCGTGTGTCTGTGTCTCTGTCTCTATGTATGTGTCTCCGCGTGTGCATCTCTGTATCTTTGTGTCTCTGTCTCTATGTCTGTGTGTGTCTCATGTACAGCCAGAGCAGTGATCAGGCTTCCCAGGAGTTGGGAGGGGAGTCCCAAAGGTAGGTGAACAAGGCAGGAAGAGGAACTTTGTAAAAACAGACACCAGCCGGAGGGACTGGCTAAGTAATGCCCTCCTCCACCCTGGCTCCTGTAGATGATATAGTCAGATGGGAAGGAGCCAGGCCAGCCGCGTTGGAGGGTTTAGTGTGATGAATTCTTTACTCTTCACCTCTCCAGCCTCCTTGGGGCCACCCCTCGCCCCAGCACCAAGGCCAGAATAGTGATGACTCTTCTGTGTCCTCATGAGTCACTTGTCCTTCTGGGCTATAAAACGGGTAGGCGCTTGTTCCCAGGCCCATCACTCAGCGAAGGAGATAAAGTCAGTGGCAGGCAGCTTCTGGACTTTCAGTTTCTGGAGGCACTGGGAGCTTGGCCCCAGGAGAAAGGGATGGGAGGAGGAGCTTAGAGCCAGAGGGCAGTGTCTAGGTCACCTCTTTGTGGCCCTGTGGGGACCTCCTGCCTCTAAATGTGCCTCACCTACATTACCCTCCCTGGCCAAAGGGCTTGGAGGCTTCCTAAACAGCCTCTAGGGATCTCCATCCCAAATCAAATCTACCCATCTTGCTTCTTAAAAAAAAACAAAAACAGGCTGGGCGTGGTGCTCATGCCTGTAATCCCAGCTCTTTGGGATGCCGAGGAGAGCGCTTCACTTGAGGCCAGAAGTTCAAGATCAGCCTGGCCAACATGGCGAAACCCTGTCTGTATGAAAAATACAAAACTAGCTGTGCATGGTGGCGGGTGCCTGTAATCCCAGCTCCTCAAGAGGCTGAAGCAGGAGAATCACTTGAACCCAAGAGGCGGAGACTGCAGTGAGCCGAGATCACACCACTGCACTCCAGCCTGGGTGACAGAGCGAGACTGTCTAAAAAACAAAATCAAAAACAGCATTTATCACATACAGCTGATTATTAAAATACTGATTTTAGAAATTAGAAATTCAGGGAAGTAAAAGGAAAGCCAGTATAGCTTCTACCCAGCTGCAACTTACCACCATAATTTTTGTGAAGTAGGCCCTTCTAGTCATGTGCACATGGGGGTCTGGTTCTGAAAGGATGACCTGCCGCCTCCCTCCAGTCACAGTGGAAGCGTTTTCCGTGGGTGTCTGAGGATTGGCACTTGGGAAGGGGGCAAGATGTGCTCGTGGAATGTGCTGTCTGGTCCCGCCCTCTCAGTTTACAGATGGAGAAACTGAGGCCCAATGGTACGGACCAATGGGGAGGTTGGCATGGCAAGGGCTGCTGGCAGCGATTGCTGGCCTCCCTGAGGACTGAGGGCTGACGCCGGGACAGGCCCAGTGGTGGGTGAGGCACGAGGAAGGGTCCCATTGATTCATCCACTCTCGTGGCCCTGCTGTTAAGCCCCAGCTTGTCTTCCTTCCTCACTGGCTTCCAGAAAGAGTAGTTGAGGATCTCCCTGTCCCTGCTTCCCCTTCAGGCCCAGCAGCCCCACTCCACCCTGAGACCAGGGATGTCCAAGCGACTAGTAGCCCCAGCTGACAGGCCCCGCAGCCATGTGCTCTGCCCAGCATTGTCACTCTTGATGCCTTCCTCCTTGTCAGTTGCCTCTCAGCACCAACCTTGGCGCCTCCCGCTCTCCCCCACCTCCCTGACTTCCCCTCCTCTGAGGGTGTCTGTAAGGCTGAAAGGGGATAGTGTGGGGCTTTACCCCAAAAATGGTAGGGCCCCACTCTCTGACCCTTTCCCCCACTGCACACACAGCACCACACTCAGGATTTCCAATTGCACTGACGTGGTCACTGAACACATGGTCAGCCTCTTCAAACTCGGCATGAACCTGTAGTCAGGTGCAGGTGCTGAGTGCTCTATGCCCCTTACGTAATGTCATCCTCCCCGCAATTGTTTGAGGAAGTCATTTTCACTACCCAGATTTTCCAGATGAAGAAACAGTGAGACTCAGAGGGGTTAAGCAACTTGTGGAAGGCCACAGAGCTGGGGAGAGGCTTTGCTGGAATTCGGGGTAGCCGACACCAGGGCGGCTTCCCCACACATCATAAGCACGTACAGATTTGAGACCTACACAACACACGCACTGCAGCAGCGTGACACGCAGACGGTGCCTAAGCGGGGTACCCAAGGCCCCACGACACACGTGACAGCAGGTCCTTTAGGGAGACCCAGCCAACGCGCGCCCCTCGACCTCCCCGGCCCCGCCCTCTTTGTTCACACCCCGCCCTTCCAGGCTCCCGGTCCCGCCCCGGGTCTGACCTCGGCGGGGGCGGGGCCGCGGACGCGCGCACGCACGCGTCCCTGGGCCTCCGCGCTCCCCACTCCCTGGCCCCGCCCTCTTCACCCCTCCGGCTCCGCCCCCAGCCTGACATCATCAGGGGCCGGGCCGCGGGCTCACAGCGGAGGCAAAGCCCAGCCGCGCGGGCCGCGCCGCCGCCCCCGCCGCGCGCTGGGCCGGCCCCGCGCCCGCGCTGCCCCGGGTCCCGCGGCCCGGCCCCCGCCGCGAGCCTTCCATGGTGCAGCGCATGTGGGCCGAGGCGGCAGGGCCTGCTGGCGGCGCCGAGCCGCTGTTTCCGGGCTCCCGGCGGAGCCGCAGCGTGTGGGACGCCGTGCGCCTGGAGGTGGGCGTCCCCGACAGCTGCCCGGTGGTGCTGCACAGCTTCACGCAGCTCGACCCCGACCTGCCGCGCCCGGAGGTGGGTGAGCTGGGGCGGTCGGGTGGGGGATGCGTCGGAGCCTGCCCACCCACGGCAGAGCTGGGCAGGCCGGGGCGAGCCCTGGACGGGGCCGGGCGATCCCAGCGGGCCGCCTCCCTCCTCCCTCCTCCGTAGGTGGGGGTCGGGGCCTTCTGCAGAAATCAGCCAGCAGGGTGGGCCAAGGGGCTGCCGCCCCGCCCCGTCCAACAGTAGGGACCACGGCTGGGATTTTGCTCCCCTCAATACCGTCCCAGGGCCTGCTGTCACCGAGCCCCCGCAACCCAGGTGGACCTTTTCCTGCGGCATTGTCACTGTTTACATCGGTGGCCTGTGCCTTATTTCACCCAGTTGCCCACCCAGGGCCTGCACCACGTCGGTAGCCTTTCCGATGCAGGTGTGGAACAAGTGGTCGCGAGGGCCGACTCCTAGAATCCTCAGAGGTGATGAGACCATAGGGGCCTTCCAGACAGACCCTACTTGGGGCAGATGTGGATCTGGTGACCAGGGACATCGGGGCTGCTCAGAGCGGGGCGGGTTTGGGGGGAGGGTCGGGGGATGAGGCGGAGCAGCAGGCCTCCAACACGTGGGACCAGATGTCCTGGTGGTAAGGGGAGGAGGGTGGCCCAGGCCCAGAGCGGGCGAGACTTGTTTCTGTTTAACTGGAAAGAGTGCCAGCACCCTGGATCTGTAAGCACTGGGTAGGATTCAGAGAAGGGAGTGGTGTACCTGTGATGGATGAATGGGAGGGTGACCAGGTGAGGGCTGGGGCTTGTTTCTCGTGTGCCCTGGGTCTCTGGGTGGTGCCATCTGCCTCCCACCTGACTGCACAGCAGAGGGGCTGGAATCCAGAGACACCCCCTTTGCCCTGCTCTGCCTGGGCACAGGGTCTGCACAGAGGCCATCCCTGGATCAGGGGCTCAGGGCCCATCAGAGCTCTGGCCGGGCTGCAGCCTTCACAGTGAATCTCCTGAATCCCCGTGCTGCATCGTGTCGCCTTGCTGCATCTCCAGTCCCTTCATGGCTTTAGACTGTGGCGTGTTGTGATTGCTGGCGATTGTTAGCCTGAGGCTCGTTCCTCTTGGTGTCCTGGTACCTAGACAGGGCCTGGATGAGACTTGTTTCTCCGCCTGGTGTTGGGAAGAGCTCTTGGTGGGGGAGCACCCCACGCCTGAGAGACCCTTTCCTCCTGAGCTTGGCAGATGGCCGGACCAGACGTGTTCCCTCAACCCTCATCTACCCAGGGCTCTGGTCCTCATTGGCGGCTGGAGAGGGACCCCTGGGAGGGTGGGGGTGGGAGTGGGAGGCTGACAGCAGCCCAGCACTCATCTGGCTTTCATTACCTCTGGCAGCAGCTCGGCCTTTGTGTGCTGGGAGGGTCTGGCAGAGTGCTCACATGGGCCGTGCAGGTTTGCTCTCTCCGTCCCTGAGGAACCAAGGGAGAGGCAGAGCTGAGCCCCACCCCTGCCTGGGGTCTTGCCTTCCCTCTTTGGCCCTGGCCCTCCTCGCCCAGCCTCAGCTCTGAGATCCAGCCTGTGGCTGCTATTTAAAAATCAAAGGGGAAACTTCTGGCTGGGTCAGGAAAACCAGGATCCTGGCAGGAGAGGAGGCCACTGCCGGAAACTGAACACAATGACCATTTACCAAGGGCCCAAGGGAGGGGGCGGGGAAGTCCCTGTCCCTCCTGCCAGCACCCCCTATCCTGGGGCTAGTTTCCTGGTGGCTATGTCGCCTGCCAGAGCTGACGCTGCGCACTTGGTCCCTGTCCTCTGGAAACCACCAGACAGTTTCTGCCTTCCCCCACACCCGTTTCCCTACCTAGCTTCCACCCGGTGCTTCCCTCTCGGCTGCCAGATGTCCTCACATCTGGGCTTCCGCTTATCTCCTCTATTCTAAGCCAAGCCACCACCGACCCAGCTTGGCCCGCACAGTTCTTGCTTTCTGGAGGTGACCTGGTTGGTGCCACCATCTCTGGACAGGCTGTTGCTTTGGCCTGGCAAAAAGTGCAGGTTGTGGGCGACTCCCTCACTTCATCTGCCTTAGACCAACCCTACAGAGTAGGTGCCAACACCACCTTCTAGGAAGCTAGGGGGTCAGAGAAGGGAAGTCTCTGACCTAAACCCCCGTGCAGCCAACAAGGGCGGCAGCCGGGATTTGAGCATGGGCTATGTTCTCTGTGGCACCCACTGTGTGCAGGAGCCGTCAGGAATCGGAGAAGGCCCAGGCAGCCCAGATGCCCCGAGCAGTAGGGAAGCTTATGGCTCAGAGGAAGGCAAAAGTGCTTTGGGCCACAGGATGCTGGGGAGAGCTACCCGGAGGAAGCAAGCCCAGAACTGGACCCCGCAGGTTTAAAATGACAGCTAATAGGAGCCAGCAGGTTTTGGGGAGGTTCTGAGCTAAGTAATTTGCATCACCTCCTTTTGGGGTCAAGACTGGTAAGAGCCCATTTGACGGATAAAGTCACTGAGGCAACAGAGGCTAATTAGATTGTGCAGAGTGACCAAGCTGGTCAGTGGCAGGGGCAGGATTCTGACCCAAGGCCTGAGGGCAGTTGTAGGTGGGCTGGAGTGGAGAGGGCCTCTCTGTATTTACAGGGAGCATCGCCCTTTAGCCTCCCACGTCTTCCCACTGTTTGATCTCTTGATCACACTGTGTGCAGGTCTTTGGTTTAATCACCAGGGCTCATGAGCACTTTGACACTGAAGACCCGAGGCAAGGAGCCTGTCCCTGTGTAGCTGTGTGTCCCTGCGTGCGTGTGTGCAGACTGTGGTCTTCCAGGAGAGCTTCCTAGGTGACTCCGAAGGGGCAGCCCCCAGGACCCTCAGGTTCCCCTCTTGCTCTGCTCCTCGGGAGGGTCCCCCAGGAGAAGAGGGCGACCAGCCTGGCTGGTCCTGGGTCTTTGTTTCTTCTCCAGGTGGGGGATGCTCAGGCATGCTGGCCTGTTTCCCAGGAAGCTCAGGAATGGCCCTGGGAGATATTCAGCTGCTTGTTGGCAGGGCTGGGGTCTGATTCTTAACCTGGAAGTTGGGCATTGGCAGGCCCTGTCTGCGTTGCCGGTGAGAAAAAGAGCGGGGAGATTTGTCACTGGCCCTCTGCAGGCAGGCTCGGAAGGAGCCAGTGGAGCGGTTTCAGGAAGCTGCGCCCAGGCAGTCAAGGACTGGTTTCCAGGGGCTGCCGGTTGGCCACCCAGGTGACTCCATGGCATGGTACCACCCTGCTGTGGCCACCCAGTCCCAGGGTTGGACTTCCAGCCTTGCAGGCCCAGAATCGCTGTGTTCACAGATATGCAGCACCAGCAGAGCAATGGTCCCCATTTGATTGTCGAGGGGCAGACACTGAAGCCTGCAGCCTCATGCAGGACAAACTGAGCTTTGAGCAGACCCAGTTCTTCCAGTTCTGCACACCTTGCCTGCCCACGGGCCGGGGGGGCAGGGGGATGACAGCCCAACGGTGGCTTGGCGGGCAGGGCAGGACACCTGCGTTGGAGGGTTTTGGCGTCTTCCTTCGTGGAGAAGCTTGCGTGCTTTGGCAGCCTCCCCTGTAGTCATTCCTGGAGACTTTTATCCATCTCAACCGAGAGGCAGGGAGCCTGGGCTCTGGAGAGAAGAGAACTATGCTGGGATGCCAGCTCAGTCCCCTGGCAGCTGTAGACGTGCTCCTGAGTCTGTTTCCTCATCTGTGAAATGGACGTGATGCCAGCCCTCCTCTTAGGGTGAGCTCCCTCGAGTGAAACAGGAGGTCTGAGGAGTAGCCAGCACAGCACTTGGCACAGTGGATAGGTGGCAGCTGCCACAATGAGGTTTTCTGATTAGGTGCCAGGGGAGTGGCCTGAGCCTTCCAAGTGCCCTGGGCTCCTGGGGTGCATCACCTGGCACCTTCAGCATGGCACTTCCCTAGCCTGGTGTCTTGCAGGCCTTTTGCCCAGGGCACGTCCACTAACCTCTTGGAGATGCAGGTGCTGGAAAGCTGGCCCTGCCACACTCCCCTGCGAACTTGCTGTGTGACCTGAGGAAATCCCTCCTGTCTCTGGCCCCTCCTCCACATCTGTGCCACAAGGAATTGAACTCTGCTCCAAGCTTGAGACTGTGGCAGAGGCAGCACCAGGCCTGGGTGGGTCCCAACAGGCCAGGGTTCAAATCCACGTTCTGGCTGCCACTTCCTGGCTCCTGATCTGGGCGAGTTCCTGCCGGGCTGTTTCCTTATCCATCAGGCAGGGCGTTAGGAGGGTTAAACGTGATGGGTGTCCAAAGGGCCTTGCACCCAGGAAGTGCCTGCACGTGCTGGGCACTGTGACTAGTTAAAGTTGGGGCTGGACCTTCAGCTGGCCCTGCCCTGCATCCCCTTGGGACCAGCCCACCTTCCTCCTCAGCTGCCACCAGCCATGCCCCTCCCGGGCCTGGCCCTGTGTTCGCCTGACTGTCAGGGGCTGAGTGTGGACAGGGACCCTGGATGCCCGAGGCTTGTGACTGACCTGGAGGTCTGGGTCTCCCTTCTCCTGCTTGAGGCACGATTTTCCCGTCAGTGAGTAGCACGGCACAGACCGGCAGGGGGGGTTTCTGGAGAGATGGGCCGGCCTTTGAGGGGCTCAGCACAGGCTGGTTCCCAGCCTCCACTTTCCGAGGCCAGGGAGCATCCTGGTGGGCAGGCACCTCGTGTCGTCCCGGTCTGAGGCCACCTCTGTGGGTTGCCATGCCCAGGATCAGGAAGGAATGTGGCCCACCAACACCCAGCGCTGGCCTCCTGTCATCCTGGGGCCTTGTCCATGCCCTGGGGATCAGGGTTGGGTCCACCCACCCGGAGCTGGAGGGCAGGCCCGAGGGCAGGAGGGTCACGGACACACTGTCCTTGCATTCCACCTCCCTCGGTGGGGCTCGTGGTCTGAGCTCATGACTTGAGAAGTCCTGGGCTCTCACCTCAGCCGGCACACGCCCCACCGGCTCCCCTCCTCGGGCCTGGGTCCCCACCTCTGTAGGACGGGGAGGGTGCACAGCAGCGTGGGCCCCTCACTGTCCCGGGAGCCTGGGCTCTGTAGAGAGTGAGCAGCCTTGTCTGATGCATTTCACGTTTGGCTTCTGTATGGGAGCGAAAAGCTCAAGTCAGAAAGCTGCTCCCATCCACTGGGTTTCAGGGTGACTCAGCCTCTCTTTACAGTGTCCCTCGGCTAGGTCCCCAAGCCTTAGGCAGGCCTCAGACAAGTTTCCCTCAGGTTTTTACCGCCCAGCGTCCATCGCCGGCCCGTGGAGGATGTGGTATCAGGTGTCATCCGGTACCATGCCGCTGTCAGGTCCCAGTGCCAGTCACCAGAGGGCTCATGCTGGGAGGAGGTGCCATTGGCCTGGGCGGGGAGGTGGCAGGACTATGGCAGGCCCCGTGGGGCTCCTCAAGACCCTCACTATTCTACCCAGAGGGAATCTGGGTTTGGCCTGTGGCTTCCTCCCTCTGTCAGCCAGGGACATGGCATCCTGCTGGCCTGTCACTCTGAGAAGGCTGATCAGGTGACACGCTCAACCAGACGCCACCAGGCCCTGTTTCCCCTCCTCATCTTCAGGGCTCTGGGCTGTGTCCCTGGGGACACTGGGGTGTGGGGGCCCCTGCTCACCAGGGACCCCATGCCACCCTCACTGCACTGACCCAAATGTTAGAAGACCGGGCAGTGTGTTTACGGGCACAGCTGCTGACTGGGTCCCAGAGCCCGGGGACATCACGCCTGCTGGGGGTGGGACAGGAGTGTCCCCTGAGTACACAGCCAAGCATGTGGTGTTCTTTTCTCCTAGCAGTCAGCTCATAGCGGCTGCCTGGGCGCCTGCCCTCGGGGAGAAGCATTTTGTCTGCATCAGCTGTTCACTAGGCTGCTTCTGCTCCTCCGCCTCTGAGCTCCCAGCCCTGCCAGAGTGCCCTGGGGCCCAAGCGCTGCCCAGATGGGGTGTCCGCTAACAGAGTGACCTAAGGTGGCCTGTGGGTGTCGGAACCCTACCTTTCTTGCTCCAGAGGGTCCCGGGGCAGCCGCCAGGGCTGTTGGCTTGCTTTCTCTGTCCTGTGAGGGGGGCTTAGCGCAAGGGATAGAGGCCCTACTCTGCCACTTTGTTCCCAGACCCCAGGGCAGCTTGCTCTGGAGCCTGCACCTCCACCATCTGAGCAGGCGGTTTAAACGGCCCCTGTGCTCCACGTAGCTCTATGGTCGTTTCCATGCCCGCTGCTGCTGTGACGGGAAGGGACCAGAGAAGACTAGCTCCACGAGGGCTAGAGCGTCTCCCCGACCATGTGACAGGGTGGCAACTCCCTCATCCCAAGCATGTGTGGCTCTCAGCATCGGGCCTGCATCCCTCCCCACCACCCGGCCGGCAGAAGAGGGCCCCCGGGGGGTGGGGGAAGGGTGCAGGGATCGTATGACACCAGTCAGGGCTGGGCCAGCTGCTGGCCCGCCAGCTCACGGAGGAGCCACTATCTAGACCTGCTCAGGGATGGCTGAGGCCACCTGACTTCAGCCCCTCCTGGGGACTGGCCTGCCTGGGGACACCTCTGTCCGGCAGGCACTGATGGTGCTTAGCCAGGACCTGGGTGCTGTGCCGGGCTCCCCCGGGGTTAATGTTTAGTCCCCTGTGGCGGGCTTGTTCTGCACGAGACCTCAGAGCCACTGCCGGTGACTTGGGCACTCAGGATACTGTCTGCCTTCTGGCTGGTCCAGATGTGGCTAAAATCGCCGGGGGAGAGAGAGACTCCCAGCTGAGCCAACAGCCTTCACAGGAGGCAGTCTGGGACCCCTGAGGAGGCCAGGGTGGTTGGGGGCCCTGGTCACTGTAATCTCTAATGCTTTTCTTTTCAAAGGAACGATTTTCTGGGCAGGGGACAGACGTGTGAGTCAGGAAAGGGGGTGAGCGTATGTCTCTGTTTTCCTGTCAGTGGAAGGGCCGGACCTCCCCTGGCGGGACTGTTTGTGGGGCCTGGGTGTGAGGGTGCCTGTGGGTTCCCTGCTAACTTCCAAGAAATGGGGCTGGCTGTCTGTCCAGAGGCGGTGGCGGTTAGGAGCCCAGCGTGGTGCCCACAGCTTTCCTGTTGTATAAAGCCCAGAGTGGGAGGGCGACCTCGGGTCAGAGGAAGTAGACTTCCAGGATGGCTCCTGGGCCTCCCAGGGCCGGGCCTTTGAGGGTGCGCAGGAGGCCGGGGTCCCGTCCACAGCATGCTGGACAGTCTGCCTGACTCCTGCCGGGGTTGAGGGAAGGGCCCGAGTCAGCACTGTCCACCAGGCCTTCGCTGAGCTCCACTCCCACCTGGGTTGGGGCATTGACTGTGCGGTTAATGACCCTGGGCCAGGCCAGTACTTCCCACCTCCTTCCTAACCTCTGAGGTTGGTGTCCTTACCCCACCCCCGACCCCGGCTCCTCTACCTGCTGCAAGCTCATTCCATCCCTGGACAGAGCAAGTGGCAGAGGGGGCTGTGAGGCAGGGGGTAATGGTGGCTAAGTGACCTAGGCCAGCCTGCCAGGTGCGGGGAGTCTGTCTCCTAAGACAAGGGCCTTTCCTTACCGCCTCGAGCCAGATGCCCCCTTCCTGTTCCAGCCCAGGCCTGTGGTTTAGGGCTCTGTGGAACCCCAGCATCTGCCTGGATACTGGCACCGTCACCTCTCACGCCCGTCCCCTCCCGTGATGACGGTCAGGGAACTGGGAAATCCCATTGCCCAAGCAGACACGAGGGCATGAATGAGCAGAGGGGAAGGAAGTGGCTGGGATGTGGCCGTCGGGGGTGCCCCACACCTGCCCAGATCTGGGCTGCCGGCACCTCAGAGCTGGCCCTGGAGGAGCTGCCCACTCCTGCTGGGTCAGCCAGGGCCCGCCAGGCTGGGCAGAGGAGGGGTGAGTGTGAGGACGCCCATGGGCCTCTGGCCCTGGGGAGGTGGGGGGACCTTCTCTTGGGGCATAGCCGCCTGGATGCAGTCAGCCGTGTCAGAGCCCTGGGATCCCTGCCTCACCGCTTACCTGAGGCAGCGTGACCTTGGACCAGTTGTTCCTCTCTCAGCCTCTATTTACCCATCTGTGAAATGGCTAAATAACAGTCCCCACTGTGGAGGGGGCTGACTTGAGGGTGGGTCCGTCCTGGGCAGGAACAGGAGCCAGTTACTAGGGGATCGGAAGCCTGGTAAACCCATCATGACCATGTCCCAGGTCATGGCTAGCCAGGCTGGGGAAGTGGAATGCCAGGACAGTGGCCCTCTGTGCCGTTGTTAAACCCAGGCCCTCGAGCTGTGATCTCATTCCACCCCGGGCTATAGGTCTGTGCAGCCACCAGTCTGTGCCCTGTCTGGGGAACAGGTTGCACAGGTCCATCCCCTGCACAGTGTCCAGGCAGGCCCCTGACGTCCCCACGCCCGGCTGCTGGGCGTTGTCTTCACAGAGCTCCACGCAGGAGATCGGTGAGGAGCTGATCAACGGAGTCATCTACTCCATCTCCCTGCGCAAGGTGCAGCTGCACCACGGAGCCAACAAGGGCCAGCGCTGGCTCGGGGTGAGTGCGCTCTGGGTCTCCACTAGGAGGCGCAGCTGGGGATCCCTCCCAGGGCTTTGCTCCTTGAGGGCCCCACAGTTCTGATCCCAAAGGAAACGGCCCTCACTCCCTTCCCGACCCCCACTGTCCAGCCCAGGCTTGATCAGGTTTTCTGCAGCAAGTTTTCATGTTTGACCTCCCTTTTCCAGGTGTGCAGCCATCAGCCTCGCCATCCTCCATGCCTCCTCCCAGACGTGCACACCGTCTGGAGTAGTAGGGCTTCACCCAAGAAGAACAGGGTTTCAGGCTGTTAGGTCTCTGCAAATTGCCGTCTCCCAGAACACATCCCTGGGGTTCCTCCAGGTTGAGAGCCAGTGCCTGACTCAGCTGCGTAATATTCCAGAAGGGAGGCTGGGGCCACTGCCGCGGTTCAGCTCCTCATGGCGGTGGGGCCACTTCGACAGTGCTGCAGGAGCCAGGCACGGTGGCTCACGCCTGTAATCTCAGCATTTTGGGAGGCCGAGGCAGGAGGATCACCTAAGGTCAGGAGTTCGAGACCAGCCTGGCCCACCATGGTGAAACCCCATCTCTACTAAAAATACAAAAATTAGCCAGGCATGGTGGTGTGCGCCTATAATCCCAGCTACTTGGGAGACTGAGACATGAGAATTGCTTGAGCCCAGGAGGCTGAGGTTGTAGTGAGCTGAGATCACGCCACTGTGCTCTAGCCTGGGTGACTGTCTCAAAACAAAACGAATCAGTGCCACAGGGAAGATGCTGTGTGTCCTAATGGACCAGTCCCTCCCAGCTCCTGGGTAAGCCTCTGTTTCCTCATCTCTAGAATGGGGATACTTTTTTTTGTTGTTGTTGAGATAGAATCTCATTCTGTCGCCCAGGCTGGAGTGCAGTGGCGCGATCTCAGCTCACTGCAAGCTCCTCCTCGCAGGTTCATGCCATTCTCCCGCCTCAGCCTCCCGAGTAGCTGGGACTACAGGTGCCCACCACCTCGCCCGGCTAATTTTTTGTATTTTTAGTAGAGACGGGGTTTCACCGTGTTAGCCAGGGTGGTCTTGATCTCCCGCCCTCGTGATCCCCCTGCCTCGGTCTCCCAAAGTGCTGGGATTACAGGCATGAGCCACCGCGCCCGGCCTAGAATGGGGATGTTTTGTTAGAACTCTTAGGTGATGCTCTTCCCACAGGGCAGCTACCATTACTCAGTTAACAACTGACTGACCTGAAGGTGTTAATATTTAAATCATTCCTGCACCTCAAATTCTCCTTTAAATTTTTTTCACTCTTTTAGAGACAGGGTCTCATTCTGTCACCCAGGCAGTGGTATGATCATAGCTTACAGCAGCCTTGACCTCCTGGGTTCAAGCGATCCTCCCCCCTCAGCTCCCCAGGTAGCTGGGACTACAGGCATGCGCCACCACACCTGGCTAATTTTGTATTTTTTGTAGAGATGGGGTTTTGCCATGTTGCCCAGGCTGGTCTCAAACTCCTGGACTCAAGTGATTTGCCCACCTCAGCCTCCCAAAATGCTGGGACAACAGGTGTAAGCCACCATGCCTGGCCCTGGCTAATTTTTAAGTTTTGTAAACAATTTTTTGTAGGGATGGGATTTCACTTTGTTGCCCAGGCTGGTCTCCAACTCCTGGCTTCAAGCGATGCTCCCACCTTGGCCTCCCAAAGTGCTGGAATTACTGGTGTGAGCCACCACACCTGGCCTGAAATTCTACTTTTAAAGCTGATAACCTTTTTCTGCTAGAGACATTCAGTCCTGCCTCTTGCCACAAGCCACTGAGGGCTCGGGGTTCCATCTGAGCTCCAGGAGATTCATGTGCTGCCACTGACTGTCCTTCCTCTGTCCCACCCCAGTATGAGAATGAGTCGGCCCTGAACCTTTATGAGACTTGCAAGGTGCGGACCGTGAAGGCTGGCACGCTGGAGAAGCTGGTGGAGCACCTGGTGCCCGCCTTCCAGGGCAGCGACCTCTCCTACGTCACCATCTTCCTGTGTACCTACAGAGCCTTCACCACCACCCAACAGGTCCTGGACCTGCTGTTTAAAAGGTGAGCACGCACCCTTCACAGCATCGGGTGCACAGGGCCCCTCACCCCCGCCTGGCTGTGGGTCTTGACAATGCTAGTTCACTTCTCTGAGCCTCGCTTTTCTTGTACGAAAGAAAAACTGGGTGCTAAGAGGACCTCGTGGTTATTGTCAGGCCTGGGCGGGATGAGGGGTGGAAAGTGCTCCCCCACCACCTGGCCCTAGGGAATGGGCTGTGGTGCTCGTATTTATGATTTTCCTGTCCCCCCATGGGGAAGCTCTCTGCCCCAAGCCTCACTTGGATGTGGCCTTGGACAAAGCAGTTTTCCCACTTGTCAAGGACATTCCAGATTGTACCCGGGAGCTGGTGGAGGGGTCCAAGGGGCGCTCAGCTGGTTGGGGCTCATTCATTGAACAAATGTATATGAAGCACCTACTGTGTGCTGGCCCTTTTCTAGGCGTTTAATATAATTTGATGAAAAAAAGCAAAAAAAAAAAAAAAAAAAAACCCTGCCCTCCTGGGCCTCCGTTCTAGTCGGAGAGTCAGACAGTAACACAAGACGTCGTAAGCAGGTACGGTAGATGTGACGCCCTCACGGCCTCCTCTAGATACGGCTGCGTCCTTCCCTATTCCGACGAGGATGGCGGACCCCAGGACCAACTTAAAAAGTGAGTGAGCTTTGAGCCAAGAGGAAGGGACCCTGTCTCCAGCAAACAGTGGGAGAGTACATGGGGCTGGGGCCGGAGCCGGCTACGCAGAACCGTGGCTCCCACACCTCTTGCGGTTCCTGCTGGAGGGCTGGGGTCTGGGGGCTTCGCCTGCAGGAGGAAATAAGAGCAAGAGCTGTGGAGGGCTCCTGGGGTGGCCGGGGCTCAGAGCAGCCGCCGGCAGGAACCCATCCCACCATAGCCTCATCTCAGCTGGGTGTGGCTCAGTGTGCCCTGATCTAGGGGCCCAGGGCAGGAGGTGGGGTGAGCCTCTGCTCTCACATCGCCTCTCCCCTCAATAATGAGTGCTTAGGGGGCAGGCTGCACCCCACTCTCTAAGAGAAGGGGATCAGTGGGGCGATGAGACCCACACAGCTCTCAGAGAGAAGGCAGCTCACCAGCACCAAGCTACAAGCTGAGGAGGCGCCAGGGACCTGCAGATGCCAGGCAGGAGGACAGATCCCTCGTGGAGTTTATGGTCCAGCGAGGAGAGGGGCCGGGAGACGTGCAGAGGCGTGGGCGGGGCTTCCCTGGAGGAGGGGAGAGGTGGTCCCCATGTCCAGGGGGCTCCTTGGTTCTTTGCCTGGACAGCCATGGGGGCTGAGGCTTGGGCTGGGGCGGGTGGCCTCCGGATGGACAGGGGCCAGCACAGGAGCCCAGCGTAGCTCAGGGGAGCTATGGGAGGGCCATGGGGAAGGGGAGCCCGGGCCTCTGACTCCGATGCCCACCCACCTGTCCCCAGTGCCATCTCCTCCATCCTGGGCACCTGGCTGGACCAGTACTCGGAGGATTTCTGTCAACCCCCGGACTTTCCCTGCCTCAAGCAGCTGGTGGCCTACGTGCAGCTCAACATGCCAGGCTCAGACCTGGAGCGCCGTGCCCACCTTCTCCTGGCCCAGCTGGAGCACTCGGAACCCACTGAGGCAGAGCCTGAGGGTGAGGAGGACTGGGGTGGGTGCCAGAGGTTGAATGAGGAGGGGTCAGTGCTGGGCCACACAAGGAGGCGGCTCCAGGGTCTGGTGCTGGGCCAGGGGCATAGATGCGACTCAGACCACACAGGCAGGGACCACAGGTGGGAGGACACTGGTGTAGGTTTTGTGGGTTCGAGGGGAGCGGCTGCTCTGGAAGCCGGGGCTGTTCTGTCTTTGAAAAGGCACAGGAAGGGCTGGCATGTTTTTGAACTTTTTTCCTTTTACAGCTCTGTCACCAGTGCCAGCTGTAAAACCAACTCCAGAGCTAGAGCTAGCTCTAACACCAGCTCGAGCACCCAGCCCACTGCCAGTGCCAGCCCCAGCTCCAACACCAGCTTCAGGTTCAGAGCTAGAGGTTGCTCCACCGCCAGCTCCGAAGCTCCAGCAGGCTCCAGAGCCAGCTGTGGAACTAGAACCGGCTCCAGCGCCAGCTCCGGAACTAGAGCCAGCTCCAGTACCACCTCCAGAACAGGATCCAGCTCCCTCCCAAACTCTAGAGCTGGAGCCAGCTCCAGTGCCAGTTCCATCATTAGAGCCTTCCTGGCCTTCACCTGTGGTTGCAGAGAACGGGCTGAGTGAGGAGAAACCTCACCTCTTGGTGTTCCCTCCCGACTTGGTAGCAGAGCAGTTTACACTGATGGATGCGGTGAGTGGCTCAGCTTGGCAGGGCAGGGGTGGGCCTGCCTTCTGGCATCTGCTGGTCCAGAGCTGATGTTCTGGTCAAATCCCAGCTCTACTGTTACCAAGTAACCAGGGCCAGTTTCCCTCCGGACGGTAGAGATGAGGTCACCCCTGTCCTCCAGAGTGACTGTTCAAATTCCAGATGGAACAGATGGGAAGCTCAGCAGGCCTGGCCTGTGGGAGTGGAGGGTGCTCACCAGGGTGCACCCATGGGTCACCCCCATCTGTTTAGGAGGCGCACCAGCCTCAGCACTTATTAGGCATTTGGTGTGTCCTGGAGCCCATGGCAGAGACTGGACAAAGCCCCTAGTTGTAGCGCCCACAGCAGATGTGCGTCTGGATGGGGAGCAGACTGAGGCGTGCCATGGGGATGGCGGGGGTTGGGGGGTGGGCAAGCAGTGCCCTTTGGTCCATGCAGGTGCGAGCCACCTGTCGGCACTGGGGCTTGGCGAGGATGCGCGAGGCAGTGCTCCTGTTGTTCCCACCAGCATTTTGTCCTGGGTCACTTGTGTGCTAGGCACCCTGCATGGACATGGGATAAAATCCAGAGACCCCCCCACCCCCAAGGCTCAAGCTACATCCTCAGCTTCCCCAGCGCCAGCCCAGACTGCTGGGGCAGGGCCAGGTGACGCTTACCCTCCTCCCCAGGAGCTGTTCAAGAAGGTGGTGCCCTACCACTGCCTGGGCTCTATCTGGTCACAGCGGGACAAGAAGGGCAAGGAGCACCTGGCACCCACCATCCGTGCCACTGTCACCCAGTTCAACAGCGTGGCCAACTGCGTCATCACCACCTGCCTCGGGGACCGAAGCACGAAAGCCCCAGACCGGGCCAGGGTGGTGGAGCACTGGATCGAGGTGGCCAGGGTACGCCACAGGAGGGGGCCTGGGCCCCCCCTTTGCCTTCATCTGTTCTCGGGTTGTGGTCTGCAGTCCAAGCCCCTGTACAGGCCCCAGTCCACTCTTCCCAGGGGCACGCTTTCCTTGACACGCCCAGCCCACTGCCTGGATGCTCACGTCCTCCTGTTTCTTTAGGTTAAAATCCTCCTGTCACCCCTGGGTCGCAGGTGTGCCCTCGGGACTCCCTGAGCGTCTGTCTCATTAGGAGGGAAGGGGAGGCTAAGGGGGATTGAGGCCAGGCAAGCTGGGAGCCCCAGCCCCACCTCACGCCTCCTGCTCTTCCCGCCCCAGGAGTGCCGGATCCTCAAGAACTTCTCGTCACTGTATGCCATCCTCTCTGCCCTGCAGAGCAACTCCATCCACCGGCTGAAGAAGACATGGGAAGACGTTTCCAGGTGGGCATGCCTCTGTAGGAGCTCCTGCTGCACCGGGGACCTCCCACAGGGCTGGCATTGCCCTTTTAGTGAGCCCGTGGGAGGCCACAAACCCTGAGCACAGGGATCCTCCACTGACCTGAGCCGGCAGCTCTGCCTCAGAGCTTGGCTTCCTAAGCTGTCGGATGGTGGGTTGAGCCACATCAGAGATTTTCAGGTATTCGTGTTGTGGCCACAGAACCCTTATGCTATTGAAATCAAAACCTTTGTGCCAGGCGCAGTGGCTAACGCCTGTAATCCCAGCTACTCGGAAGGCTGAGGCCAGGAGAATCTCTTGAACCCAGGAGATGGAGGTTGCAATGAGTTGAGATCGGACCACTGCACTCCAGCCTGGGTGGCTGAAACTGTCTCCAAAAAAAGAAAAAAAAAAAAAACCCTTTGGAAATAGCTGCTCACTGGAAACGGGAACAGGGGGTCCTGTTGCACCAACACGAAGGCCCCCTCCCCAGACCTGCAGAGCGTTGGTGCTCTGCAGAACCCTGTGTGCTGCGTTCAGGCAGTCTGGGGTCTTTCAGCTCTAAAATAAAATGGATTTGCACTCACACCCCTCCTCGCCATTGCTAGCTTTCTCCTTCCTTCTTTGCCCTTCTGACAGGGACAGTTTCCGGATCTTTCAGAAGCTGTCGGAGATCTTCTCAGATGAGAACAACTACTCATTGAGCCGGAGCTGCTCATCAAGGTGGAGTGGCGGCAGGCAGACGCAGGGAGGCAGGGACTGAGGCAGAGAGGCAGAGGCTGGGACTGGGGCAGTGGGTGGTGGCGTTCGCTTCTTGCTGGAAAAGTTCCTTTCCCGTGTGCACAAAGAGGGAAGAGGGATCTGCTTGGCCCCTGGGCGTTTGAGGGACAGGGCCCCGGTTAATCGGACACAGTAAGGGTGGCAGTGGAGGTTCCAGGAGTAGAAGATGAGTGTCAGGACCAGCAGGTCTCTGGCTTCCTCGCTGGTCCCTCCTGCTGGGTGGGAAGGGGATACAGCTCCTGCCCCCACACCGGCCCAGGCTGTCCCCAGGAGGCCAGGCTCCTACCTCTGTCTGTTCTGCACACCCAAGGAGAGGGCAGCCTGCCTACCCCAGGGACAGGAGCTGTAGGGGATACCAAGGGCCAGGTGACTGGACCTGGAAGGTAGATTTGGAGGCCCTGTGTGGCTTCCCCACCCTACCCTGAGAAGAGACACTGACCAGAGAACCCTGTAGAATTCTTCTCATGGTACCCCGTTAGCCACGGCAGATACCCCAGATGACTGAGGAGAACTTTCAGGGACTAATGGATTCACGAGGCCTCAGATGGAGTCAAGTGTCACTGCCTGGTGTCCCTGGCGTGCTGGTCAGTGAAATGGCATCTAGGGCCCCCCTCCTGCGTGGACAAACGCAGAGTTCCCTACAGGGGAGGATCACAGGGGGTTCTGGAACACCTGTCCCTCTCCCTCCGTGGCACAGCTCTGCTGGGGGCCCCAGCATGCACGAGAAGCCCAGAGGATGGTATCGTGATCAGTGGCCAAACGGGTAAAGGCAGATGGGGCAGAGCCTCTGGCTAGGACAGACAAGCCTGTTCCGAGTCCCTGGGGGGCCCTGGGCAAGTCGCTGCCCACCTCAGGGCCACAGTTTCCTCATCTGGAAAACGGAGGAATGCCAGCCCCGGGGTACTGATCTCACGGAAGGTTCAAGGGAGAAAAGGAGTATTCAGCCAAAACAGGACTGTAGCGCACAGTCTCTGAGGCCCTGCAAGGTAGGCAGAGTTTTTTTTTTTTTAAGAGGAGTTTCGCTATGTCACCCAGGCTGGAGTGCAATGGCGCGATCTCGGCTCACTGCAATCCCTGCCTCCTGGGTTCAAGGGATTCTCCTGCCTCAGCTTCCCAAGTAGCTGGGATTACAGGTGTACACCACCATGCCCAGCTAATATTTGTATTTTTTTAGTAGAGATGGGATTTCACTGTGTTGGCCAGGCTAGTCTTGAACTCCTGACCTCAAGTGATCCACCTGCCTTGGCCTTCCAAAATGCTGGGATTACAGGCGTGAGCCACCTCATCCACACTTTCCAGAGGGGGAGGCAGGCTCGGGAAGGCCAGGTTGCCGGCCCAGGACCCCACACTAGTGAGTATTGATACCAGGGTCAGCCCTGGAACCCAAGCACACTGGCGGCGCCCCAGGTCAGGGTGCTTGAGGGCTAAGGGCTGAGGGGATAGGGCCTCGCTGACCCTGTCCTCTCTACCCTGGCAGGAGGGGACCTCCAAGTTTGCCACCCTGGAGATGAACCCCAAGAGAGCCCAGAAACGGCCAAAGGAGACGGTGAGAGTGCCCAAGGCTGCGGAGGGTGGGGGAAGGGGGCTGGCCTGGGAGTAGGGGCCCTTTCTATGTAGCCATGGTGCCTGTGGGCCCCATTAGAGGTGGCCTCCTCTGGACCCTGGCAGAGCCATGCCTGGATCAGCTGGTATCTGGGAGGACCAGCTGCAGCCACGAAAGGATAGGCCTGGCAGAGCCAGCTCAGGCGGGTGTGGGGCTGGGGAGGACCAGGGGCCACATGACTCAGGAACCCGGCATTTCCCAGATGCCAGCCAGGGAGGTGGCTAGAGGGAGTCTGAGGTCCAGCGAGGCAGCGGGCTCCAGGAGGCTCCTGGAGGTCCCCAGGCTGTTCCAAGTGAGGCCAGTTGGGTCTGGGGGCTGAGAAAGCCTTCAGGGGAGGGGTCTTGTTCATCCTTCTACCCCAATGCCACAGGGCATCATCCAGGGCACCGTTCCCTACCTGGGCACGTTCCTCACCGACCTGGTGATGCTGGACACCGCCATGAAGGACTATCTGTATGTGAGTATGCTGGGCAAGGTGGGAGTGGGGCCCGGGAGGAGATACCTTCCCTG
Organism: Trachypithecus francoisi; assembly: GCF_009764315.1. Lineage (NCBI taxonomy): Eukaryota > Metazoa > Chordata > Mammalia > Primates > Cercopithecidae > Trachypithecus > Trachypithecus francoisi. The sequence goes on along the minus strand of NW_022681444.1, from coordinate 11,019,047 downwards.
AGCCCTGGGGGCTGGGCCGCCACACCTGTCCTAGCAATGAGTAAACAGCTCAATGCCCGGCTGGTGACACCCCAGGGCTGCCCGAACACAGAGCTGAAGCGGGGTTTGGCTGAGTGGGACACATCCCATCCCTCAGGCAGTGACCCTGGGCACAGGAGGAAGCCAGGCCCTCCAAGGTCAGACGGCACATGGTGGCTGAGCAGGGCCTTCTCGCCTAAGGCCTTAGTCCATTGTCCTCGGAGAGGCCTGGACAAGAAGTCCCCAAGCCTCTGCCCGCACATCACCGTGCCCTAGTGCCCAGCAAGGGCTCCAGTCCAGGGGTGTGTGTGCCCTGCCCCCTTGTGGGCGCTCTTGGTAGTGCAGCATGAGGTGGGGAGGCTGTAATGGTCAAGGGGTCATTTTCTGATGGCCATTGGGTGTCCACCTTCCAGGGCAGACTCATCAACTTCGAGAAGAGGAGGAAGGTAAGCAGCTGCAGCCCTGACTGGGGGAGGGGTGGAAAACAGACCCATCAGGGTAGGACACTCAACTCCCATCCTCTCCCTCTTAGATTCATGGGACATTTGGATACAGAGAGAAGGGGGTCCCCTCCCACTGAAGGGTGGGGGTAGGAGGTTATAATCCAGGACCACCTCCTGGGGAATGGCTGTTTGAGCCCAGCTTTGAGAACAGGAAGGCCTGGATGGGAGTAGAGGGGAAGAGGAGACCCCCAAGAGCAAAGACCTGGAGACTGGCCCCTGTCCTGCCCGGGCCTTGTCACCGCCCTGTGCTTCCCTCCACTCCCAGGAGTTCGAGGTGATCGCCCAGATCAAGCTGCTGCAGTCGGCCTGCAACAACTACAGCATCACGCCAGATGAGCAGTTTGGGGTCTGGTTCCGGGCCGTAGAGCGGCTCAGCGAGACTGAGAGGTGAGGCCGGGGCAGCAAATGGGGACAGCGTGGGCAGGCTGTCCTGGGGAGCCAGCTCCAGAGGGCCAGCAGCTCTGACCTATGGTCAGCGTCAGCCCCTGTTGCCTGCAGAAGGCTGGGGCACCCTGGCTCCAGCTTCTGGACCGGGAGCATGGCCCCCGGTCATCACACCACTGCCCTCTGCTCATAGCTACAACCTGTCGTGCGAGCTGGAGCCCCCATCCGAGTCAGCCAGCAACACCCTCAGGACCAAGAAGAACACAGCCATTGTCAAGCGCTGGAGCGAGTAAGGGCCTGGCCAGGGGTGGCAGGGGCAGCTGCCTCGGGGCTCAGAAGCCTCAGGGCTCAGAAGCCTCAGGGCTGAGCCTGGGCTCGGGGAGTCAGGGCAGCTGGCGCTGGAATCCTGCCCCGCTGCTGACTGGCCCTGAGACCGGGATGAGTTCCCCCCACCTCTTTGGGCCTTAGTCTTCTCCTCTGTGAAATGGGGTGATACTAAATGCTCTCCCAGATGGCTGTGGTGAATGGAGTACTGGCAACTGTCCCAGCACTTAGCACAGTCCTCGGGCCCAGAGTGCAGGGGCTATGGGGGTGGGGTGTGTCCTTGGGGAGCCCCCTTAACTAAGCCGACCCTTCACCCAGCCGCCAGGCCCCCAGCACTGAGCTCAGTACCAGCGGCAGCTCCCACTCCAAGTCCTGTGACCAGCTCAGGTGTGGCCCCTACCTCAGCAGCGGGGACATTGCTGACGCGCTCAGCGTGCACTCAGCCGGCTCCTCCAGCTCTGACGTGGAGGAGATCAACATCAGCTTCGTCCCGGAGTCCCCTGATGGCCAGGAAAAGAAGGTGACTGCCTGCCCTTCTCCCCAATATCCTTCCCCATCTCCCTACTCCAAATCCATGCATGGGACCAGGAAGCCCTGGATCCTGAACACAGCTTCTAGAAGGTTCCCCATCTGGCTGTTGGCTTGGGGTGCCCCACGGGGCAGGGGGATCTGCTGATCTTGCCGTCTCCCTCAGTTCTGGGAATCAGCCTCACAGTCGTCCCCGGAGACCTCCGGCATCAGCTCGGCCTCCAGCAGCACCTCGTCCTCCTCAGCCTCCACCACACCCGTGGCTGCCACACGCACCCACAAACGCTCCGTCTCAGGGCTCTGCAACTCCAGCTCCGCGCTGCCGCTCTACAACCAGCAGGTGGGCGACTGCTGCATCATCCGCGTCAGCCTGGACGTGGACAACGGCAACATGTACAAGAGCATCCTGGTAAGCCGGGTGGGTGGCCCGGGTCCCTCCTTCCACCGGTGGCAAACGCACCCGAACGCGGTGCACCATCCCTTCCTTCCTGGGATCCCCTTCTAGTTGGAGGGAAGGACAGATGTCAGCCAGGTACAAAAATGAAGAAGGTAGTGATCAGGGACAAGGCTGGCCTGAGGGCAGAGGGAGAGGGAAGGAGCAGCCGTGCAAAGCCCCCAGGAGGTGAAGGGGCAGTACTGTGGGGGAGATGAGGTCAGGGAAGTATCTGGGGCCTGGCCACATAGGCCCCGAGCACTGTCAGGACCTTGACTTTCTCAGGGAGGAAGACGACTAGCTTCCTCTGTCTGGCGTGGGCTGGTACCAGAACCGCAGGGATGTTGGTTAGGAGGCCGCTGTGGCAACCAGGCCGGGAGCCCTGGAGGGGGCCAGCAGGGTCAGAGTCTGGATAGGATTTGCAGACAGCCGATGGGAGGTGCCCACAGAATGGGTTTGTCTGGAGGCTCTTTCTTCATCCTCCAGGTGTCCTGCGACAGATGAACCATTTGTAACTCCCACCCTCTGTACCCCACACTGGGGCAGGTGCCCCATTATTCACACACCTTCCCCGAGCCTCTCGCTGCCGGGAGCTAGCATGGTTGTCATTAAGCAGTCACCGGTGGCCCTGTGTCTGAGTTCTAGCTGTGCTCTGGGCCTCAGGGTCAAGGGAGTAGGGGCCTGGCCTGTGCTGACCACACTGAGCATCCTGGCCGGCCCCTCCTTTCTTACCTCCAGGGCTTGGACTAGGGACTGTCTGTCCCCCAGGCTCAGTGATGCTGTTATCCTGGAGGGTCAAGTGCTTCCCAAGAAAGCGCGGGAGGAGGGAACAGGCTCTTATAGGAGAAGCAGGGTAGGAACTGCTGGGAAAGACCCCTCCTCATTCCACGGAGACCTCACGTGGGGAGCAGGAGAAGGTGACAAGGCCCTCTCCGGACCTAACACCTGGCCAGAGGCTGTGAGTGCCTATACCCGGTGCTGAGGGGACTGCACAGGGTCCTTAGCCACTGCACTCTGGGGGAGCTGCTCCAGGGTCTTTTCGCTGATGGTCCATCCCCCGCCACGATGCAGGTGACCAGCCAAGATAAGGCTCCGGCCGTAATCCGCAAGGCCATGGACAAACACAACCTGGAGGAGGATGAGCCGGAGGACTATGAGCTGCTGCAGATTCTCTCCGATGACCGGAGTAAGTCAGAGGACCAGAGGGCGATGGTGGAGGGGGCAGGTCCTCACCACTCCCCAGCCCCAGGTCGGAAGTCTTTGGCCCCAGAAAATTCACCAGCAGAGCGTGGGTAGACACTGGACGGGGCAGCCCTGGCTGCCCCCATTGTCTGCTTGCTGTCCCCAGTGACCACTGGACCTCTCCAGTGTGTGCTCTTCCCTAGGCGTGAAGAGGCAGTTCAAAGCTCACATCAGTGAGGAACGAAGAGAAAAGGCATTTTCATTGGGACAGGTTGGGACTGTCCCAACCTGTGGCCCACTGGAAGGGACACTTTCTGGCTAAGACAAGAAAACATGTGCTCTAGAAAGAATGGTGACCACTGTAGACCAAAGTGTCAAGTGTTAAAATCCATGGGTGTGAGACTCTAAAAGCAGAACAGGCTACTAGGAGGCCAACTGAGTATTCTAGAAACTGGGAAAGTGTCAAGAACCAGTGCAGGCTCGAGTGGGGTGTCCTGGGCCTGGAGACGCTGGGCAAGTTCCTTAAGCCCTCTGTGCTTTTCCCCAAATGGAAATGAAAGTAGCCAGTGGGTTGATCATACATATAAAAATCTATATGTATATACGTCTATATATATATGCATGTATAGATAAAGCATCTATGTGCGCCATAAAAGTTAACTACAAATATTATCATCTGTTTTCTTCCCAGTGAGCTGAACACCTCCCCCCTCCATTAGCCCAGATAGTTAGCAATGACTCCTATGATCCCTAGAAATTATAGTCTAAATCCTCTGGCAGCTTCTTGCACCATTTTGGTTAGGTGGGCAGGGTAGGTGGGACCCCCATCTTATAGAAAAGGAAGACTGAGGCCTAGAGAGGTTAAAGATGATGACGAAAAGCCACACCATGTCGGGAGGAGCACGAATCGAGCCCAGCTGTGGTTTACAGCAGGCTGTGGGCCAGAGGAGAGGGTGGGAAATGGAGCCAAGAGGAAGTGCTTGCTGGGTGCCAGGGTTCCAGAAGTAGAGGCCTACCTGGAATGGGCGCCAGAGCCCTGGGGCAAGCCTGTCCTTTCCTGGTCCTTGGAGCCCTTGTCCTGAGTGGGGCAGGATTCCAGAAGGTGATCTGGATTCTAGAATGCCTGTTCCAGCTGGGCAGCCCGCACTGCGGTATGGGCAGGACAGGGTAACCCTCTGCCAGCTCAGGCCAAGCCGGAGTGTTCTGGAGTCAGTCCCTGTTTAAACAAGAGTCATCAGGTTTTGTGAGGACCTCAGCAGAGTCTGTCCTCAGGCAGTCATTGAGAGGGGTCCTTGGAGTCCTGGAGCTGTACTGGAGGGGGACCTCAGGTCTGTGGCTCAAGACGGTCCTTATAGGGGCTCTCAAGTGGTAGGGGTATCCTGCAGGGCCCCCAGGAGCACCACTGATCACCCCTCTGCCCCTCCCCTACCAGAGCTGAAGATCCCTGAAAACGCCAACGTCTTCTATGCCATGAACTCTACCGCCAACTATGACTTTGTCCTGAAGAAGCGGACCTTCACCAAGGGAGTGAAGGTCAAGCATGGAGCCAGCTCAACCCTCCCTCGCATGAAGCAGAAAGGACTCAAGATTGCCAAAGGCATCTTCTGAGGGCATCTCCCCAGGGTCTGGCTGGCTGGTAGCCAAGCACTTATGGACCAGAGTGGCCCAGGCCAGCTGGGCACCTTCTTCCCACCTGCCAGCCCAGGGTACCCCAGACTCCAGTTTCATCCTGAACCTCTCCTGCTGCTGGGATTGACGCCTGCCATTGGTCAGGCTGACCTGGCCTCCCGTGGACCACTTGCTGCCTTAGGTGCCTTCTGCTCTCTGGAACCAGAGGACTAGCTGACTTTTGCCAAGGAGCAGTGCCAACGGGCACGGTGCCCTGCCTGCCCCCAGGCACCACCTCTGTACACTTCCCTGACACCTTCCCAGGTGTGGGTCACTGCCACCTGTGCCATGGGCACCCTGGAGCACCCACTCGCCCGCCATGTCTGACCACTGCAGTTCTCTCCTCATGCCCACGGGCACTGGCCTGTGACCTTTGCAGGGGTCCCGGCCCCTCCCACCACTCTAGCCTTTCTCAGGCTGCACCAAAGATTCCATCATCAGGGCCAACTGAGAGTGAGGGAGTCTCACCCACCACTTACCCCAGCCCTCCCCCGGGAGCAGAGAGACACCCTCTTCATGGATCAGACTCTGCACCCGGTGGATGAGGACAGTCCCAGCTGAGTTCCATCGATATTGAATCTCATGCCACTGCAAGTGCCATTCACCACTGCGTCCTGGGCTTTATGAGACCATGCAAGACGGGGGTTAGTGAGGAAGGAGGATTTGGGGTGGGGGTGGGGCGATTGAATATTTGTATAAAAAGCAAAAAGGAAAAAAAAATGTTTACTGATTGGGGAGGGGCAATATTTATTTGTTGTAAATAGCAAATGCTAGACTTGAATATTATATTAAAATCCTGTTTCTACTATAGCCTGGTCATTGCAGTTTTGTTCTTTCATTGCCTGTCTTAATTAAAATGAGATAGAGACTCTTACATTCCATGTTAAAATAAGGACTCTTGCAGGATTATCCAGTTATTTTATGCACAGGAAAAGCCAGCACCTTTCTCAGCACACTGAAACACAAAGTTTACCTTTCATACAGCAGATGTTCATTTCGGCATCATTAAATTGGGAAATGTGCTGAGACAGCCCTCAGAACTCCTGGGGCTAGAGGTTGGAGGTACTTTCACAAGGCATAGCAAGAATTGCTGAAATTTAGCTGTCTTTAAAAGTAACATTTCTGGCCAGGCACGGTGGCTCATGCCTGTAATCCCAGCACTTTGGGAGGCCAAGGCAGGTGGATCACGAGGTCAGGCATTTGAGAACAGCCTGGCCAACGTAGTGAAACCCCATCTCTACTAAGAATTTAAAAAAATTAGCCAGGTCTGGTGGCGGGCACCTGTAATCCCAGCTACACAGGAGACTGAGGCAGGAGAATCGCTTGAACCTAGGAGGCGGAGGTTGCAGTGAGCTGAGATCACGCCACTGCATTCCAGCCCGGACAACAGTGTGAGACTCCATCTCAAAAAATAATAAAGTAATATTTGTGACAAAAGATGGCAGAGTAGGAGACCCCACGGTTCAGTCTCTCCACAGAAACAATGATTAAAAAGAAAACTATCAGAATAAACTGTTTTGGGACTCGAACCTGATTGGACCTAGTCACCGGGGGAACACTTGATGAAGGGAGATGCTGCTGAACTCTAACAGTTAAGGGAATCTCCATCAAGTCAGAGGCTGACCAAGAGACAACAAAACAGAAACTTCGTGACTGTACACAACAAGGAATACAAATATAAGCCTGGCAAAAATACAGATATAAGCCTGACAACTATAAGCCTGGAGAAGTTACTATGGACACAGAAGATTGCATCCTTCAATAAGTAAAAAAGCAATTCCTGAGGAGGGAGACAATCTGATTTCCAGAGTCACTGCATTATAATAATGTTCAGTTCTCAAAAAATTACAAAGAAACGAAAATGTGGCTCATTCACAGGAGAAAAGAGGATTTGACAAAAACTATCCTTGAGGAAGCTCAGACATTAAAATTACTAGTCAGAGACATTAAATCACCTGTCCTAAATATGCTTGGTGAGCTAAAGGAAACCATGGAAAATAATGTATGAGCAAATAGGTGATTCGCAATAAAGGGATAGAAATTATAAAAACCAACTAGAAGTTCTGCAGCTGAAAAGCATAATAACTGAGAAGAAAAATATACTAGAGAGGTTCAACAGCAGATTTGAGCAAGCAGAAGAATCAGTGTATGGGAAGATAAGACAATAGAAATTACTCTGTCTAGGGAACAGAAAGAAAAAGGTATGAAGAAAAGTGAACAGAACTAGAGGTTCTTGTGGGACACCATTAAATGTACCAACATACATTTAATGAGAGTTCAGAAAAGACAGAGATTATTTGAATAATGGTCCAGAACTTCCCAAATTTGTTGAAAGACATAAATCTCCATATCCAAGAAGCTCATTGAACTTCAAACAGGATAAACTCAAAGAGATCCATACCCAAATTTATTAGTCAAATTGTCAAAAGACAGAAAATCTTGAAAGCAGTAAGAAGTGATTCATCACACACAAGAGATCCTCAAGATTAACAGCTGATTTATCATCAGAAACCAAGGAGTCTAGAAGGTAATAGGTTGACATATTTAAAGTGCTGAAAGCAGGCTGAGTGTGGTGGCTCACACCTGTAATTCTAGCACTTTGGGAGGTCAAGGTTGGCAGATCATCTGAAGTCAGGAGTTCGAGACCAACCTGGCTAACATGGTGAAACCTCTTTTCTACTAAAAATACAAAAATTAGCCAGGCATGGTGGCACATGCCTATAGTCCTGACTATTTGGAGGTTGAGCCAGGAGAATTGCTTGAACCCAGCAAACAGAGGTTGCAGTGAGCCAAGATCGTGCCACTGCACTCCAGCCTGGGCGGCAGAGCAAGACTCTATCTCAAAAAATATTCTCAAAATAAATAAAGTGCTGAAAGAAGAAGCAAAACATCCTTTAAGGATGAAGGAGAAATTAAGACATTCTCAGATAAAAGTTAAGGGAGTTTTATTAGTAGACCTGCCCTACAATAAATGGTAAAGGGAGTCCCTTCCAGTTAAAACAAACACTAGACAGTGACTTGAAGCCATATGAAAAACTAAAGAACACTGGTAGAGATAACTAACAGGTAGTTAGCAAAGCCAGTGTTATTACACTTTGGGTTTGTGTAACTCATCCTTTTTTCTTATGATTTAAAGGTAAAATTCATAAAGCTATAAATCCACATTAATGAAAACAATGTATAAAGATATAATCTGTGACTGACAGTATAAAGAGGGAAGATATATAATAGCAGTGTATATTACTTAAATTCAGTTAATATTATTGAAACTAGATTGTTACATGTTTAAGATGTTACTTGTAATCCCAAAGGTAACCAGTAAGAAAATAACTAAAAAGTATATAGGAAAGCAAAGAAAGGAATCAAAGTTGTACAAAAGTAAATCCATAAAAAGCAGTAGTGGAGGAATTGAGGAACAAAAATCACAAGACATACAGAAAACAAACAGTTCAATGGCAGAAGTAAAGGTTTTCTCATTACTATAAATATAAATGGGTTAGATTCTCCAATTAAAAAAGCAGAGATTGGGCCAGATGCAGTGGCTTACACCTGTAATCCCAGCACTTTGGGAGGCTGAGATTGGAGATGGCTTGAGCCCCAGAGTTTGAGACCAGCATGGGCAACATGGTGAGATTCTGTCTCTAAAAAAATTTAAAATTAGCCAGGCATGGTGGTGTGCATCTGTGGTCCCAACTCTCAAGAGGCTGATGTGGGAAGATCACTTAAGCCCGGGAGGTCAAGCCTGTAGTGAGCTGTGATCCTGCCACTGCACTCCAGCCTGGACAACAGAGCAAGAGCAAGACCTGTCTCAGGAAGAAAAAAAAAAAGATTGGCAGAATGAATTTGTTACAACTTGATCAATCTATATGCTGTATAGACAATTTTTTTTTTTTTTTTTTTTTTTTTGAGATGGAGTTTCGCTCTTTCACCTAGGCTGGAGTGAAGTGGCACAATCTTGGCTCACTGCAACCTCTGCCCCCTGGGTTCAAGCAGTTCTCCTGCCTCAGTCTCCCAAGTAGCTGGGATTATAGGCGCCTACCATCACACCCAGCTAATTTTTGTATTTTTAGTAGAGCTGGGGTTTTGCCATGTTGGCCAGGCTGGTCTCGAACTCCTGACCTCAGGTGATCCACCTGCCTTGGCCTCCCGAAGTGCTAGGATTACAGGCATGAGCCACTACGCCCAGCCTGTAGAGACAAATTTTATTTTATTTTATTTTAAGGTGGAATCTGACTCTGTTGCTTAGGCTGGAGTATAGTGGTGCAGTCTCAGTTCACTGCAACCTCCACCTCCCAGGTTCAAGCAATTCTCCTGCCTCAGCCTCCTGAGTAGCTGGGATCACAGGTATCTACCACCACACCTGGCTTTTTTTTTTTTTTTTTTTTTTTTTTTTTTTTTGTATTTTTGGTAGAGACAGGGTTTTACCATGTTGGCCAAGCTGGTTTCGAACTCCTGACCTTAAGTGACCCACCCGCTTTGGCCTCCCAAAGTGCTAGGATTACAGGCGTGAGCCACTGCACCCGGCTGAGACAAATTTTAAATACAAAGATACAAAAAGGTTGGAAGTAAAAGGTTGGAAAAAGTTATTCCATGAAAATAGAACAATGGCTACAGTATTATCAGACAAAATAGATTTTAAGTCAAAACAGTAACAAGGCCACTATACACTGACAAAAGCTTCAACTTGTCAAGATATAACAATTGTATACACATACACACTTAAAACACCCAAAATATATGAAGCAAAAATGGACGTAATTGAATGAGAAATACACAACTGGAGATTTCAATACCTCATTTCCAATAATGGATAAGAACAACCAAACAGAAAATCTAGAAGGAAAGAGGACTTAAACAATACTATAATTAGACTGAGTAGACATACACAACACTCAAACCAGCAGCAGCAGGCTACACATACAATACTATAATTAGACTGAGTAGACATACACAACACTCAAACCAGCAGCAGCAGGCTACACATTCTTCTCAAGTGTACATGGAACATTTTCCAGGATAGACTATATGTTAGGCCATAAAGAAAGTCTTAATTTTTTTTTTTTTTTTTAAGACTGAGTTTTGCTGTTGTTGCCCAGGCTGGAGTGCAGTGGTGCAGTCTCGGTTCACAGCAACGTCCGCCTCCCAGGTGCAAGTGCTTCTCCTGCCTCAGCCTCCCGAGTAGGTGGGATTTCAGCACCTGCCACCATGCCTGGCTAATTTTTGTATTTTTAGTAGAGATGGGGTGTTACCATGTTAAGCAGATTGGTCCTGAACTCCTGACCTCAGGTGATCTCCCTGCCTTGGTTTCCCAAAGTGCTGGGATTATAGGTATGAGCCACCATGCCCAGCAATAAATTGTTAAAAATTGAAATTATACAAAGTATCATTCCAACTACAATAGGATAAAATTATAAATCCATAGAAGAAAAACTGGAACACTCATGAATATGTGGAAGTTAACGCACTCTCTTTTCTTTTTCACATCAGATGGTTAACGTAACAGGGTTTGAGGATGACACACCTCACACATGTGCGTGAACACCCCATCACAGTCATCAACTACAAAAGGATCTTAACACTCTTCCCCTCCCCGAATCCAGACGGAGTCTTGCTCCGTCGCCCAGGCTGGGGTGCAGTGGCATGATCTCAGCTCACCGCAACCTCTGCCTCCCAGGTTCAAGCAATTCTCCTGTCTCAGCCTCCTGAGTAGCTAGGATTACAGGCATGCACCACCACGCCTGGTTAATTTTTTTTTTTTTTTTAGTAGAGATGGGGTTTCACCATGTTGGCCAGCCTGGTCTTGAACTCCTGACCTCATGATCCACTTGCCTCAGCCTCCCAAAGTGCTGGGATTACAGGTGTGAGCCACCGCGCCCAGCCTTAACACACTCTTAAACAACCAGTGGGTCTAAAAAGAAGTCACAAGGGAGATTAGAAGACGCCTTGAGACAATGAAAACAAAAACACAACATCCCAAAACTTATAGCATGCGGTGAATCGAAAGCAGTGCTTGGGGGAAATGTATAGCTGTAAATGACTACATTAAAAAAGCAGAAGGATCTCAAATCAACAACTTATCTGCACACATTAAGGAATTAGAAAAAGAGCAAACTAAACCCAAACTAGTAGAAAGAAGGAAATAATAAAGATTACAGCAGAGATAAACGAAATAGAAAATAGAAAAACAGAAAATCAGCAAAACCAAAAACTGGTTCTTTCTAAATAACTAAATGGACAATACTTTAACTAGATCAACAAAAAAGAGACAAGACTCAAATTACTAAAATTTGGAATGAAAGTGGGAACATTCCTACCAACTTTACAGAAATAAAAAGGATGAGAAGAGAATGCTTTATAAGAGAATGCACCATTGCATGCCAGCAACATACAATAGAATATTATTCAGTCATGAAAAGTCCAGGTGCAATGGTTCATGCCTGTAATCCCAGCACTTTGCGAGGCCAAGGTGGGTGGATCACTTCAGGTCAGGAGTTCAAGACCAGTCTGACCAACATGGTAAAACCCCATCTCTACTAAAAATACAAAATTATCCGGGTGTGGTGGTGAGCCCCTGTAATACCAGCTACTTGGGAGGCTGAGGCAGGAGAATTGCTTAAACTTGGGAGACAGAGGTTGCAGTGAGCCAAGACTGTGCCACTGCACTCCAGCGTGGGCAACAAGAGAGAAACAAGAGGGAAGCTTCCAAAAAAAAAAAAAGGTTTGGCGTGCTGACACGTGCTACAACATGGATGAACTTTGAAAACATTACAATCCCACTTATGAGAAACATCTCCAATAGGCAAATTCATGGAGATAGAAAGGATAGAGGTTACCAGGGGTTACAGGGAGGGGAAATGAGGAGTTAGCTAATGGATACAGAGCTTCTATTTGGGGTGATGAAAAAAATTTTGGAAATAGAGAGTGGTGATGGTTGCCCAACAGTGAATCGAACTAATGCCACTCAATTCTACTCTTAAAAACAGTTAAATTAGCTTAAGTTGTGTTATGTTTTACCACAATTAAAAAAAATAGTATCTGCAAGGACCATTTCCTAGCCCAGGTTAGTGGTTGCCTTTCTACAGCTTTAGAGGAAGAGGAGCATTTTCTGCTTGTCTTGCTGAGGTTTCTGTTGACCAGTTAGGAACTTGTGGATTTCAAGGTCTAACTCTGGAATTTAGTCAGCACTAAGACAAATTATAAACAGAGAAAATGTACAATATGGAAAGCAGGGGAAAAGCTGAAGGAAGAGTGTTAGCCAGTGTACGGGCAAGATTTTGCCCCCTCAGTCCCATCTAGAGGCCTGTGGTCCACGCTTTTTCCTAGATGGGAATCCTTGCTCCTAACCCTAGATTTCTATTGCCTGTGCGTTTTCTGTCTGGGGAAAGACTTGTGACGCTGTGTTAGGGTTGCAGTTGGCCTCATTCCATAAGCATTCCTGCCCACAGTGCCCACATCACAAGGCCATGGTGAGGTCAGGCTGGTCAAGTGCTCAGTGCAGTGCCTGGGCTTGGACCCAGAAGAGATGTGGGTAGTCCCGACCCTACCCTCTGCCCCAACATTTCTGCCAGAGCCATTGGGCACCCCCACCCAGCACCTGCCACCCAGCACCCTTGGCATCCTCTGCTTCTGACCTTCCAGAGTGATGTGTTATTCTAGCGTCTACCTGTGAACCAGGACGCCAGCATTCCTACAACCCCTTGTGTGATTGATGTCATCCAGAAACACCTTGGAAAGCCCCAGCCCCTCTGCCCTGCACGCTGTGGCCACTCCTACTGGAGCCTCATGAATGCCCAGTGAGTGCTGATTGCCAGGATAAGGGTGCTGATTCCTGCCAGCAAAAGACCTCCATTGTCTCCCCTGATGGCCAAGGTGAAGCCCAGGGCCGGGTGGTGCTGAGGTCCAGTCTCAGGTGATCACCAATTTACAGACTGAGTCGTGTTGTGACTGACCCATCCTAAAAGGGTAGCTGGGCCCTGAGCCTTTAGAGCTTGTAGCCAGCCTCCTGGGGTGACTGTATTCTTTGTCCACAGCCTGGGATTTGGTTATGTCCTGGTGGGGGGTGGGGGTGTTAAACATGAGACACAGGAGTTGGGATGGGGGGAAGAGGGAGGCCACTGAGACTGAGGATCCACAAGCACAGAAGGCCACAGCCTTACAATGAAGCGCTGAAACCCTTACCCTGTGACAGTCAACAGGCGCTGGCCCAAGCTCACCCCAGTGCTCTTCCAGGCTTCCTGGGATTGGGAGTCAGCAGGACCCCAGACGGCTTCCAGCCTGCCCTTGTATTTTCAACTTCATTCTCTGGAGTCTGTAACGGCAAGAGCGAGATGGATTGCAGGTGACTCTGAGTTCTCCCCTCCCTCTCAACAGCTGCAGGCATCACCCAGACACACAGCAGGGCTCACCTCTGCCATAGAGGCTTTTAAAGTCCATTTTCTGTTGCTTATAACAGAATACCTACAACTGGGTAATTTATAAAGCAAAGGAATTTCTCACAATTATGAAGGCTGAGAAGTCCAAGGTTGAGGTGTTACAGGATGGAAGGTCTTAGCTGTGAGTTGTCCAGGTTATTGGTGTGTTGAACAAAGAAGTGAACAAAACTCACAAAGTAACCAAAGAACGAAGCAATGACAGACAAAACAGGCCAGTCACAGTGGCTCACATTTGTAATCCCAGCACTTTGGGAGGCCGAGGTACCTGAGGTCAGGAGTTCAAGACCAGCCTTGCCAACATGGTGAAACCCCGTCTCTACTAAAAATACAAAAAAATTAGCTGGGTGTGGTAGCCAGCACCTGTAATCCCAGCTATTTGGGAGGCTGAGGCAGGAGAATCACTTGAACCCAGGAGGCAGAGTTTAGAGTGAGCCCAAATTGTGCCATTGCACTCTAGCCTGGGCAACGAGAGTGACACTCCGTCTAAAAAAAACCCAAAAACCAAAACGACGACAACAAAAAACAAAAGAACAGCTTACCAAAGGCACAGACTGATTGAAGAAGCGAACTTGGGAGCAAGCCCGAGCAAATGGCTCAAGAATCTCCTGATTGCAAAGCTTCTCAGGGTTTTTATAAAGAACACCCCAGATGCCCTTTAGAGGCCTCCAATTGGTTACAGCCTATGAATGATTAGCCTGGGACCAATCAAAGGCTGAAGTGGGTTGGCCCACAGTCAATCAGAGGCTGAAGTGGAAACTCCTGACTTGTTATCACAGGAGTGAGGATGTGGCCTGTGTGCTCCCCAATCCTGCCTAGAACTGGCTGCACCTGCTGTTCTCCGGCTTATGTGAACTGGCTGCACCTGCTGTTCTCTGGCTTATGTGAACTGACTGCACCTGCTGTTCTCTGGCTTATGTGAACTGACTGCACCTGCTGTTCCGTTGCTTCCACCCTAATCCTTGGCTTCCCTAATTCCCTCTCCTCCTGCCTCAGAGAGGCTGCATCCGGTGAGGGCCTTGCTGGTGAGGACTCTGGTGTCCCGAGGCGGTACTGGGCATCACATGGTGAGGATGCTGAGCCTGCTCACATGCTAGCTCTAGTCTCTCTTCCTCTTACAAAGCCACCAGCTACCCTCCCATGATGACCCATTAACCATGAATCCATGAATGGATGAATCCATTTACAGGGGCAGGGCCCTCATGATGCAATCATCTCTTAAAGGCAGCACCTCTCAATACTGCCACATTGGGGATTAAATTTCAGCATGAGTTTTGGCGGGGACAAGCATTCAAACCAAAGCCGAGGCAAGGTGGGTGCAGCCCAGAGGTGGAACGCACCTGGATCCCCGCAGCCCATCCCTTCTGACGTGGCCTGGCCATCCAGGGATGTGATTTTCTGAATGACAGGCATGACTGTGCTTTCTCTCAACAAGAGACAGGTGCCAGTCCTGAGGGCTGGGAAGAGGCACTCGAGTCCCAGGGATTTCTCCCACAGTGCTGGAGGCTCCTGAGAGCTGACCCCACAGGTAAAAACACAATAATCCCTGTGGGTACCAGTGCAGCCAAGGAAGGGGCACATCATTGTATCCTCGGGCTTCTGTTGCCCAAGAGAACAGGGACCGTCGCTGGGAGAGGCCCACATGGCCGGGCAGTTCCATCTCAGTCTTTGACAGGGAGTCCCCTTTTTACACCAGAGACCCCTCAACCAACCCAGGAAGACCAGGTGGCCAAAGTAGTCACAGCCAGCCAGGATGTCCCCTGCCTCTCCGGGGTACAGGGTTCATCCCGGCTCAGCTCTGCTGCATGAGGCTGTGGGACTTGTCGGACCTGAGACTTATTCTCCCACCTGTAGGCTGGAGGGACAGAGAGAGTGGCTAGTTGGTCCTTGGGTGCTGCTGCCCTCCACCATGGAGCCCTTCCAGGCAAAGTTGCTCAGGATTCCAGAATCTTCTCTCATCTGAGCCCCACCCTGCCCCACAGTGCCTGCTTAGAAGGTGGATGAGGACTGGGGAAGAAGACCTCCCACGTTGTTCTGAGAACTGGCTTTGGAGTCAGGTTTCTGGGTTCAAATCCTTGCTCTGAGTGACCTTGGGCACGTGATGCCCTCGCAGGGCCTCATTTTCCTCTGAATATCTATAAACGTCTAAAATGAGGGTGTGCACAGTACCCAGCTCAGAAGGCCATGGTGAGGTAAGGCTGGCCAGCTGCTCGGTGATGTGCCTGGGCTTGGAGCTAGCAGAGGCAGGAGTGCTTCCTGACTCTGCCTTCTGCCCTCTGCCCCTTGCCCTGTCAACTCTGCCAGAGCCATTGGGCACCCCCCCACCCCCACCCCAGAGGCCCACCACCCAGCGCCTACTGCCCAGCACCCTCCCCATCCTCTGCTTCCAATCTTCTGGAGTGATGTGTGATTCTTTCTTTGACTTGGATCCGGCTGGAGGAGCAGAATCCCCTTCTTTTCCCAGGTGGGTTCCCAAGACTCCAGTCAGAACACAGACTTTACTCCCTGCACCCAGAGGATGTGGGTGTGGCTGGGCTCCCCTAGTCCAGAGGAGGCCACAGCCTCCCTCTCTGACTGCAGCTGCCACCAGGCCCTCCCACCATTTGGGACAGAATCTAGCCCCTGGGAGCCAGCAGCCTGGTTCCATTCAGGGAAGGGCAGGCTCTGGAGTGACCTGTGCCTGACTCCCACTCCTGGGCCTGCCAATCAACTTCCCTGGGCTCGCCTCCTCCACTCGAAAGTGAGGATGCCACCATCGACTTCCAGGAGTCTGGGGATTGTGCGAGATGATGGGGTCACAGGTTGGGCCCCCACCTGGTGCTGTAAGGGTAACTGAGGGCCACTCCTTCCTGCAGCTTAGCCCTGGGAGCAAAAAAAGACGCCAGACAGGGAAATGAGGTTTTATTCAGGAAGAGCTAAAGACGGGAGGGGAGCCCCTGGGGTCCCACCCTTGTGGCCTCTTGAGACCAAGGCTCGTGGGACGCTAGAAGCCAATGACTGCAGGCATCTGAGCTCCCGTGGAGTCACCCGAGGTGGGCACAGGGGCGGCCTCAGAGTCACTTGTGAGGGGCACAACGGTGTCCTGAGAGTCACCCATTGTGGGCACGGGGGCAGACTCAGAGTCACCTGTGGCAGGGACAGGGAAATCCAGACCAGCCTGGCCAACATGGTGAAATCCTGTCTCTATTAAAAATATAAAAATTAGGCCAGGCGCAGTGGCTCACACCAGTAATCCCAGCACTTTGGGAGGCCGAGACGGGTGGATCACGAGGTCAGGAGATCGAGACTATCCTGGCTAACACAGTGAAACCCCGTCTCTACTAAAAAATACAAAAAACTAGCCAGGCGAGGTGGAGGGCGCCTGTAGTCCCAGCTACTCGGGAGGCTGAGGCAGGAGAATGGTGTAAACCCGGGAGGGGGAGCTTGCAGTGAGCTGGGATCACGCCACCGCACTCCAGCCTGGGCGACAGAGTGAGACTCCGTCTCAAAAAAAAAAAAAAAGATCAGGCCACTGGACCCCAGCCTGGGTGATAAGAGCTAACTCTGTCTCAAAAAAAGAAAGAAAAAAAAAAGTCGTAGGTCAGTTTCTATATCTTCATATTAAAAAAACCCCAAAGTTCTAACTGACTGTGTATCAGTAGATGGCCTAACCATAGTGTTACTCAAAGGACCTGGAGGCACAATTGTTTATTCTGTAGGAGAATTTAAGGAGAATGAGCAAATCGATCTTAAATGATCCTTAGTAGTCTTAATATTTTATCATATATTACTTTATATAATTTATAATTTGTTATTTAAATTCATGTACTTTAAATATAACTTATATGATTTATTGCAATATCTTATATGTAAAAACTAGCATATGTATGTTATAGGAAAAAGAACATAAACAATGATGCTGGTGCTGTCAGGAACCCAGACTTTTAGCATAGGCAGAAAAAGAAACAGGTGTAAAATCAGAGAAGTAAAACCTGACAATCTTACAACTGGGAAATGCCTGCATGAATTCATACTTTTATTATTATTATTATTATTTGAGATCGTGTCTTGCTCTGTCGCCCAGGCTGGAGTGCACTGGTGCAATCTCAGCTCACTGCAACCTCCGCCTCCCGAGCTCAAGCGATTCTTCTCCCTCAGCTGGGACCTCAGGTGCGTGCCCCCACACCTGGCTAATTTTTTGTATTTTTAGTAGAGATGGGGTTTCACCATGTTGGCCAGGCTAGTTTCAAACTCCTGACCTCAAGTGATCCTCCTGCCTCGGCCTCCCAAAGTGCTAGGAATACAGGCATGAGCTACTGTGCCTGGCCTCATACTTTATTTTTTTTTATTGGTTAAAAAAATACTTATTTCCTGGCTCTGTCTCTTCCAAAGCCCTAGCAGTAAAGAAATCCCAGGAGCAAGCACCACCCTGGTGAGCAGATTGGGGTCTCTAAACAGCATGTTCACACTGACGAAGGAGTGCGCCCTGGGAAAATGGTTGGCGGGAGGGGCTGGAGTCTGCAGCATCATGGTGGCTGTAAGTAAGGAAGGTGCCCAAGAACCAAGGGTTGTGTCAAAGGACTACAGAGACCAACCTGAGGCCGCCTCTGGCCAAAGACAGACGAGCTGGGCATGAAAAAGCAAGCCTGCAACTGACAGACAGATCCCGCAGCTTAGCCTTGGGAGCAAAGAAAGACGCCAGACAGGGAAATGAGGTTTTATTCAGGAAGAGCTAAAGACGGGAGGGGAGCCCCTGGGGTCCCACCCTTGCGGCCTCTTAAGACCAAGGCTCATGGGACACTAGAAACTAATGACTGCAGACATCTGAGCTCCCTTGGAGTCATCTGGGGGGGGCACAGGGGCGGCCTCAGAGTCACCAGTTGGGTGTACGGGGGCGGCCTCGGAGTCACCAGTTGGGTGTACGGGGGCGGCCTCGGAGTCACCCGCTGGGGGCACGGGGGCGGCCGCTGAGTCACCCGTTGGGGGCACGGGGGCGGCCTCGGAGTCACCCGTTGGTGGCACGGGGGCGGCCTCGGAGTCACCCGTTGGGGGCACGGGGGCGGCCGCTGAGTCACCCGTTGGGGGCACGGGGGCGGCCTCGGAGTCACCCGTTGGGGGCACGGGGGCGGCCGCTGAGTCACCCGTTGGGGGCACGGGGGCGGCCTCGGAGTCACCCGTTGGGGGAACGGGGGCGGCCTCGGAGTCACCTGTGGGTGGCACAGGAGTGGCCTCGGAGTCACCTGTGGGGGGCACGGGGGTGGCCTCCTGGTCAGTCACCGTGGGCAGCGCCACATAGCTGAGGGTCCAGTAGCGCACGAAGTTGGTTCTCAGGCCCTGCTTCATGGAGCTGCCATCCATCTTCTTAGTGATCTCCAGGTAGCTGCCGTTTTCCGAGGTGTAGGGTTCCCAATGTGTGGGCACAGCCGAGTGGCCCATGTTGGGGTCCCTGCAGAGTGAGAAGAGGCTGTGCAGGGGCTGGGGACTCCCAGGGGGCTGAAGTCCTGCTCTGCACCCACATGCCTGAGCCATCCCCGTCCTCTGAGCTGGCCCTGGGCACCGTGGCCTCTCACTACATACGGGACACAGGCTGTGCACGTGCGC
Source organism: Trachypithecus francoisi (assembly GCF_009764315.1). Classification (NCBI taxonomy): domain Eukaryota; kingdom Metazoa; phylum Chordata; class Mammalia; order Primates; family Cercopithecidae; genus Trachypithecus; species Trachypithecus francoisi. Next base: position 10,999,998 of record NW_022681444.1, on the reverse strand, counting down.
GGGCTTGGGACTCTGCCAGGAGCTCTTATCCTTGTAAACACACATGGATTCTGATGCAGGGGGAGGTTAAGTGACTTGCCCAAAGTCCCTCCGCTGGCAAGTGAGGGAACAGGGCCTTGTGGTGGGAGGCCCTTGACGGCTGCGGCCCTCCGCCCTGCTCTCAACCCACGCCTTACCCCGTTTTGGCAAAGTTGGTCCAGTAGGCGATCATGGCCTTGGAGACTGTCCTGTCTTGGGCCCGGTAGCCCAGGGGGGTGGCGAAGGGCTTCCCAAAAACGTACTGGATGTCATCCGCATGGTCTGCCCCCATCCATTTGGGGTAGATGGGCATCCGAGAGGGATGGGAAAACAGGTAGTTGTAGGTCTTGGCACTCCTGGAGGGGAGAGACCACCCAAGTACGCAGGGTGCCTACCAGGGACCGCCCAGCCCACAGACTGGCCCTGGAGGGAGGTCCTGGGCAGCGGGCAGGGAAGGGTCTGGGGGATTCACATGAAGAGATGGGGCTTCTCAGACCCGGGAGAGGGAAAGCTGAGAACCAAATTCATGGATTCATGGGTTCTGCCATTTCTGTTGAATTTATACTTCAATTCCACAAAACCTTGTTAGGGACCTTCCTTCTAGAATTCAATAATCAAGAAATATTTTGCTCGGCCGGGCGCAGTGGCTCAAGCCTGTAATCCCAGCACTTTGGGAGGCCGAGACGGGTGGATCACGAGGTCAGGAGATCAAGACCATCCTGGCTAACACGGTGAAACCCCGTCTCTACTAAAAAATACAAAAAACTAGCCGGGTGAGGTGGCGGGCGCCTGTAGTCCCAGCTACTCGGGAGGCTGAGGCAGGAGAATGGCGTAAACCCGGGAGGCAGAGCTTGCAGTGAGCTGAGATCCGGCCACTGCGCTCCAGCCTGGGCGATAGAGCGAGACTCTGTCTCAAAAAAAAAAAAAAGAAAAAGAAATATTTTGCTCTCCAAGTGAATGTGCGTTCTTCAATTAGATTGGACAAGGTATAGGCCCTCAACTGTTTCCCTTTTTGCCTTCAGTGAAACGAGGCTCACAGCTAAATGTATTGCTTAGTTGCTGCAAAGCTTTCATCCTAGACTTCTCGGTATCCTTTTATCTTCCTATCTTTTTCGTATTCCTAACTTATTTTTTATTTTTATTATTTATTTATTCATTTATTCGAGACATAGTCCCACTCTGTTGCCCCTGCTGGAGTGCAGTGGCGTAATCTCGGCTCACTGCAACCCCCATCTCCCTAGGTCAATCAATTCTCCTGCCTCAGCCTCCTGAGTAGCTGGGATTATAGGTGTGCACCACCACGCCTGGCTGATTTTTGTATTTTTAGTAGAGATGGGGGGGTTTTGCCATGTTGGCCGGGCTGGTCTCCAACTCCTGACCTCAAGTGATCCTCCCACTTTGACCTCCCAAAGTGCTGGGATTACAGGCGTGAGCTACTGTGTCTGGCCTTATTTTTTATTATAATTGGCTATTATTACATGAAGATTTTTAATCTGGCTGTGGGCTGAAACTGTCTTGTAAATTGGCAAAGTTGAGGCCCTTAAGAGTCAGTGGATAGAAACCATTGACCAGTGTTGTCTCAGTGCCCACAGTGTGGGGGATGGAAGGTAGCTCAAGAACTCTCCAGTGGGAAGGACCATGGGGTGCAGGGCTGAGCAGGGCAGAGGATCATGGGGTTCGTAAACCCCTATAGGCTGGGAGGTAAAAAGAGGCCCTCAAGTCTTGCCAGGCCTCAGCAAAGCGGATGAGGCAGGCACAGGTGGAGACTCAAGCACCACTTTCCCAGTCAACCCAGACACCTGAGCGCCACCCACAGCCAGGCCTCGGCTGGCAGGTGCAGCACCCCAGGAAGGCCCCCAGGAGCCACCCCCTGCCCAGATCCTCACTTGGCGTTGGCTCTGTGCTGGGCCACGGCAATCTCGGTGGGCACCAGGAAGAGGATATCGGTCTCAAAGTCCACCACAGTCTTCTTCTTGTTCTCCTGGGATGGGTCCTGGGCCCAGGACTCAGTGTAGACATCAAAGGTACTCTTGGCACCTCTGACTCCCTTGGTCATCGTAAGCCCACTGACCAGCTTGTAGAAGTCCTCCCTGCGGGGACCAAGGAGACACTGACACCCCCCCTGTGCATACCCACCTTGACCGGTACTAGCTTCCTCACTCCCAATCCTCCTCTCAGTGCCTTCCTCCTCCAGGCTGGCCCCCTCACTCGTGCCTTCCCGGCCGCCCTCCAGCACGGGTCGCCCCTGGGTCCTGTGCCCCCTGCTTACCCCGTGACTTCCTTGTTGCCGTTGTTGATGGCAGGCATGTCGATGCCGGCGAAGAGGTGGCCGTCCATGTCGTTGGTGCCTGCTATATAATCGATGTCGGCGGCATTGGCGTACAGGTTGATGGGGTCATCGGGGATGAAGTCTCCATCAATGACAGGGATGAAGCTCAGATAGTGCAGCACGGGGTCTGGGTGGGAGAGCCAGGAGGTTCTTGTACCTTCCAGTGTCCCCTGAGCCACCCCTTGCCTCTCAGGGCTGGAGTTGGCTATTTCCTCCCTTCTCTGATCTAGGGACACTTGGGGCTGGGTTGATTCTGCACCATCGGGGCATCCTGTGCCTTGTAGGATGTTTAGAGCATCCCTGGACTCAACCCACAAGGTGCCAGGAGCACACCCCCTCCCCAGCCGTGACCATCACAAACGTCTCCAGGCCCTGCCACACGTCCCCAGGCTGACAGCCACTGTCTAGGGCCAGATCTGTCCTCTTCAGCGGCAGCCCCTCCCTCTCCTCTCTCTCTTTGCTGGGCCTGAATCAGGAAGGAGGAAACTTAGAAGCCGCTGAGGGAACTGATGGAGAAGGAGCTCCCTCTCTCAGGGCCGGGGTCCACTCCATTAGCTAAAAATGGTGCGAGGTCTGCATTGCCCTCCAGACCCCCAGACTGGCCCCTAGAGGACGCTGTGGCTGCTGAGGCAGGCGGGGCCCGGCTGTCACTGGGCCCAGCACAGTGGGCTTTGCTTCCAGCGGGGCTGTGCGGCTTGCTTGGTTTGGGCGTGTCCAGCCAGTGCAGTTGAGCTCATGTCAGGTAAACACGCAGATGACTTGGCTTCATGGCACGTTGCCATAGAAGAATGTGCAAGGGAGAGCGTTAGCCTAGCAAGCTGGTGTGGCGGCCATGCACAGGTGTTTGTGGAAGAGGTCCTCAGGCCTTCCCGGGGTACAGAATAGTGGAGCTGGAGGCCCCAGTGCTACAGTTCAGTAAATGTTTGCTGAATGAATGAATGAATGAACTGTCATCTAGCACAAAGGTTCTTGGTCTGGGGTCTATGGATCTCCCTAAAATTGTATGCAAATGACTGCATATGAATGCATGAGGTGGGGGAGGGGCCCCAACGTTCATCAGCTTCTCAAAGGGGGAGTCTGTAACTCATGGGAGATAAGAAGAAAGAAGGGGCCGAGCACGGTGACTCACACCTGTAATCTCAGCACTTTGGGAGGCTTAGGTGGGCGGATCACCTGAGGTCAGGAGTTTGAGACCAGCCTGGCCAACATGGTGAAACCCTGTCTCTGCTAAAAATACAAAAATTGCTGGGCACGGTGGCTCACACCTGTAATCCCAGCACTTTGGGAGGCCAAGGCGGGCGGATCACGAGGTCCCAAGAGCAAGACCATCCTAGCTAACACGGTGAAACTCCATCCCTACTAAACATACAACAAAGAGAGCTGGGCATGGTGGCAGGTGCCTATAGTCCCAGCTACACGGGAGGCTGAGTCAGGAGAATCACTTGAACCCAGGAGGCAGAGGTTGCAATGAGCTGAGATCCTGACACTGCACTTCAGTCTGGGCAACAAGTGAGACTCCATCTCAAAAAAAAAAAAAAAAAAGAAATGGCTTCCCTTCTCCCTTACAGCTGGGGCCTTTGAGGGGAGTCACCGGTTTGATGGCAACAGGACCAGACGACAGCTCTGGCACCTTCTCTTCTCCAGAGTACTTCCTGGCAGTACCCCCACAACCCCCACCTCGAGACCCCATGCGCCAACCCGAGCAGCTACTCACACTCTATGCCTGCCAGCGGCAACTTATAGGCCAGCGTCAGGGCTCGGGGGTCAGTAATCTTTAGACACTTGGCCATCCTGGCGGTGTCGTCCACAGGGCAACCCACCTTCTCAGCCACCTGACGGCAGGAGCAAGGTCAGCAGGTAGGTGAGGCCAGTGCTCAGGGCTCCGAAACATTTGAAGGTAAGGACAGGGTCCAGGATAAAGAATGGAAATAAGGATGGCCCCCACCCGGGTATCAATTGCACCCCCACGCTACCCAGCCCTGCCCTCCTCCGTTTACCTTTTTGGCCCAGAAGACTGGGTTTTTCTGGATGACCCAGGGGCTCACGGCCACGCCGCTCTGGCTGATGGCTCGCCGGATGAGGCCCTTGTTGTAGGGGGAGAGGGTCTACGACAGCCAGAGATCCTGTCACCAAGGCCGCTCCCCACTCCACCCACCCCAGGCTGGGCCAAGGACACCCCAGCACCACAACCCCAGCTCCATGCTCCTCCTCCCACCTCCCCTTCCCGTTTAAGCTTCCTCCCAACCTGTGGAGCAGGCCCTCCCCACGGGGATCCCCAGACCTGCAGAGAGACGCTGGCACCTCCAGCAGACTCCCCAAAGAGCGTGATGTTGCTGGGGTCCCCCCCGAAGGCCGCGATATTCCTCTTCACCCAAGCAATGGCCATGTGCTGATCCCGAAGGCCATAGTTACCTGCGGGCATGGCAGGGGAGAGGGTGCTAGAGACCAGTGGCCCAGGCCTGGCCTGCAAGGGAGACCATCGTGGGTGGGGCAGAAATGCCCTCAACAGACTTGGGGCCACGGCAGAGCCGTGGTTGGCAAATAGTGGGTACCTAAGAAGCTGGGTTGGGTGGGGCGCTGGAGGGGGTGGGTCCCCAGGAGGTTGGGTCAGTGGGGTGCTGGAGGGGGTGGTGGTTGTGGGGAGCAGGATGGTCAGGCCCGTGCACCTCTCCCGCCCCTGCCCCAGTCCCTCTTGTCTGTGTGCTGCCACTTCTGCATCCACAGCTGCGTCCACAGCCTCAAGGTATCGTTCTGTGTCTCTCACTCGGCTCTGCTCTCCTGGTTTCTCTCTCAGCTTCAGCCTGTTTGCCTGTCTGTCCCATAGCCTCTTTTACATTTGAGATGGGGCCTCACTGCCACCCAGGCTGGAGCGCAGTGGCACGACCACGGTTCACTGCAGCCTCGAATCCCTGGGCTCAAGTGATCCTTCCACCTCTGCCTCCCAGGTAGCTGAGACCAGAGGGATGAGCGACCATGTCCGGCTGATTTTTTTTTTTTTTTTGAGATGGGATTTTGCTCTTGTTGCCCAGGCTGGAGTGCAGTGGCGCGATGTCGGATCACTGCAACCTCCGCCTCCTGAGTTCAAGCGATTCTCCTGTCTCAGCCTCCTGAGTAGCTGGGATTACAGGCAAGCACCACCACACCCGGCTCATTTTGTATTTTTAGTAGAGAAGAGGTTTCTCCATGTTGGTCAGGCTGGTCTCGAACTCCTGACCTCAGGTGATTCACCTGCCTTGGGCTCCCAACGTGCTGGGATTACAGGGGTGAGCCACCGTGCCTGGTCCCCAGATAATTTTTTATTTTTTTGTAGAGATGGGGGTCTCCCTGTGATTCCCAGGCTGGTCTTGAACGTCTGCGCTCAAGTGATCCACCTGTGTCAGCCTCCTAAAGCATTGGGATTACAGGCATGAGCCACCTCACCTGGCCTCCGCAGCATCTTTAATTTTGCTATGGCTGCTAAGGACCTCCTGCTTCTTGTGATCCTACTCCAGCTTCTGGGTCTTTCTGTGGACATCTACTGGTTGTTTGGGGTGAGGGGCGCTGAGAAGCATCCCCCTACTGGGCTCAGCACGCTGGCCGCCCCACCTCAGGGCCGAAGAGGCCCACGCACCTGGCAGGTTGGCGTCCCCAGTGCTGAGGAACCCAAGGGGGCCAACGCGGTAGTTGAAGGTGACCACGATGACGTTTCCGCGTGTGGCAATCTCCTCGCCGTCATACAAGTAGTTGCTGAGGAAGTTGGCCCCGTGGCCGGACCCCATGAGGAAGGCGCCTCCATAGATCCAGATCATAACGGGCAGGTCCCGGGAGACTGAGATGGGGGAGCAGCCGGTGACCCCAGACGCCCCGCCTGGCCCTCTCCCCAGCTGGTCCCCTGTCCCTGTGCAGCAGGTGCCTGGGGCCGAGACAGGGAGGCGCTCCAAGGCGCGGCCCTGCCCCAGGCTGGGGGACTGGCACAGGCGCTCCCCTCTCCGCCTCTGCGGGATTGCATGGAAGTTCAGCTTTGCAGCCCCCAGACTCAAGCCAGGAGCAGATCCGGGGCTCTGGCTGCGTGGGAACTTCCCTTGGGGAGCAGGGGGCAGGCAGACCTTGCTTCCGGTCCTGGGGCACCCAGATGTTGAGGTACAGGCAGTCTTCATCCCCGTAGGTGCTGTCCTGGGTGATGGTGGCCTGCAGGCATCTCTTCTTGAAGGACTTGGCCTTCAGGGTCCCTGCAGGTGGCAGGAGGAATTGGCACGAGGAAGGCAGTCGCCCTCACCAGCCCCACCGCAGGGCCAGTCTGACACTATCCACTCCTACCTTGCCAGCCAGGGTGTGGCTGGGGGTTCTCCAGGGCCTTGGTGGGAGCTGCGAAGGGGATGCCCTTGAAGATGTCCACAGAGTCACCCAAGAGGCCGAGCTTCTTATTGACGCCTTCCACGAACCCACCTTCTGTGTACACGGCGCCCAGCTGGGAAGGAGACATGGGCAGGGTCAGGCAGGCTCAGGCCCCATCGGCCTGAATCCAGAGCGGGCAAGGCAAGCCGACACTGGGACCCAGAGATAAAGACAGCTTCAAAGCAGGACAGCTCTGCCCAGGAGACCCAGACAGCACCCTCTGCCCCGCACTGCTCAGGGCTTGAGGATTCCTCTTCCCCTCCTTATCCCTGGGGGTGTGAAGCCTGCCAGCCAAGAGGTGGGATGGAGGTTTGGGTTCAGGCTGTGGCCGCCCAGTTTTGACTCCGATCCTGTTTCCCCATGCCCATGTGGAGGATGAGCGACAGGCAGGAGCTCAGGCAGGAGTGCACCTAATGCTCAGTGTACCTGGGATGTTTCACACCAACCTTCCTCCTTCCTGAGGGGTGGGGTCTGCATTTCCCTCCTCCTGTCTCCCTGCACAGGGCCTAACTGGCTGGGCACAAAGTCGATGTCCCCATACCCAAGTCCCCACAGCTCCTGTGCCCCCTGATGGTAAAGAACCCCCCCAAGGACCCCCCCCAACCTCCACCACACTTCCCTGTGCCATGAGAACTGCCTCTGTGCACCAAGCTGTCCATCCCCATAAGGGGCCTGGAGGTTGGTGCTTGTCCACCCTCTGTCCCTGAGGGAACTGAGACTGGGTAGCTTTTGGGCTTGAAGTCACCCTGTTGAGAGGCAACTGTCTGCCCAGTGCCACCTCCTTTCCATCTTGGGCAGCAGCTCCTCCTGCCCGTGGTGCGTGGTGGGAGCCGGTGGTTGCTTTGCTGGCTCTCACCTGTGCTAGGTTCCAGGTGGAGAAGGGCAGGGTGGCCCTACACCCTCAGGTCCAGCCAGGGTCCCAGCAGCCCTCTGAAGTCTAGGCTGATGGGCCCCTGCCACACCGGGATGGTAGAATGGGGTGGTTGGAACTGGAGGGAAGGAGCCAGAGGCAACACCTGCAGACATTGTGGGTAACCCCTGCGAGGCATCCGTGTCTCCTCGTGCCAGCTCCCCCCTGCCCCGCCCTACCTCTGGGAGGCGGTGTAGAGAAGTCACCTGGCAGAAGTGTTCCTGTGCAATTGAGACTGGCCTGAGGGCCTCAGGGCCGGGGAATGGGGTGGGGTCGTGCTGACCTGCCGAAGGCCTCTCAGCACCCCAAGAAGAGTTCGCCCAAGAAGAGGATGACCTCTCCTTTGAGTCAGGAGCCCAGGACCATTGCCCAAACCTCCAGGTCCCAGGGCCAGAGAGTGTGGAGAGCAGGCAGTGGGGGTGGAGAGAGGAGTTCCCAGGGCCTGAGAGAGCAGGCACAAGAACAGCGTGGTCAGCATTTGCGGTCCCCTGAGTGAGTCCTGCTGGGGACAGGGACTGGGCCAGGCACTGACACTGGCTTCCTGCGGGGCTTGGGGTTTCTGTGGCTTCCCCCTCACAGGCAGAGAGGGCTGATTTTATGGATGCTTGAGAGAGCTCCTGCCGGCTCTCCCTCTGAAGGGACCCGGACCCGGTGTGGAATAGCCCAGCTCTCAGGTTCCTGCTCAGGAGTAGGAGGTAGCAGCTGTGCGATGCTGGGCAAATGGCCTGCCTGCCTCTCTCCGCCCCGTGTGCCTGCTCTCCACACTCCCTGCCCCTGGCCTGCTTCCCCTTCTGTAAAATGGGAACAGTGTCGCCAGCAGAGCTTGGTAGGTGGGATCACCAGGCTGAGCAAATGCAAATTCAAGAGGCCCAATTACATTTGCATTTCAGGTAAACAGCGAATTTTTTTTTAGTATGTTTCATTTTTTTCTTTTTCTTTTATACTTTCTTTTTTTTTTTTTTTTTTTTTTTTTTTTTTTTTTTGAGACGGAGTCTCGCTCTGTCGCCCAAACTGGAGTGCAGTGGCCAGATCTCTGCTCACTGCAAGCTCCGCCCTTCAGGTTCACGCCATTCTCCTGCCTCAGCCTCCCAAGTAGCTGGGACTACAGGCGCCCGCCACCTCGCCCAGCTAGTTTTTTGTAATTTTTTAGTTGAGACGGGGTTTCACCAGGTTAGCCAGGATGGTCTCGATCTCCTGACCTTGTGATCCGCCCGTCTCGGCCTCCCAAAGTGCTGGGATTACAGGCTTGAGCCACCGCGCCCGGCCTTTTTTATACTTTCGAGACAAAGTCTCGCTCTGTCACCCAGGCTGGAGTGCAGTGCCGTGATCTCAGCTCACTGCAACCTCCACCTCCCAGCTTGAAGCAATTCTCCTGCCTCAGCCTCCCAAGTAGCTGGCATTACAGGCACCCACCACCATGCGCAACTAACATTTGTATTTTTAGTAGAGATGGGATTTCACCATGTTGGCCAGGCTGGTCTCCAACTCCTGACCTCAAGTGATCCACCCACCCGGGCCTCCCAAAGTGCTGGGATTACAAGCGTGAGCCACCGCGCCCGGCCCATGTTAAGTGTGCTTTAAATATTGCATGGGACATACTTACACAGCAGTTCTTGGCAGTTTATCGGAAATTCAAATGGAATTGGGCATCCTGCGTTTTACCAGGCCCCTGTCCCCATAGAAATGAGCGTGAGCGCCCGGGAACCGCCCCGGAGCTGTGCTGGGCTCTCTTTCTCAGCCTGGCCCGAAGTTTCCAGATGTGAGTGAGGGGAGGAGAGCAGGACCTGCCCCTCTGCTGAGCTCTTACCTTCGCGGCACTGGCCACTGCCCAGCAGCAGGCGAGGCCCAAGACAACCAGTTGCAGGCGCCCCATGGTGTGCGTTAGCCTCTGGGTGGCCCTCCCGCTGGGCCTCGGGTATTTATGGAGCCGGAGCCAAGGTCATATGCTTGTTCGTGAGGTCGCAGACACCCCCTCCCCTCCACCCCCTCTGGTGCAGGGAGATCCAATTTTCCCAAAACCCACAGTGCACCTGTGCAGGTTACTGCTTATCTGGGAACAGAGGCAGGTGGCAAAGGGGGTGGTGGGGCCGGGCAGGGTGCACAGTGCTCTGCCTTCTGGTTTGTTCACAGGGCTTGGTGTCACTGTCAGAGAAGAGGGCATACTTTGTCTCCATGCACTGCCTGTCCCCTAGGTCCCCAAAGGAGCTTCACAGGGGACCGAGCCCGTGAATTCTGGGACAGAGAGCGCGGCATACTGTGGGCCCCCAACTCATGTGACTGACCTTATCTGTACAAGCTTTTCCTGGGGCCTGTGGTGCGGGCAGTGCAAGCTGGGTGTGGGTCCCAGAGCAGCACAAGGCAGTCCCACTCAAGGGTGGGGAGATGTTACCATCCAGCCTGATGTGTCCTGGGAGGGAGGACTAGAGGCTCAGGGGGAACATGGTGTGGGTGGGAGGGTTGGGGGGGTATCTAGCCCAACCTTGAGGGGTTCCCTGAGGAAAGAAAGGGCCCAGTCAAGGCCCCCGGGCACGCCCAGGCAGTGACAGAAGGGGAGGGAAAGAGGCCAGCGGGAGGGAAGGGATAAGGTGTGAGGTCGTGGAGGAGGAGGAGGCCACTCGCATTTTCTGTGAACACCTGTTACTCCCAGAGCCAGGAAAGGCTATGAGAAGTGAAAGAACACCACGAACAAAGTCTTCTGATGGGGCCTTTAAGCTCAGCCAGTGTGAGGTCACCCTCACCGAGACACTCAGCGGCAGCTCCAGTCACGGCACGGCACTCTGCTGTGATAGGGACAGGGTGGGGGCAGTCAGAGCCTGCCCAGCCAACAGCGCCCCAGGAGACTTGGAGCCTGTGCTTCCCACACCAACCGCACCCCTGCTCTGCCATCCCTGCAGCTGGTGCCAGGTACCGAGTGGACCTGCAGAGCCACGTCTGTCCCTCTGTCTGTCGACCACAGCCGGTGCCCAGCAATTCAGGAGGCCTAGTGGGTGAGGGAGGCTGGGGGAAAGGCCGGGAGGGTGGGAGGAAGAGTCGGCCACAGAGAATAAGGGGCCTGCAGGCGGCTGGGGTGCCCCAGCACAAAGGCATTTGCCTCAGGCCTTTGCCCTGTTACTCTAGTTCTGAGAACCTGCTCTAAATAAAGGAGGTAATTCTGAACTGGGAGACAGGCCCTTTGTGCTCCAGGATATTCACTGCAGTGTTACTTACAGAGCCTAAGGAAGAAAGGGGAGGGCAGAGGGCAGGCAGCAGGGAGAGGAAGGAGGTGGGGGAGAGGGCGGGGGCAGGGGAGAGGGAAAGGAAGGCCCCACTTTTTATACATATACATTTTTAGGGCAGCTTTAGGTTCACAGCAAAATTAGAGGAAGGTTACAGAGACTTCCCGTATGTCCTTGCCCCACCCCAGTCTCCCCCATTATCAACATCCCCCACCAGGGGGTACAGCTGTTTCGCTTGATGAACCCACACTGACATGTCATTATCACCCGAGTCCACATATTTTGGGTTTTTTTTCTTTTTGAGACAGGGCCTCACTCTGTCACCAGGCAGTGCAGTGGCACAATCACAGCTCACTGCAGTCTTGAACTCCTGGGCTCAAGGGATCCTCCTGCTTTAGACTGTCAAGTAGCTGGGATTACAGGCGCGTACCATCACACCCGGCCAATTTTTGTATTTTTAGTAGAGACGGGGTTTCTCCATGTTGTCCAGGCTGGTCTCGAACTCCCGAGCTCAAGTGATCTGCCTGCCTCAGCCTCCCAAAGTGCTGGGATTACAGTCATGAGCCACCGTGCCTAGTCTCATACTTTTTTTTTTTAATTGGCAAAACAAACAAACAAACAGAAAAACTTATTTCCTGGCTCTCTCTTCCAAAGTCCTAGCAATAAAGAAATTCCAGGAGCAAGCACCACCCCTGGTGACCACACTGGGGTCTCTAAACATCATAGTCACACTGAGGAAGGAGTGCGCCCCAGGGGGATGGTTGGGCCGGGTCCGCAGCAGGAAATGCCAGGGACTGCGCCTGCAGTCCCAGCTACTCCGGAGGCTGAGGCAGGAGAATGGCGTAAACCCAGGAGGCGGAGCTTGCAGTGAGCTGAGATCCGGCCACTGCACTCCAGCCTGGGCGGCAGAGTGAGACTCCGTCTCAAAAAAAAAAAAAAAAAAAAAAGACTACAGAAGCTAATCTGAGGCGGCCTCCGGGCAAAGACAGACAAGCTGGGCATGAAAAAGCAAGCCTGCAATGGACAGATCTGAGCTCACCAAGCAGCCCAGGAAATACTCTGCACCCCCTCCTGCCCTGTCACTGGCCCTTGCCAGGGCACTAACTCATTGTTCTGAAAACTGTTAGAGGTGAAAACAGGCATTTTCCCTCCTTTTCTGTCCAAGTAGTATTTCAGGGTAATCAAAGAGACGATGAGGAAGATTCCTTTATAGAATTCCAGCTACTAAATACAGGGGGAACAATACAGTTCAAAAAATCACCATTTTGCACCCTTAAGGAGGCAGTACAGGCAATGATCAACGGCTGTTCAAAAGCCATTCAATACGCTAGAGGTGGTGGCTCACACCTGTAATCCCAGCACTTTGGAAGGCTGAGGCAGGGGGATGCCTTGAGCCCAGGAGTTTGAGACCAGCCTGGACAACATTAGTGAGACCTCATCGCTACAAAAAATTCAAAAATTATCTGGACAACGTGGTACACAACCTGTAGTTCCAGCTACTCGGGAGGCTGAGGTGGAAGGATCACCTGAGCCCAGGAGGTTGAGGCTGCAGTGAGCCCTGATTGCATCACTGCATTCCAACCTGGGCGACAGAGCAAGACCATCTCAAAAAAAAAAAAAAAAAAAAAGACCCACAAAACACAGAAACCCAAAAACCATTAAGTAAAAGACCAACGCATCAGGCTGACAACACCTAAACCTGCTGGTCAATCCTGGTGTCAACAAAGGGGCCCAGCAGACATCCTGTGCTTGCAGACCGACGCAGCCGAGGGAGAGACCTTGAACCTGAAGCGGGCTGAGCCTCCACCAGTCCCCAGGAAATACAGGGGAGAGAAGCAGGTTCAGCACTACGCAGAAGCAACCAGCCGATCCAGAACGGGGCCGTTCTCTAGGACAAATGACTTTGTTTCCTCAACAAATACTCGGCACGCACACAGGTTGGGAGGGAGTGCTGCTGCTGCACTCGGGGAGACACGAGAAGTGCCTCGGCCAAGGGCAACACGGGGAGTAGGGCCAGGCAGGCAGGCTCGGTGGGCTCAGGACCCACTAGTTTCACACTGGGAAGCCACGGGACAGCAGGGCCCATTTCCCATGACTTTGTCAAGAAGGTATTCATTTAGAGAAGAACTCAGCCCAGGCCTGGAGTCCTCCCAGCTGCCCTCACCCAACCCGACCCCATGTGAGGGGCACAGGCCAGCACTGCCAGCATGAGGTCCCTGAATGAAGGATTAAAGGAAGGGACAAAGGGAGCCCAAGCCCCAAGGCAGCAAGAGACTCCCCTGCAGCTCCAACATTCACACTGAGAAACCCAGACTTCTCGGGAAACTGGTTTAATAAGGACAATTCCAAAGGGGCCTGGCTGTGGGCAAAGCTGCGCCAAACGGTTGGGATCCAGAGCCAAGGGAGCTCTTGCCACCTGAGACCATGGGCCAGGCTCCCCACACTATCTCCACCGCCACAGTCATGAGAGCCAAGTGAGACTGGCCTGTGGCCTGGGGCCCCGCAGCTGCCCAGCTCCACCTCCGGCATTTACTGGTCTCATCCTGAAAGGCATTGGGCACTCACTGGCTGGATGCTGGGCTGGTTCATGGGTGGCGGAGCCAGGGCATACCCTTTGGGGATGTCCCTAACCCCTTACGACCAGAGGCAGCACCCAGCGGCACGTCACAGCCAGTGCTAGGGTCAGCTGCACCCTCTGCTGGGACTCCAGGTCTCCTCAGAGGGCCTCCTAGGGCCATTCCGGGCACTGGGGGGTGGCAGTGGGGAGCCCTGGCTCCCTCATTAGGCCAGACTGGTGTCTGGCCGGGTCAGGAAGGCCCAGCCTTGGGCCCTGTCACACGTAGTCCAGAATCTCTGTCTCCATCTCGTTCTCACTGCCGTCAGATGGCTTGAAGTCCTCCTCCTCCTCTTCCTCCTCCTCATCCTCCTCCTCGTCTTCCCCAGACTCATACGTCAGCTGCTCTTTTCCGCCGTCAGTCTTGGCTGAGCTGGAAAAGAGAGCTGGGGCCGGAGGAGACAAGGCCATGGGTGTCCCATGCAGGCTGCTGGGTGGCCCCAGAAAGGCCACCAGGCTCTGGGGAGCCTGGTTACTACTACAAGGGTCCGAGCTCGAGCTCTGAAGAAGCTGGTGGGTAAGTATGGGGTGGAGGCCCCCCGGGAAGGTGTAGTTTAACAGGCACCCAGGGGAATACTGCAGCAGGGGGGCCATGAGCAGCTTCCAGGGCCCAGGGACCCTCAAGAGTGAACACGCCATTGTCTCTGGGAAAGGGTCCACACTCTTGATTCGATTCCCAAAGGGGGCTGAATCTGGATTCCAAGCAAGACCAAGATTGGATTCCAAGACCAATCTGGATTCCAAGCAAGACCAAATCCCTGCTTCAGTCAGATCTGTGTGGCGTGGCTGGGGAGGAGTCCCCTGAGAGGGGGGCTCTTATGACTCTCCCCAGCCTTGTCAGATCCACTGCCTGGCAGGTGCTGCCCCCTTCACTTCCCCTGCAGCTGGCCCTCGCTCCTGTCAGGGTTGCCTGGTTCCAGGAAGGGGTTGGGCCCCGCAGAACAGGAAGAAGACAGAGGCAGAGCCTGCACACGCAGGGCTGAAAGACGTGGGCTGGTGTGAGGGCGTCCGGTGGAGGCCCCAATGGCAGCGCCGGGCTGCTGCACCCGTCCCCTCTGGGCTTGTCTCCTGCCCCAGACCCCAGCGCTGAGGGCCTTGGCTGAGGCAGCCTCTGTGGCAGCTGGGGTGATGCCGGCTCCTGGGCTGGGCTCCGGCTCACAATGCCCGCCTCCCACCAGGGCCAGGAGCAAGATGATGCCACCTAGGTACCATTTCCCAGGAATGGGTCCCCTTAGGGAGACCTCTGTCTCCAAGGGGATCCCCAGGCATCCTGGGCCCCCGTTACCCCAAGCGGCTCTCACCAGGCCTCTTGGAGCGGATGGTCTGCCGGATCATGAGGGACATGGTGTCCCTGAGCTCGTCGCTGGTCTTGGGGAGGCACCACCCGTCCCGTTCCGTGCAGGAATTCTCGGCCCCGTCATTGCGGTGAATGATCTTCTGCAACCTGGGGGTGGGGAGAGGGTTGGGACATCAGGCCCCAGGGTGGGTCTCTGCTAAGAGATGCCAGTGTTGGCTTTTGCTGGAGGCAGAGCTGTACCGAGAAAGGCAGCCCCATGAGTGGAGTCTACAGAGAGGAATTGGAAACACGAGCTGTGTGCTCCCAGCTGGGGCCCTAAACCTGTGTGCTCCCTGGATCCCTCACACACGTGAAGCTGGCCGTGTACCCCTGCACATGCTTCTGGTGAACCACGGCTTTCAACAGATTTCAAGATGTATTTGACGTGTTCCCATCTCCATCTCCTCCCATCCCAGTGCCCTTTCCCTGCAATTCTTTTTTTTTTTTCCCCAAGACGGAGTCTTGCTCCGTTGCCCAGGCTGGAGTACAGTCGCGCCATCTCGGCTCACTGCAAGCTCCGCCTCCTGGGTTCACGCCATTCTCCTGCCTCAGCCTCCCGAGTAGCTGGGACTACAGGCGCCCACCACCACATCTGGCTAATTTTTTGTATTTTTAGTAGAGACGGGGTTTCACCGTGTTAGCCAAGATGGTCTCGATCTCCTGACCTCATGATCTGCCCACCTCGGCCTCCCAAAGTGCTGGGATTCCAGGCGTGAGCCACCGCGCCCGGCCCCCTGCAATTCTTAAACATCACTGAGAACAAGTCGATAAAAGGTTTCTGGGCCGGGCGCGGTGGCTCAAGCCTGTAATCCCAGCACTTTGGGAGGCCTAGACGGGCGGATCACGAGGTCAGGAGATCGAGACCATCCTGGCTAACACGGTGAAACCCCGTCTCTACTAAAAAATACAAAAAACTAGCCGGGCGAGGTGGCAGGCGCCTGTAGTCCCAGCTACTGGGAGGCTGAGGCAGGAGAATGGCGTAAACCCAGGAGGCGGAGCTTGCAGTGAGCTGAGATCCGGCCACTGCACTCCAGCCTGGGCGACAGAGCGAGACTCCGTCTCAAAAAAAAAAAAAAAAAAAAAAAAGGTTTCTGGGGTCTGATGGGTCCTGGGATTGAGAACCCCTCATGGGGCCTTCATGTGGACAGTGGAAGAGGGGCAAGGACATAGCAGCAAGAACTGTGTCTGCGCAGTTTGGAGCCGCGGCTTTCTACAGGGCACTGCCTCTGCGAGGACCGCCAGCACACCAGGGCTCTCGGCAGCACCAAACTCCCAGACAGGCGAGTGTTCTTGCGGGAGATGACGGCCGACGTGAAGTGGAAGAGCTGCAGAGAGCACTTTGGTCCCTGGGTCCCATGGGTCCCCCTCAGTGTCTCAAGGCCCCTCCCATACGTACTCTTCCACATTCAAGTCGCATAACTGGTAGAACATCTGCCGATAGGGTGGCAGGGCCCCTTCCCGGAAGATGTAGACGGAGTCCTGGTGAAAAAGGGGGAGAGAGACAGGGAAGGTTAGCCAGAGCCCTGGGGGGCTGCCAGTGTTAGAGACTCCGTGCAGGCTCCCATGGGGTCTCTCCAGGGAGCTGACTGGTCACCAGGACCAGGTTGGGCAGACAGGCTGGAAGGCCAGGGAGCAGTTGGGGAAAAAACAAGGTTTAACTCCCTGGGACACTCTAGGAGAGGCAGAGGAGCACCAGGCCCTCCCGGGGCCACTGGAAACGGTGAGCCCGCATGTGCAGCAGGCCATGGCACCCATGGCATGGGGCCAGCACTAGCCTTGTGCCGGGCTCTGCTCTCTGTGCCTTCCTGCACTCTGACCTTATCCGTCACCCACTGCTGCTCATTTGTCACCCTATGTCCCCCTATGGGCTGCCCTGACATCTCTTCTGGGGAAAGCAGGGCTTAGTGAGTGTTTACTCTCTCCTTTCCGTACCCAGCCATGTAGTTCTAGAGGTAAGGATAATGGCCTCCCAGGAGAGGTCTCGAGGAGGCAGGCCACACAGGCTGTGGCATGATTGCCCCTCACTGGGAAGACAGCAAAGATCTCAAAAACCTGGGGAGCAGGCAGGGGCCTCCGGACACGGGGAAAGCGAGTCCCTCCCATCGCCCGTCTCTGCTGCACTCATCTCTGCTGCCTGCTCCCTCGGCAGGTGATTCCACCATGCGGGACGACCCCTTCTCAGCCTCCCCCAGGACTGTGGAGCGGCTTGCGGGAGCCTGAATGTGGGAATAGCTCTGAAAACTGCCAACCCGTGCCAGGCAATCACACTGACAGAAACGTGAGCCAGTGAGGCTTCTGCCACAGCTGCGGCCCACATGCCGGCTCTGGCTCTGTCCTCCTGCGTGTGCCCAATTCCGATCATTCCAGGAGTGGTCATGTGGCTCAGTGGGGGCCCAGGCTCCCAAAGGGCTCGAGAAGGACAGCCACATGCAGCTGCTGGCACCAGGCTTCCCTGTCGGAGACCTGTCACCACCTCTTTGCCAGATGTCCCCAACACATACAGCCCCGGGGCTTTGCACCGAGTTCTTGCCCTCAGTGTCTGAAGACTGTCCTAAAAGCGGGCAAGGTGCTGAGGCCCCAGTGGGCAGAGCTGCCCTAATCACACCCCTCCAGCCCACCTACAGGGTGCCCAGCCCCGAGAGGGAGGTCCTCCCCTCTATTCCCGGCCCCCCTGGGAGCCACGCCCTCCTGGGGCTCAAGGGCGCCCACCTTGAGCTTGTACTTGCTGGAGGCTGGTTTCCGAGCACCGCTCGTCCCCGATGGGCCCAGGCCCTGCTTCAGGTCATGCATGGTGACAAGCTGGCTGGCTGCGTGGGGACAACAGCAGTGCTTGGCATGTGCAGGGTGGGGAGGAGGTATCTCTCCCAACCACGCCCTGCCCTCCTGCCTGCCCACCCCCTCCTAGGGGAGGAATGACCGGTAGAGCCCTGGAGTGACCCCCAGGAACCACCTCCCCATCTGGGTCCAGGTGCCCCGCCTTCCTTGGCAAATCACTCATGACTCACAAAAGGCGCTTGGCACACTTACGTGTCTTCTTGACGGTGATGGGGAGGCTGTAGTTGTAGGTGCTGCGCTTTGCTTTGACTGGCAAGTCGCTGGGGGCGTAACCTGCAGGCGAGGGCAAGCATGTCAGGAGGGTGGGCACAGGGCCCGTAGGCACACAGCACTGGACTGGAGATGGGAGTTGGGTCCATGGGGCCAGCTCCTGAGAGGGCAACTCCAGGCTGCCAAGCATGCCACTGCAGTCACCAATGCATCCCAGCACTTCCCAGGCGGGGTGGACACAGATGCTCTCACAAGTGCCTGGCCTGCGTCACAGGACCATAGGGCACGTGGGGTCACTCAATGAGGGACTGTGGTTCAGAAACGGGGTGGTCAGCGGTGGGGCCAGCACAGAACTGAGACTTTCGTTTCCATGCCATTCTGCATCCAAGAGTCTCAGCAAAGGGAGCAAAAGGTTTTTTTATTCTCTCCAAATGAAAATATTCTTACTACCAAAGAGAATGCTAGAAACTGAAAGATAGAGAGAAAGGCAGGAAGCAAAGCTTTCAGGATTTTTTACCGTGTTTCATTCCACAGCGGATTCGGAAATCGAGGACTTGGTAAATCTTGGCATCGGGGTTTTTTCGGGGGTCATACCCAAATCGAATCCACAGGCTGCGCCAGGGGCCTGTTATCTGGAGACAGAAAAGGTGGGAATCATGTGAGGCGAGGTGAAAGCCCAGGTCCCTGGGGCAGAGCCTACACTGAGGAAGAAGAGCTCAGGAGCTGGGGACAAGGCTCTGGATGCCCAGGCCTGCTCTGCCATGTGCAGGCCCTGTCACCTTGGTGAGGGCACGTGGCCTTTCCAAACCTTGGTCATCCTGTCAGATGGAGGGAACAGGAGCACCCTTTCCTGTGGGTTCTTTTATTTGTTTTTCTGAGAGAGGGTCTCACTCTGTTGCCCAGGCTAAGTGCAGTGGCACAATCACAGCTCACTGCAGCCTCAATCTCCTGGGCTCAAGCGATCCGCCTACCTTAGCCTCCCAAGTAGCTGGGACTACAGGCATGAGACACCACACCCAGGTAATTTTTAATTTTTTTGTAGAGATGGGGTCTCACTATGTTGCCCAGGCTGGTCTTGAACTCCTGGATGCAAGCAATTCTCCCGCTTCAGACTCCCAAAGTACCAGGATTCTAGGCATGAGCCATCATGCCTGGCCTCCCACGGTTTTGGAGAGGATTAAATGAGATAGCACCACGGAGCCTTTATCACGGTTCCTGGCACATATTAAGTGCCCAGTGTTACTACTGGCCTAATTGATGAGATGTCTTCTGTCCCCAAACGGAGCTTTTGAATGGCTTATGTCTAAAAAGCCAATGCCAGCCAGGCGTGGTGGCTCCTGCCTATACTCCCAGCACTTTGGGAAGCCGAGGCAGGCGGATCACTTGAGGTTAGGAGTTCGAGACCAGCCTGACCAACATGGCGAAAACCCGTCTCTACTAAAAATGCAAAAAAAGAAAATCAGCTGGGCATCGTGGCGTGCTCCTGTACTCCTGGCTACTTAGGAGGCTGAGGCAGGAAAATCACTTGAATCCCAGCAGCGGAGGTTGCAGTGCGCAGAGATCATACCACTGCACTCCAGCCTGGACAGAGTGAGACTCCATCTCAAAATAAATAAATAAATAAATAAATAAATAAATAAAAAAAACAGAATAAAATAAAATAAAAATAAGATAAAATAAAATGCCAACACCAAGCAGCACAGGTGGTGCTCCTGAGCCGAGAGTCCAACACGGCAGGAGGAATGAGTCTTTCCTGTGCCCTACTGCCTGTTGCAGACCCTCACGGTCATGTCTTACGCTGGCCTCCCCTAATGCTCTGTGAGGCCTCACGGCGGGGAGGATCCCTTTCCCACCAGCATCTTTGGGAACCTCAGTAATGACATCCATCTTTACATGCTTGGAGATCAAAGAGGGATCTGCCTCCCACTGAACCCCACTCAACACAGGTGGAGGACGACATGGGCCGCTGTGGTCAGGGGCTGGGTTCTGCAGCCCAACAGGCTGTGGAGAGCGTCCTGGACTCAGGGAGCTGAAACTTTTCCAGTTGGCTTTAATAAGCTGTCTTAGGGATGCTAGGATTGGGGGACCAGGACAGAGGGGAAGGAAGGCTGGAGGTGCCAGGACGGGGGAGGTGCCAGGTTGGGGGTAGGGTAGGAAAGATGAGGGCCAGGCCGGGGTGGGTAGGAAGGATGGGCCAGGATGGGGGTGGGGCAGGAAGGACGGGGAGCCAGGATAGGGGGTTGGCTGCTCTTACTGTGGCTCTAAGACATCACAGCAGGGACCGGGGACCATATGCGTGGGAACCAAGGCAGGTGGGCGGGCAGCTGCCACTTACCATGTAATAGGCTATGAAGGGAAGCAAGACCTTGAGCTTGTCTGGGTGGACGCTGATGTTGGCCTTGACAGCATTGCGAGACCAGATGGGACGGATGTCAAACAGCTGGGGAGGCCAAGGGCAGAGGCTGAGAGGAGCACCAGCAGCTTCCACCCTTCTGCCCTGAACTCCCCAACATGGGCTGGGCCCCAGGGGCCCCTCCAGAGAGGAGTGGTAGAGGACAGGGGCTGGACACACAGGGCATGGCCCTAGGACCCGCTGCACTCACTCTCTCACCCCGTCCCTCAGAAGCCTGGGCGGCACGCCACCCTGTGCCAAGTGCAGTTGTGGGGCTGGGGCCCTGAAATGACCACAAGAGACATAGTCGTTGTCCTCTTACAGCCCACAGCACAGCAGAGAGCAAGGCTTGGGCGGGGGACGTGCTAGAGTCCCAGGGTCCCCATGCTGCCCCAATCTACAGAACAGGTGCCTGAGGTGGGACATCGTCAGAGGTAAAGGGGACAGCCTGGCTTGGGGAGGATGGCAAAGGTCAGTGTGGCCGGAGTGTAGTGGGCCAGGGGGCCGGGGCAGCGGGCCTCACAAGCCAGTTCAGGTCAGGAATGTGGGCTGTGCCTGGAGGGCAATAAGGAGCCACTGACAGTGTGCCCCAGTGACGGCTGGAAATCAACAAGATATCCACGTGGTCTCCCACAGGCACACTGTGTAAGGAAAGAGCCGGGCTCCAGGTGGCCGTGGCCTCACTGTGAACCTGATGCTCATGCCAGTGGGGATGCAGGCCTCCATGGCACCTGCAAGCCCGGGGAAGGCGGGCTGCCTGGCAGCACGGCTCCAGATCTAACGGTAAGAAAGTGCTGGGCCTGGCACACTAGGTGCCCCACTGGGTTTGCTGCAATGAGTGAATGGATGAATAAGAGCGCAGTGGATCCCAGAGCTCCACGTGTAGGTCACAACTGAACAACGCACGCGTATTTTTCTTAAGAACTCTAAGAAGCATTTTCACCCTTGGGAATGTAAAACTTGCACCGACACGGCCTTTAGACATGACATCTGAAAGTGAGAAGTTCCCATGCGCTAAGGAACGGGGACAGGTCGGTGCCGCCAACCCCACAGCCAGGAACAGGGAGCAGCTGGGTAAACACGGGAGGCCAACACGGAGACTGGAGCCCCCGGGGCCGGGCGCAGTGCAGGACTTGCCTTCCTCAGCTCCTCCTCTACCTTCCGGTCCACGGGGTTAGTGCAGACTCTCCTCCACGTCTGGGCTGCAGCCTCCAGCGGCTGCTTAGGCACCTCCTCATCCTCAAAGTTGACAAAGATGGCATTGTGGGGGCGCCGGGCCCTGCTCAGGCCAATCAGGTTCTCGCCGGAGATTGGGGGGTTGTTGTAGCCTTCCCTGGGGGCAGACAGTACAGGTGAGAACAAGAGCACCAAGGCCATCCCAGGTACCCACCGGATCAGACCAGGCAGGAAGCCCAGAAGCCTGGCAAGGCCCGCAGCCACCGTGTGCCTCTCCCTGGACATCTGTGCTGGGAAAGGACCCCAGAGCTGGCTGCTAAAGGAACCTGTATTCACAGAGGAAGAGATGTGGCCACAACTGCCTATGACAACTCGGAGAAGCTCCGGGGCCTGCAGCTCTCAAGCTGGGGAAAGCCCAAAAGGTCCTAGAGGCTGGAGTGCAGGAAAGGGCACGTGTCATGGGGCTGGTAGCCCCACAAGTGCACTGAGTCAGGTGCAGCACTGTCCAACCAGTGAAAAACTGGACAGAGTCTAATGTCCAGCAGCTGGCAATGGTGAAATCACTCAAAGCACAGCTGCATGAAAGAACACGATCTACTGTCAAAACAGGACAAGAGCTGCACTCACTGACATCTGCTTACATGCGATTCACTTATTTAATGCTCACAACTAATTATACAGAGAAAGGACCATTTTCTAATAAAGCAGCTGAAACCACAGGGACTGGGAAACTTGCCCAGAGACAGAGCTCCTGGGAAGGAGCTGGGACTCCCATCCAGGAGCCTGGTTGCAAAGGTCCCATCACACACCTGTCCTGCCACCCAACAGAGCATGACTCTTCGGCTCACAGGCATCTCGACCACATGTAGGTGAATGAACAAAGGACCTCATCAAATGGCATTGTCATAAAACACAGGGGTTAAAGCCAAGGATTCCATTTGTCCCAACACACAGAATGTCCAACACCAAGAGGGAACCCTGATGTCAACTACGGACACTGGGTGACGATGTCTCAGCGTAGGTGGATCCACTGTTAACAAGTGCCCTACTCTACTGAGACGCTGATGACGGGGCAGGCTGTGTGTGGGGGCAGCTAGGTGGCATATGAGAAATTGCTGTGCCTTCTTATGTGAGTCTAAAATTGCTCTAAAAAAATAAAGTCTTAAAACACACACACACGTGCAAAGCAGAGATTCTAGAACTATCTCTGTGTGCTGGCACAGAACACCCTTAGGTAGACATTTCTCAAAATATTTGTAGTGGTTACCTCTTTAAGGTTGGACACCTAACTTACACAAAAGCAGGCAGAGGCCGGTGTCAAGAACCCCCATGTGCCCGTTACCAGTTTCAACAATATCACCACATGGTTAACTGCATTTCATCCGAACCTCCACCCAACCCACTATTTTGAAGTACATTTCAAAGTAGGTCCTGGACATCATAGAATCCATTTGGGTGATTACTACCTTTTCAGTTTGTTTCCATTTTACCTTAGTTTTCTACATGAGTACACATCATCTGCACACTTACAAAGAGTAATAGTAACTTTCACATTGGGAAACAAAACTAGAAAGATGGGATCAAGTCTGGGCCTTCTTTTTAAAGTGGCTGCGTTAGAAACCGCACGGGACAGGTCGGCACTATCCCGGTTTCAAAGATGCCCCCAAGGAAAACCGGGTGGCCATCTGCAAGAGCAGCCCTTCTATGCCCAACCCTGTAGGGAGAGGCTGTGCAAACGAGGCTGCACCCCCAGCCCGCTCCCCGGGGCGGCCTCAGGCTGTGGTCTGTGTCACCATGATTCTAAGCAGGTGGGGAACTGCTGGCAGGGGTCGAAGGGTGCTGATGGCAAAGTCAACAAGACCACCTTGGAGAGTCCCTGAGGAGCAGGAGGGACCCACCATCCTCCAGTTAGAAGGACCCCGTCAGGCCAGCCCAGCAGCCTGCAGCCTGTGCTTGCCCACCTGGTTTGTGGGAAGCTCAATCTCCCCAGGAAGGGGCCAAGGAGGCAGTGGCTAGGCCTCTTCCCTGCCAGTCCTCACGCACCCAGCAACGTCAGCAGGGCAGGAGAATCGACAGCAGCCCTGGGAGAAAAGGCAGGTTCTTTCCAGGTGCTGGAAACCGATAAACCACATGGGGAGGAAGGGGGGCCTCAGGGCCCGAAGGCAGCTGGCCCTCCTCCCTCATTTTACCCCAGGGGCTTGAAACAGCTTCCCACTGGCCCGCAGGGCAGAGCAGACGCTCAGATGCTGCTGCCACCTAGTGCCAGGGGCGGCAGTGCAGACAAGTGCTGTTTTCATTTTTTTGAGATGGAGTTTCGCTCTTGTTGCCCAGGCTGGAGAGCAATGACATGATCTCAGTCCACTGTTTTAACTTCCACCTCCTGGGTTCAAGCGATTCTCCTGCCTCAGCCTCCCAAGTAGCTCGGATTATAGGTATGCGCCACCATGCCTGGCTAATTTTTTACATTTTTGTTTTTTGAGATGGAGTCTCACGCTGTCACCCAGGTTGGAGTGCAGTGGCGCGATCTTGGCTCACTGCAAGCTCCACCTCCTGGGTTCACACCATTCTCCTGCATCAGCCTCCCAAGTAGCTGGGACTACAGGTGCCCGCCACCACACCCGGCTAATTTTTTTATATTTTTGGTAGAGACAGGGTTTTACCGTGTTAGCCCGGATGGTCTCAATCTCCTGACCTCGTGATCCGCCTGCCTCTGCCTCCCAAAGTGCTGGGATTACAGGCGTGAGCCACCATGCCCGGCTAATTTTTTGTATTTTCAGTAGAGATGAAGTTTCTCCATGTTGGTCAGGCTGGTCTCAAACTCCCAACCTCAGGTGATCCACCCACCTTGGACTCCCAAAGTGCTGGGATTACAGGCGTGAGCCACCATGCCCGCACGGTTTTCTTTTATATATTTTTGTTTCTGACAAGAGTGAGCTGCTTGTGGTGAAGAAAAAATAAACAAAAAAACACTTTTTTTTTTTTTTTAAAAGAGGGTCCCACTCTGTCACCCAGGCTGGAGTGCAGTGGCACAATTACAGCTCACTGCAGCACTGACCTCCCAGGCTCAGGCCATCCTCCCATCTCAGCCTGTCAAGTAGCTGGGACCACAGGAACACGTGCCACCACACTCGGGTAGTTTTTAAAAATTTTTTGTAGACACAGGGTCTCACTATGTTGCCCAGGCTGTTCTCAAACTTCTGGCCTCAAGAAGTCTTCCCACCTCAGCCTCTCAAAGTGCTGGAATTACAGGCATGAGCCACTATGCCTGGCCAATAAGTAACTTTAAAAAAGTAGGCTGGGTGCAGTGGCTCACGCCTGTAATCCCAGCACTTTGGGAGGCTGAGGCGGGCGGATCACCTAAGGTCAGGAGTTTGAGACCAGCCTGGTCAACATGGTGAAACCCTGTCTCTACTAAAAATACAAAAATTAGCTGGGCATGGTGGGGCACACCTGTAGTCCCAGCTACTCGGGAGGTTGAGGCAGGAGAATCGTTTGAACCCAGGATGTAGAGCTTGCAGTGAGCCGAGATCGCACCACTGCACTCCAGCCTGGGCAACAAGAGGGAAATTCCATCTCAAAAAAAAATAAATTAATTAAAAAAACACATGTCACCCTGCTTCAAATTCTTACAGTGAGTACAATATACTTACAGAAAATTGTATCATTCTACATGTAAGAGATTTCTGCAGGGAGGCAAAGTGACTTGATTCTTTTTAGTTAATACATTTCCACAATGTTTTGTTTTTTTCTAACCGGTACAATTTATTCTTACAATCAGAAAAAAGCAGAGGGTGGTGGCGGTAGGGGATGTTACAGACTAGGGGACAGCAACCAAAAGAAACGTGTGTGGCCCTTGTTTGGCTCCTGAGTGGCTTTTGAGACAATGAGGATAAAGTGAACAAGGACTGGGTGTGGGTGATGTTGGGGAGTGCTGTTAGCTTTGTTGGGTAGGAGACCGGTACGGCAGGTCTGTTTGAAACATGAGTCTTCCCTGGTGGAGATCCGTGCTGCTTGTTTCTGAAGGCAGCACTGTGCCAATGGGAGTGGAAGGGGGCAGAATGTTGCTCACTGGACGCTTGTGATGGGCATGTGAGGGCTACTAGACAATTCAATTCTCTCTACTTTGAGGTGTATTGGAACCTTTCTTTCTGCAATGCTTTTCTGGAGGCAGAGAATAACACACTCTCTCCTAAGGATGAAGCCTAAGCACTGGTCTTTGCTCCCCACCCCCGTTCCCTGGCTCACCTGCTCTGGGGCACAGCAGCCTGCCCAGCCTTCCTTTGCATGCGCCAATCCCCTGGTCTGGAAAGTTCTCCCTGCATCTTCACCTGGCTGGCTCTGTCTCAGCTTCAGATGTCAGTTCCTCTGAGGGCCCTTGCTGCTACCTGTAGCCCCGGCCCACTCCCCATGACCTCCTTTAAGGCTCCCCGCCATGTAATCATGCTCCATCTAGCTCCCCACCCCTGCACTGCACCCCAGCTGCCGTGTCGTCCATGGACACCAGGCTCCAGGGAGTGCCCTGGGCCACCACAGGTGCTCAGTCAGGACATGTTAAAGGAAATATGTAATGAGGAATGAGAAGGCCCTCCCACCCCTTCAGAGAAAACTGCTGAGCCCCAAATCTTCCAGACTTTTCTAGACTTCTGTTATCACACCACCATTTACTTTTATCCCACAGAATCTGGTCTTGCACCTGCCTCTGTCATAGAGCAAGGGAGGCAGCTGGGCATGGGTCCCATCAGTCCACAGAGTCCACTCTTTCTTTTGTTTTTTGAGACAGGGTTTTGCTCTGTCACCCAGGCTGGAGTGCAGTGCTGTGCTCATATTCACTGCAGCCTCAAAATCCTGGGATCAACCAATTTTTCCACCTCAGCCTCCCCAGTACCTAGGGCTATACAGGTGCATGCCACCATGCCCAGCTAACTTTTTTTTGTTTTTTTTTTGTAGAGACAGAGTCTTGCTATATTGCCCAGGCCGGTCTCAAACTTTTGGCCTCAAGTGATCCTCCCGCTTTGGCCTCTCAAATCACTGGAATTACAGGTGTGAGCCACTACACTAGGCCCAAGCCCATTCTCTTGAGGGCTGCATTTTTGGAAGCTTAAAACATGCTATGGAACAATTCTTCCATTGTGTTTGTTCCCAGAACAAACACCATTACCTCTGGGCCAGTTTTCAAAGTCCTTTTCAGACTGGGCGCGGTGGCTCACGCCTGTAATCCCAGCATTTTGGGAGGCTGAGGTGGGCGGATCACTGAAGGCCAGGAGTTCGAGACAAGCCTGGCCAACATGGTGAAACCTCATCTCTACTAAAAATACAAAAATAAGCTGGGCGTAGTGGTGAGCGCCTGTAGTCCCAGCCACTCAGGAGGCTGAGGCTGGAGAATTGCTTTAACCCAGGAAGCAGAGGTTGCAATGAGCCGAGATCACGCCACTGCACTCCAGCCTGGGTGGACAGAGCAAGACTCCACCTTTCAAAAAAAAAAAAAAAGGCTCTTTCATTTTGCTCGTCTGTTTGCAGTAATCTTGCTCCCCTAAATCTGCGTGGGGCCCATGGATACTTGCTGAGTCCCTCTCACTGGCCAGGCTCTGTTCTGGGCACCGGGGCTATGACAGAGACCGAAGCAGGCCAAGTCGCTGCCTCTGGGGAGCATACATTACGATGCAGTTTTTTTTTTTCATGTTGTCTTTTTGTGTGTAATTTTAGAAAGTAGAGCATACAAAAGTCAGGACACCGTGGCACTGGGCCACAAGCAAAGCCTGCAGAGTGGGAGAGACCGGGGTGGTGCTGCCCGCAGGACCTGGCGCTGACCCCACGTCTCAGCTTCCTCATGTGTACGATGCGGGTGTCAGGAACCCTGGGGAATTGCTCCCAAGCTGGGGTGAGATGCACTCACAGCGCTGTTGCACAGGGATGTGGAATAACTGGCAGTGAAGCTGGTCAATGTTATTTATCCCCAGTTGGGTATTTTTTTTTTTGAGACGGAGTCTCGCTCTGTTGCCCAGGCTAGAGTGCAGTGGCCCGATCTCAGATCACTGCAAGCTCCGCCTCCCGGGTTTACGCCATTCTCCTGCCTCAGCCTCCCGAGTAGCTGGGACCACAGGCGCCCGCCACCACGCCCGGCTAATTTTTTGTATTTTTAGTAGAGACAGGGTTTCACCGTGTTAGCCAGGATGGTCTTGATCTCCTGACCTTGTGATCTGCCCGCCTCAGCTTCCCGAAGTGCTGGGATTACAGGCGTGAGCCATCGCACCCAGTTGGGTATTTTCAAACTTGTTTTCCTCATTTTGTTTTCATAGTAGTCAATCTTGGATTTTATATAAAGGAAATCCTATTCTTCTATGTCAATGTGTGGCATTTGACAATTTGAACATTTGACAATGGCCAGGCCTGCCTTTCCAACAGCCCCAGGGTTCTCTAATTATGTCAAGAACTTCTGAGTTACAAAACTCATTTCACCTGAATTGCATGTGGGCTTGGGCAGGCTGTGCACATGGGAGGTGTGGTGGGTGGCGGTGGCTGCACTATGAGTCACGGCCATGTGGCTTTTCATAGCTCTCGGTGTAGGAGAAACCCACTACTGATGAGAGAGAGAGTGAGCGCCTGTCCTCAGGAGAGGCACCATGTTCGGGAGGGGACACAGACCATAACCAAGTACAGAGCAGGCGAGAGCTGTGTAGAGTCACAGATGCCTTGAGAAGGATGACACTGGGCGATGGGCAGGGTCAGGGGTTCCCTGAAGCGACCTCCAGCCGCACAGGGCAGACCAGGAAAGGGTAAACAGCTGGGGTGAAGTGGGACCAAGGCTTGGCAGGTGAGTGTGGCAAAGAGAGGAGGGCAGGGGAGGGACAGATGATCAAGAGGCTGGGAAATTTCTGCCAGGGACAGGGACGGTGAGGCTACGGGGAACAAAGGAGGTAGGAAAGAGCTGGGGTCAGAGAGTGGGACGTTCCCAGGCGGCTTGCTTAGGTAGTGTCATTACTAGTGACAGCAAGGTCCAGAGACTGGCTGGTCAGCCATGACCAGGGATTAAGCCAAAGGACATTTCTCAGCAAGAACCCACATGTCCCACAGTCACATTTTTTGCACTGTCCTCAGGGGTGAGGCCAACCTGGTGATCACACAGGCCACTGCTTACTAAGGCCCCGTTCTGTACTCAGCCCTGTGCCGAGAACTGCACGCACTTTTTAAATTCAATCCCAGCGCCTCTGTTGGGTAGCTACTACTATCATCCCATTTTCTTTTTTTTTTTTTAGAGACAGAGTCTCACTCTGTCACCCGGGCTGGAGTGCAGTGGCGCAATCTTGGCTCACTGCAACCTCCGCCTCCCGGGTTCAAGCGATTCTCCAGCCTCAGCCTCCCGAGTAGCTGGAATTACAGGTGTGCACCACCACACACAGTGCGTGAGCCTCCGCACCCAGCCCATCCCATTTTCAGGATGGAGAACCGAGGCCGCATGGAGAGGGGCCTTACCGGTGCTGGGTCTCTGGTCGGTAGAAGTAGTCCACCGGAGCGTCCAGCCGGGAGAAGATAGGCGGCGGGATGTAAAGCGGCAGCTCCTGGTGGAAAAAGGCCTCCTTCTCAGGCCGGAGCATGAGCACCTTGTCATACATTGACGTATGCTTGCCGCCTGCTTCCGTATGCACGGCCAAGTACTGGAAGTCAGACATCCCTAGAAAGAAAGGTGGGCAGATGGCAGACAATGAGTCCAGGGATATCTGTCCGGGAATGGGCAGCTGCCACACACCGACACCCACGTCTGCTTAGGGAGGTGCTGAGTGGGCCACGTGGTGGAGGCTGCAGGGTGAGGGTGGCAGGAAAACACACCCTTCCCAAACGCTTCTGCAAAGTTGGCTTGATGCAGTCTAAGTCACTTACATAAAAATTATTTTGGGGAGGTGGGTAGCTACCTGACAGGTGAGGATGGAGTCCAGGTCAGTGCTTCTGAGACGTATGTTACTTTTAACTGTAAAAACTGCAATTACCTTTGCACCAACCTAATAACATGCCTATGAATCACCCGGGATCTTGCTAAATGCAGGTTCTGACATGGCACATTTCTACCAAGCTCCCAGGTGAGGCTGATGCTGCCAGTTCAGAGACACACACTGAGCAGCAAGGTGTTGGTTCAATTTGATAAAAAAAATACGAGGTGTAATGTTTTATGAATCACTTGGGAAACCCTGTCCCAGAAAGAACATCCCTCTTTGGTGAATGCCATGACCCACCAGAATGACTGCCACTGAAAATACCCAACCCATGGGACCCCAGGTCCTGCTTCTCCTTCATTTCACTTTCTTCTTCCCCTCTTTTCTCTTTCTAGTCCTCTTTTCCCTTCTCAATCTTTAAACTCTTCAGATTCTGCCTAGACCTGCAGCTGTAACTCAGCCATCTCTAAGGCTTGTTAGTCACATGCCAGGCACCTCCTGTGGTCCACAGCCTGGCCCATTCACGGGCACTGCCTCCCGGAATCTTCACAAGGGCCTAAGGAGCAGGCTCTGCAGCCCGCACTGCACAGACAAGGAAACTGAGGCTCAGGGAAGCCAAGTCACCTCCCAAAGAAACTGGCAGGGCTCAGGCAGGCACAATGCCAGAGTCTGTCTTTCTCACTCCTGTCTCCCTCCCTTGCCTTATTGCTTCCTCCCTGGGGTTCCTTGTAGGTGGCAAACCTGACTGAGGGCTCCACGAGGGACGTTCAACCTGCTGAGAGTTCAGAGGAGCAGGAGGTCTCAAGGGGCTTCGGCAGCTAGGTGGGCAAGACCAACAGCAGCCGAGACCAAGAGAAGGTTCAAGACACTGTGGTAGGGGAAAGACTGGGGGAGGTCTACTGACCAGTTTTACTTGGTCCCATACAATGGTTTCATTAAAAGTTAGGAGATTTCTGACCGGGCGCGTTGGCTCAAGCCTGTAATCCCAGCACTTTGGGAGGCCGAGACGGGCGGATCACGAGGTCAGGAGATAGAGACCATCCTGGCTAACACGGTGAAACCCCGTCTCTACTAACAAATACAAAAAAACTAGCCGGGCGAGGTGGCGGGCGCCTGTAGTCCCAGCTACTCGGGAGGCTGAGGCAGGAGAATGGCGTGAACCCGGGAGGCGGAGCTTGCAGTGAGCTGAGATCCGGCCACTGCACTCCAGCCTGGGAGACAGCGAGACTCTGTCTCAAAAAAAAAAAAAGTTAGGAGATTTCTAGCCTAACAACGCTGACGACTGGCAGCAATCAGCCCGCAGTCTCTGGGCAACTGCTGGCTGGAGGGAAGAAAGGCTGCCTCCTGGATGGGGCCTGTGCCCTGCTGTGTCCCCATAGCCCCTGCCCTCCTGCCTGGGCACATCCTGGCCCCCTTCACTGATGCCGATGACCCACACAGCTCCTGCAGGCAGCTAGGATGGCCGGCCCTGAAATAACCAGACACTGCAAGAACAGATTTCAGTTACCCTGGAATTTGTAAATGGTGGAGATGATGCCAAGGATCTCCATGTCAAATGTGACCTCGGAGTGGGCCTCAGTGCCCAGCACCCCTTTCTGCCGCCTTGTTCTCTTCCTGATGCGGAGCAGCAGGCTGCTGGTACTGAAGCGGTTGGCGCACACTGGGTGGCAGTACGGGTCCTTGGGCCGGAAGTACAGCTCCAGCCTTTTGGTGGGGTCTGCGTAGATCTGTGGCAAGGCCAAAGGAGACAGAGTGAGGCAGTGACAAGCCAAGCAGCCAGTGAGAAGCTGCTCCTCTCTCAAAAAAAGTCTGACAGTGATCCAGGAAGGGCCAGGAGGCTCACGTTTCATTCTAGACTCTTAATTCCAAAAGGCTCATTTTTTAAACCCATGTATCTTAGTTTTTATCTAGTGGAGAAAATGAGAATCATCTCCTTCCTTCTAAGAAGTTGTGAAGTTGGAGATGACAAGTGCCAGCTAAGTAAATGCCATCATCCATCAAGTGCCTGCTCAGTGTGGGGTGTCAGGTTGTCCTTCTGGCAACACTTGAGGGGAGGTACTATCACCCTTATCTTGGAGGGAACTCGGGCTTGGTGCAGGGTGGAGTGGCTTGTCTAGGGCTACCTACTCTAACAACTACCCACCATAGAGGGTCTTGGTATTCAGTCTCATATGCAAATGTTTCGAGGTCCAAATGAGATTAAATCAATCAGTAACAACCATTTGGGCTCTGACTTGCTGTTACCTCTAGCTTTCCAAGCATATGAGACTGAATACCAACACTCTTTTGGGTTCCTCTCCTTAAAAACCCCAAGAATAGCATCTATGTCATAGGACTGTTATGGTTCAATATGAATAAAGCACAGTGCCTGGTGCCTAACTCATGGTAGACATTCAACATGTGCCACTTCCATCGAATGAATACTTGCCCGATGCTGGGTCACAATGAGCATCGGATGTGTGCATATGAAAGCACCAACAATGTGAATACGGATGAGGTCACCTACGTGCTGGTGAGCTGGCTCCCAACACCCAGCACAGGGTCTGGCCCTTAGGATGTGATCAGGAACTACCTAGGGAGAGAATGAAGATGACTTTGTCCTCAGGAATCTCCTCCTCATAAAACACACACCTCTGAGTCCTGATGGGGTGGGAATGAACCCAAGCGTAGGCCTGGCACAGGGAGGTGCTCAAGAAACATGAGGAGACTGAATGGGTAATGAAGATCCCTTCCCAAAGTGCTCACGCTGTCACTGGGTACACATGATCCCTGAGGTTAGCGAGAGGAAGGATTCTGTCAAAGCCATAAATCAAGTGAATAATATAAAAGAAGAAGCCAGGGGCAGTAGCTCATGCCTGTAATCCCAGCACTTTGGGAGGCCAAGGCGGGCGGATCACGAGGTCAGGAGATCGAGACCATCCTGGCTAACACGGTGAAACCCCGTCTCCACTAAAAATACAAAAAAATTAGCCGGGCGTGGTGGCGGGCGCTTGTAGTCCCAGCTACTCAGGAGACTGAGCCAGGAGAATGGCGTGAACCTGGGAGGCAGAGTTTACAGTGAGCTGAGATTGCACCACTGCACTCCAGCCTGGGCGACTGTCTCAAAAAAAAAAAAAAAAAAAAGAATAGGCCTAAAACCTATTATTGAAAGTCTCATTAGGGACAGGCTCCTTGAACCCCGTAATGTCCCCTTATCCCAATACTGCCTGTAAGAAAGTCAGATGGGTCACACCAACTAACGAAAAACCTCTGGGCCATCAACCAGATATTCCAGAATATTCACCCTGTTGTCCCTAACCCTTACACCCTCCTCAGCAAAATTCCATGCGACCACCAGTGGTTTATGGTCATATATTTAAAGGATGCTTTTTGGGCATGCCCCTTGGCTAAGGACAGCCGAGACACTTTTGCTTTCGAATGGGAAGATCTCCATTCTGGATGGAAGCAACAGTATTGATGGACAGTTCTCCCCCAAGGCTTCACAGATTTCCCTAACCTCTTTGGTCAGATTCTAGAACAAGTTCTTTTTTTTTTTTTTTTGAGACGGAGTCTTGCTGTGTCGCCCAGGCTGGAGTGCAGTGGCCGGATCTCAGCTCACTGCAAACTCCGCCTCCGGGTTCACGCCATTCTCCTGCCTCAGCCTCCGGAGTAGCTGGGACTACAGGCGCCCGCCACCTCGCCCGGCTAGTTTTTTCTATTTTTAGTAGAGACGGGGTTTCACAGTGTTAGCCAGGATGGTCTTGATCTCCTGACCTCGTGATCCGCCCGTCTCGGCCTCCCAAAGTGCTGGGATTACAGGCTTGAGCCACCGCGCCCGGCCGAACAAGTTCTAAAACAAATTTCTACCCCAAAACGCATATGCCTGCTCCAATACGTGGATGACCTGCTGGTATCTAGTGAAACTATAAAACAGAGAGCTGCCCTGTCCGTCCACCTCCTTAACCATTTGCAAGGAAAAGGGTTAAGGGTTTCAAAGGGAAAGCTTCAATTCATAGAGCCAGAAATTAAATACCTAGGACACTCGATAAGTAAGGGCGAACGAAGGACAGGGCCTGAACCACTTGAAGGGATTGTGTCCTTACTTTTGCCTAAAACTAAGCAGGAGTGGCCAGGCGCGGTGGCTCAAGCCTGTAATCCCAGCACTTTGGGAGGCCGAGACGGGTGGATCACGAGGTCAGGAGATCGAGACCATCCTGGCTAACACGGTGAAACCCCGTCTCTACTAAAAATACAAAAACGAGCCGGGCGAGGTGGCGGGCGCCTGTAGTCCCAGCTACTCGGGAGGCTGAGGCAGGAGAATGGCGTAAACCCGGGAGGCGGAGCTTGCAGTGAGCTGAGATCTGGCCACTGCACTCCAGTCTGGGCGACAGAGCGACACTCCGCCTCAAAAAAAAATAAAAAATAAAAAATAAAAAATAAAACTAAGCAGGAACTCAGAATAATTCCTAGGATTGGCTGGATATTGCCGCTTACGGATTGACTTAAACGCCCTAAAAACAAAACCTTTATACCTAAAGCTTGCCTAAGAAAAGCCTGACCTCTTCTGTGGACCTCTGAAGAAATCCACTGGGTTGAAGAACTAAAACATCTGCTCGTAACTGCCCTGTCCTAGCCCTGCCTTCCCTAGAAAAGCCATCTCACCTTTTCATTAAACAAGGGGGTAGCTTTAGGGGTACTTACTCAAGAACATGGGGTCACTGGCAACCTGTGGCCTTGCTGTTGAAAGTTTTAGATCCAGTAACCTGTGGATGGCTTGAATGTATCCATGGCGGCTACCACTTTGTTAACTGAAGAAAGCAGAAAGCTGATCTCTGGGGGAAATTCAGTTGTGAGCACGCCTCATCAAGTTAGAACTATCTTAAACCAGAAAGCAGGGAGACGGCTCACTGACTCAAAAACTTTAAAGTATGAAGCCATCCTGTGAGTGAGATGATTTAACACCAACCTCTGCAATTCACTTGACACACAAGGTTTCCTAACAGGGAATCCAAATCTAAAAGGACCTGAGCATGAGTGTTTAGATTCAGGCCGGATGTAAGGGAGACCCCTTTCAAAACAGGGCAGCACTTATTTATAGATGGCTCTTTCGGGGTAACTGAAGGAAAAAGACATAATGGATATTCAGCAGTCTATGGGGAAGACCTTGCAGAAGGAGAGTCTGGAAGGCCGCTCAATCATTGGTAAGCTCCAACGTGTGAATTATTTGCAGTAAATCAAGCCTTAAAGCACTTGCAAAACCAAGAAGGAACTACTTATTCTGATTCCAAGTACACCTTCAGGGTAGCTCATACATTTGGAAAAATTTGGACCGAACGAGGTCTCATTAATAGCAAAGGCCAAGACCTTGTCCACAAGGAATTAATCACCCAAGTATTAGGTAACCTCCAGTTGCCAGAAGAAATAGCTACTGTCCATGCCCCAGGACACCAGAAAAGTCCTTCTTGTGAAAGTTGAGGGAATAACCTGGCAGATCAAATAGCCAAACAAGCCACCATTTCCTCTGAAATGCTCACTTTTCACCTAACCCCTTGTCTTCCTCCCCTGACTGCAGTTCCCATCTTCTCTTCAACTGAAAAAGAGAAATTAATAAAAACAGGGGCCAAAGAGAATCCTGAAGGAAAATGGGTATTATCAGACCAAAGAGAATTGTTATCCAAACTCTCATGAGAGAAGTCTTATCTCAGCTGTATCAGAGAACTCACTGGGGACCCAAGCCGTGTGTGACGCAGTTCTCAGGGTTTAGGGATGTGTAGGAATTTATACTCTGGCAAGACAAGTTACAGATAGTTGTCTAACATGCAAAAAGACTAATAAGCAGACCCTAAGAAAACCACCCCTTGGGGAAGGGAGTCCAGGGTTAACCATTCCAAAGTGTCCAAATTGAGTACACCGACATGCCCCCAATCGGTTGCCTGAAGTACTTATTAGTGATAGCAGATCACTTTACGCACTGGATGGAACCTATTCCCTTTGCAAGTGCAACTGCTAATAATGTGGTTAAAGCACTGACTGAGAATATTATACCCAGGTTTGATAGATTAATAGAAAATACTGATTCAGATAATGGGACTCATCTCACTGCACATGTCATCAAGAAACTAGCCCAAGTACTAGACATAGCATTGGAATACCATACTTCCTGGCACCCACCTGCATCAGGAAGAGTGGAGAATGAACCAAACGCTGAAGAGCCACTTAACCAAATTAGTCTTAGAGACTCGGTTGCCATGGACTAAATGCTTTCCCATTGCCTTGTTAAGAATCCGAACTGCCCCTTGGAAAGATGTTGGCTTATCACCTTATGAAATGCTATATGGGTTGCCTTCTCTACACTCCAGTGCTGACGTTGCTACGTTTGAAACAAAAGATCAGTTTCTCAAAAACTATAAACTCGGTCTATCCTCCAGCAGGACTAAAGGCCTCTTAGCACAGACGCCACCCCTAGAGTTTCCAGCACACCAGCATCAGCCTAGGGATGACATTCTCATCAAAAGCTGGAAGGAGGGAAAACTCGAACCAGCTTGGGAAGGGCCTTATCTGGTACTCTTAACTACTGAAACAGTGATCCGAATGGCTGAAAAGGGATGGGCACTACACGGGGGTGAAAGGAGTAACTTCCACAGACAGGGAAAAATGGGCTGTCACCCCGGGACCCACCCCCACCACACTAACTAACCCTAAAAAGGGCTTAATAATCACTTGTTTATTTTTCCTTTTCTTTCCAACAGAAGGTCATCTTGTCATCAGTGTGACTCAGGCTAATTATCCCTTGACCCTTCAGTTTGATGCCTGTTCAGTTATCCTGTGCGGCTACGAACAAGCTCAAAGGCAGCTATCCAATGTAGGTAAGTATCTATGTCCATATCGCGGAGTCAAACAAGTATAAATATGGAGCCTTAAAGGGCCCCTGTGGTGACTGGGCATATGTTTGGTGGACCACTTAATATGGCAGGTGGACAGCCAACCCCCTCCTTTAAATAAGCTGCGGAAACTTTTTTTTTTTTTTTTTTTGAGACAGAGTCTAGCTCTGTCGCCCAGGCTGGGGTGCGGTGGCGCGATCTCGGCTCACTGCAAGCTCCGCCTCCCGGGTTCACGCCATTCTCCTGCCTCAGCCTCCCGAGTAGCTGGGACTACAGGCGCCCGCCATCTCGCCCGGCTAGTTTTTTGTATTTTTTTTTTAGTAGAGACGGGGTTTCACCGTGTAGACCAGGATGGTCTCGATCTCCTGACCTCGTGATCCACCCGTCTCGGCCTCCCAAAGTGCTGGGATTACAGGCTTGAGCCACCGCACCCGGCCGCTGCGGAAACTCTTAACAAAAACTCCAACTTCTCCGTGGTTCCACTCCACCAAATTGTAAGCCACTGAAGTGTAACCCCTTATTGCTAATTACAGATAATCCCCAAACAATGGCCCAAGAACCCTCTGTATTTGGAGGGTATGGGTTAGGAGCAGACGTTACAGGGCGGGATCCCATAGGAACCCTCTCTCTAAGGTTGGCTGGACCATCGGCAGCTAAAAACAATGAAGAAATCCAGACCCAGGGTCCAAGGAACGTATGGGACCCAACGCTCTCCCCAAACATATCAGGTCCAGCGTTCCCCTCCCATCTCCAGGACGACCCTGACAAAGTAGCAGTTGTAGAAGTAAGAGACCTAAAGCAAACTCTAGCAACTGAAACAGGGTACGGAGATGCAAATGCCTGGATAGAATGGATTAAACATTCCGTCCGCACTTTAAACAAAAGCAATTGTTATGCTTGTGCACACGGTAGACCAGAGGCCCACACTGTCCCCTTTCCTCTTGGATGGTCCTCCAGCCGAGCGGGCATGGGCTTAGGTAGCTCTTTTCCAGAACCCCACAGCCTGGGGTGACAAATGGTGCCGACCTCTCTCTCTGCGGTTCCCTGAAGTTCAACACCCTGCGGGTCAGCCCCCAAGGGCTATCCAGCTTCCGTCTCTCAATGCCAATTTTCCTTTGTGTCTCTTGTGATGGAAAATTTGGCATTCCTTGGAGATCTAACAGGATGCAGTGAGCTTAAGCCCTTCCAAGAGCTTACCCATGAGTCTGCCCTTAGTCATCCTGAGCGGATGTATGGTGGCATTGTGGTGGACCATTACTGGATACTCTGCCAAGTAACTGGAGTGGTACTTGTGCTCTGATCCAACTGGACATCCCTTTCACTCTGGCATTTCATCAACCAGAAGAAGTAAAAACAAGGCACTATAGAGTAAGAGATGCCCCCCATGGTTCCTTTGACCCTTATGTTTATATAAATGCCATTGGAGTTCCCCGAGGGGTACCTGAGGAATTTAAGGCTCGTAATTGAATAGCTGCAGGATCTGAGTCTATGTTTTTCTGGTGGCTAACTATAAATAAAAATGTGGACTGGATAAATTACATCTATTCCAACCAGTAACAATTTGTTAATTATACTAGGGATGCTATCAAAGGAATAGCTGAACAACTAGGACACACCGGTCAAATGGCTTGGGAAAACAGAATAGCATTAGAAATGATACTAGCAGAGAGGGGTGTGGTTTGTGTCACGACTGGAACGCAAGTTGTATTTTTATCCCTAATAATACTCTCCTGACGGAATCATAACAAAGGCACTGCAAGGTCTTACTGCTTTACCCAATGAGCTAGCTTAAAATTCTGGGATAAACGATCCCTTCACTGATCTAATGGGAAGATGGTTCGGCAGGTGGAAAGGACTTATGTCCTCGATCCTTATCTCCCTTGCCATTGTAATAAGCATGTTTATTCTCGTAGGATGCTGTATCATACCCTGTGCCCGAGGGTTAATACAAAGACTTATTGAGACAGCTCTCACTAAAACCTCCAATTTCCCCCCTGGCCTTATTCAGACAAACTTCTACTTTTAGAAAACCAAGGAGAACAGCAAAGTCAAGACATGCTGAAAAGGTTTGAAGAGGAAGAATTATGAAAATCAAGAGGGGGAAACTGTTAGATACACTGAATTCTTCTTCAAAGATTCAGCTTGTTCAACTCCTTTGTTCTTTGTTCTCCATCTTCAAAGCCTAACTTCCTTGTTCTTTGTGCCTCCTTGCCCTTAGTTCCCCGCTGTGTTTAACTGCCCTTCCCGCCCAAACTATTCTTCCCACTGAAATCGCTCATCCTGCCACTGTAACCCACACCATGGTTCTATCTGAAACAGCCAATTGAGATCAGCTTAGATTGTGTGGTCCAACTCCAACCAGTAGGGACAGGTCACAAAAACAGGGACTGACTGCGTTAGGGATAAAAACCCCTTCCAGGCCGGGCGCAGTGGTTCACGCCTATAATCCCAGCACTTTGGGAGGCGGAGACCGGTGGATCACCTGCATTCAGGAGTTCGAGACCAGCCTGTAGCATACAGTAAATTCCTCTCCAAAGATTTCAGCCTGTTACCTTCCTTTAAATTCAAGAGGGGGAAAATTAACAAATACAATAAGTTATGAGTTCCATTTCAAGGAACCAATATGTTAGTATGTTCAGCTTCCCTGTTCTTTGTTCTCCATTTTAAAGTTTAACTCCCGCCGGGCACGTGGATCACGCCTGCAATCCTAGCACTTTGGGAGGCAGATCACGAGGTCAGGAGATCGAAACCACCCTGGCTAACACAGTGAAACCCCGTCTCTGCTAAAAATAAAAAAAATTAGCCAGGCGTTGTGGTGGGTGCCTGTAGTCCCAGCTACTTGGGAAGCTGAGGCAGGAAAATGGCATGAATGCACTCAAGCCTGGGTGACAGAGCAAGACTCTGTTTCAAAAAAAAGATATATATATAGAGAGATAGATAGATAGATAGATATAGAAAGATATTTATATATTTAATAAATATACATAAATATTATAAATATATATATTAAAGTTTAACTCCTCGTTCTTTACACCTCCTTGCCCCTAGTTTCAGTAAACAGCCCCTTCCTAGCTTCTATCACCTGCTCTGTCCTTAGTCATCCTTAGTTACCTGCTCTGTAACCATCCTTCGCACCGAAACTACTCACCCTGCCACTCAGGCCTGCGTCCCTGCCTTCTTTGAAATAGCCAACAGGAATTAGCTTAGACTGTGCGGTCCAACCCTAGCCAATATGGGAAAGACACAGCAGTAGAGACTAGCTGCATAAGGGATAACCCCTTCCCCTGCCATTGCTTCATCAGCAAGATGCACCCTTCTATAGAAGTAAATTTGCCTTGCTGAGAAAACTTTTTGCCGGAGTGCTGATTCTTCTTCGCGGCACCCAAAATTTATTTCCAACAAGCCTGACCAACATGGTTGTGGGGAAAAGAAAAAGAGATCAGACTGTTACTGTGTCTATATAGAAAGAAGTAGACACAAGAGACTCCATTTTGTTCTGTATTTGAGATGCTGTTAATCTGTGACCCTATCCTAAACCCTGTCCTTGCAAGAGACATGTGCTGTGGTGACTCAAGGTTTTACGGATTTTGGGCTGTGCAGGACTGCTTTATTAAACAAGTGCCTGAAGGCAGCTTGCTGGTTAAAAGTCATCATCATTCTCTTAATCTCAAGTACCCAGGGACACATACACTGCAGAAAGTCGCAGGGACCTCTGCCTAGGAAAGTTAGGTATCCTCCAAGGTTCCTCCCCATGTGATAGTCTGAAATATGGCCTCGTGGGAAGGGAAAGACCTGATCGTCCCCTAGCCTGACACCTGTGAGGGGTCTGTGCTGAGGAGGACTAGTATAAGAGGAAAGAAGGCCTCTTGGCAGTTGAGATAGAGAAAAGTATCTGTCTCCTGCCCGTCCCTGGGCAATGGAACATCTAGGTGTAAAACCCGATTGTATGTTCTGTTTACTGAGAAAGGAGAAAACCGCCCCACAGGGCTGAAGGTGGGACGTTCTAGCGGCAGTGCTGCTCTTTATGTACTAAAAAGGTTTATGGAGATGTTTGCAAACGCGTATCACGCCACAGCACTTTTCCTTAAACTTATTCAGGTCACAGAGATCTTTATTCGTATGTCTTTACTGCTGACCTTTTCCCTACAAGGATCCTATTATCCTGCCACCTCCCTTTTTCTAAGATGGTAAAGATAATGATCAATAAATACTGAGGGAACTCAGAGTCCGGTGCCAGCGTGGGTCATCTGTATGCTGAGCGCGGTCCCCTGGGCCCACTTGTTCTTTCTCTATACTTTGTGTTTCATTTCTTTTCTCAAGTCTCTCGTTCCACCTAACAAGAAACGCCCACAGGTGTGGAGGGGAAGGCCACCCCTTCACATGGTGAAACCCCATCTCTACTAAAAACACACAATTAGCAGGGTGCAGTGGCGGGCGCCTGTAATCCCAGCTACTCCCAGCTACTCGGGAGGCTGAGGCAGGAGAATCGCTCGAACCCGGGAGGCAGAGCTTGCAGTGAGCCGAAATCGCGCCACTGCACTCCAGCCTGGGCAACAAGAGCCAAACTCTGTCTGAAAAAGAAAAAAACCAAAAACCTTTCCCTCCTTTGTTCAGTTAGCTCTGGCTGCCGCCATAAGAGCGAGCAGCACCCTTCTGCATAAATTTGCTAAATTTCCCTTGCTGAGAAATCCTTTGAGTGCTCGTTTTCTGTGAGACTCGGAGCTCTTATTCCAACACGGACATTCCCAGGCCCTTACCCGGGAGACGCCTTCCTCGCCGCCCAGAGTCGGCAGCATCTTAGCCACGTCACGCACCACGCCCGGGTACTCCACGCACACCATGCGTCGCTCCCGCCGCAGCTCCACGGGGACAGCAGCCCCCAGCCCCAGATCGGCCGCCTCCGCCGCCATCCCTGCGTGTCTGGCAGGGCCCGCCATGGTCCGTCCCACAAAGTGCTCCCAGAGGCCTCGCCTCAATGGTTCCGCGAAGGAATCGTTCCGGGCTCCCTCACCGCTCGCGACGCCCTAACTCCCCGGGCTCAGCAAGACTCCAGGGCCTCCGGGGAGCACATGGCCCATGGGCGGCCCCATGGCTTCGGGGAAACGACCGCCGTGTCTTCCACTTTTTGTTTAAAATGAAGCGGGTTAGCCGACGGGGCGTGGCAAGCACCACTCTCTCCTACTAGCCAGCTTGGGACCCAGAGGATAGTAAGACACCACCCTCCCTGGACTTCAGCCAATGAGAGTCCGAGGGCCGAGCGAGTTTTTTTCTTAGCCAATGAGAAATCCAGAGGTAGCTAGGTGCCACCTTCTCCTCCGGTTCCATACGTTTTAACCAATAAAGAACTAGAGTTTGACCACGTCCCTGCCCTCTTCTGGTTATTCCACCCAATGACAGCTCGGGGGCGGGCCAGAGGCAGACTTCCGACCCGCCTGCTTGGGTGGGAAAAGGTCCCGGTTGAGAATTGATTTCCGGGTCAGGGTTCTCCTGGGTTCTGTAGTTGTTGGCGCTTCTTTTCCCAAGCTCTTGCAACCCTCTCGGGATTAGGTTTCTAACGGCGCCTGCGGGGGGCCTCGCGGAACTGGATGTGGAAAAGGCGAGCGCGGGGGAACTGTGCTGTAACCACTTGCCCCGCTTCCACAGAAAGCCCCGAAGCGTCGGCTCGGGGCCGAAGGCGGCGTTCGTCTGTTAGACAGGCAGACATGAAGCGTCTACTGTGTGCTGGGTCCTATTCGAGAACCAGCGGGAAGAACAGCGTCTGTCTGGGAGGCGCACGGGGCTGCTGCGAAGCCCCGGAGCTGGGAGTGTGGCCCCTCAAACAGCGAGGAGATGAGGTCCGAGGCCGACCGAGGTCAGAGACCTTCACCCACGAAAAGGGTCCGCCCGTCGGGCTGGCTGCTTCCCAGTGCCGTGGAGGGCCCCTGATGGTTTCTCTTTTTCTGAGAAGAAGTCTCGCTGTGTCTCCCAGGTTAGAGTGCAGTGGCGCTTTCTCGGCCCACTGCAACCTCCGCCTCCCGGGTTCAAGTTACCCTCGTGCCTCAGCCTCCCGAGTACCTGGGATTACAGGGGCCCACCACCATGCCTGGTTAATTTTTGTATTTGTAGTAGAGACGAGGTTTCACCATGTTGGCCAGGCTGGTCTCAAACTCCTGACCTCAAGTCATTCGCCTGCCTTGGCCTCCCCAAGTGCTGGGTTACAAGCGTGAGCCACCGCGCCCGGCCCCTTGAAGGGTTTTATGCGGAGCAGTGATCCCATTCATGCATTTGAAAGAACTCTCTGGCTGTTGTGTGGAGAATAGAGCAAAGGGGGCGAAAGTGAATTCAGAAAAACCAGGCAAGAGATGAAGGGACTGAGTTTGAGGATATTGGGAGACGAGAATCATGGCCGAGCACAGTGGCTCACG
Source organism: Trachypithecus francoisi (assembly GCF_009764315.1). Classification (NCBI taxonomy): domain Eukaryota; kingdom Metazoa; phylum Chordata; class Mammalia; order Primates; family Cercopithecidae; genus Trachypithecus; species Trachypithecus francoisi. The sequence continues at coordinate 10,957,400 of NW_022681444.1, read as the reverse complement.
CCCATAATCCCAGCACTTTGGGAGGCTGAGGCAGGAGGATCACTTGAGTCCAGGAGTTGGAGGCTGCTGTGAGCTATGATCACGCCACTTGCATTACAGCCAGAAATTAGTAAGAGCAAGTGACCCCTTGCTCTTGGCTATGGGTACCCCAAGTTTCTGAAGTGTTTTTTTTTTTTTTAAGACAGGATCTCCCTCTGTCACCCAGGCTGGAGTGTAGTGGTGCGATCCTGGCTCACTGCACTCCCGAACTCCCGGGCTCAAGCGGTGCTCCTGCTTCAGCCTCCGAATAGTTGGGACTGCAGGCATGCACCACCATGCCGGACTAATTTTGCAGTTATGTATGTGTGTGTGTGTGTGGCAACGGGGTCTGACTATGTTGCCTAAAGTCATTTCTTTTCTTTTTTTTTTTTGAGACCGAGCCTCACTCTGTCACCAGGCTGGAATGCAATAGCGCAATCTTGGCCCACTGCAACCTCCAACTCCCTGATTCAAGCGTTTCTCCTGCCTCAGCCTCCCAAGTAGCTGGGATTATAGGCATGCGCCACCATGCCCAGCTAATTTTTTGTATTTTTAGTAGAGATGGGGTTTCTTTTTTTTTTTTTTTTTTTTTTTTTTTTTTGAGACGGAGTCTCGCTCTGTCGCCCAGGCTGGAGTGCAGTGGCCGGATCTCAGCTCACTGCAAGCTCCGCCTCCCGGGTTTACCACGCCATTCTCTCGCCTCAGCCTCCCGAGTAGCTGGGACTACAGGCGCCCGCCATCTCGCCCGGCTAATTTTTTGTATTTTTTTAGTAGAGACGGGGTTTCACCGTGTTAGCCAGGATGGTCTCGATCTCCTGACCTCGTGATCCGCCCGTCTCGGCCTCCCAAAGTGCTGGGATTACAGGCTTGAGCCACCGCGCCCGGCCGAGATGGGGTTTCACCACATTGGCCAGGATGGTCTCGATCTCCTGATGTCATGATCCACCTGCCTCGGCCTCCCAGAATGCTGGGATTACAGGCGTGAGCCACCGTGCCCAGCCTGTGATTTCTTAATCAGAAGAGTACCTGATTGCTCTCGATGGGTTTAAGAAGGCAGAATAAATGGCTGCATGAATTTAGCCCACTGAATACAGTCTGAAGTGTAACCTCAATGTGAAATGTATTGTAATTGGAAGGCTGGGTCAGAGCCCCAAAGCTTTGAAAGAACGCTTCCTTCTGAGAGTCCGGTGGGAAATCAACCACCAGCAGATGATGGATGAGCTGGAAGAACCACGTGTTTCCACAGGGAGCTGCACGTGAGGACCTGGTGGCCCCTGACCTGCCCTCTGCAATGGGGACCTGCACTTTCTGCCACCAAAGAGGATTCTCTGTAGGGAGGCCAGGATGATTCTCCAGAATTTACCATGCCTTGAGATGAAATTTCCTTTCAAACTTCTTGTGTCCTTTTGTCTTCATTCTATGTTCACCAGTCAATCTTCTGATCCTTTCATTTTCCAGAAAGGAGAATCTGAATAACATATATTTTAACCTTGCCTGCAATTGTAAATCAATAAATTGGTATATTTACATCAGATCTCTGTGAGTTTGGTGCACATAAGACAGTCCTGAAGACTTGGTCACTGTTGGTAGAGTTGGCCAATAAGATATTGAACACACAGTTAAATTTGAATTTATGTAATATTTGGGGCGTATTTATACTAAATATGTGTTATCTGAGATTCATATTTAGCTAGGTGATTTTTAAATTTTCTAAATATGGCACTCCCACCTCTGGGTATTGAAGACATTGAGTTTCTGAACTTGCAAAGCTGACTCCAAACCACCTGGAGCCTTAGTGAGCCCACCCTGTAATCCAGTGACCCTCTAGTTTGCTCTATTTTTCCTTCTTACTGAAGCAAAAGTGATCTTTCTAGAATGAGATCGCAGTCCGTCCCCGCCTCCAGTGACTCCCCATCATCTCTGTCCCACCACCCAGCTAACTGTCCCTTCCCTTTAGATTGTTGTCTTAGACGTCACTTTGCCTGGTAAATCCTCCCTGACCCCAAAACACTAGTTTGGTGCCATCCTCTCTGCCTGGGGCTCCAAACTCACTGTATCATGGAGCCAGAAGCACTATTATTTTTTTCTATTTTTTTCTTTTTTACTTTTCCACTTGAGTGGCAACTTCCTGAGAACAGGGATCATGTCTGTCTCATTCACCACTGTCTTCCCACTGTCACCACTGCCTTGCATGGGGCTGAGCACAGAGCAGGGGCTCAGGAAGTATTTATTGAACAACTGAATGAAGTCACTTGACTTATGTGAGCCTTCAGTCGAGCCCCAGGTCAGGGCATCGTCATGGGGACACTACATCAAGGCTTGTCAGATGAGGAGTGTCCTTTAGTGCACAGGAAGTGAGGAGCGGGGCTGGATGTGAGGGGAAGACAAGGGACCAATCCCAGGGCATCAGACTAAACTTTCTGAGATTAGACTTGGTCCTGCCTGAGATTCAAAGCAGAAGGTCAGAGGCAGGAGCAGTAAGACCAGGCTGGGAGCAGAGACAGGCCAAGAAAGATCAGGAACCCAGTTAAAAAGTAGCTTTGGCCGGGAGCGGTGGCTCATGCCTGTAATCCCAGTACTTTGGGAGGCTGAGGCGGGTGGATCACTTGAGGTCAGGAGTTCAAGACCAGCCTAGCTAACATGGTGAAAACCCGTCTCTACCAAAAATATAAAAATTAGCCACGTGTGGTAGCACATGCCTGTAATCCCAGCTACTCAGGAGGCTGAGGCAGGAGACTCGCTTGACCCCAGCAGGTGGAGGTTGCCATGAGCGGAGATCATGCCACTGCACTCCAGCCTGAGTGATAGAGTGAGACTCCATCTCAGCAGCAACAACAACAACAACAACAACAAAGTAGCTTTAACATTCTCCAAAACCTTGCAGCATTTAGAGCAGGCAGCTGTGACAGTACCTGTGCACTGAGGGGACACTTTCTCTGCCTGGATTCAGGGCATATGCTATGATTTGAAAATGTCCCCCAAATTTCATGTGTTGGAAACTTAATCTGTCTGCCTTCATGAATAAATTAATGTTGGCTCTGCCCTCATGCACGGATTAATGTCGCTGTTGTGGGAGTGAGTTGCTTATCTCTTTGTCATAGAGGCAAGCTCTGTCCAGCTCTCTCTCCTGCCCTCTTGCATGTGTGCCCTCCGCCATGTCATGGCACAGCAAAAATGCAAAGACCTTTAGCAGATGCTGGCACTGTGTCCTTGAACTTCTCAGCTTCCAGAACTACAAGAAATAAATGTCTTTTCTATAGGGATTACCCAGTCTGGGATAGTCTGTTATAACAGCAGAAAACAGACTAATGTGGCATCCTTCTTGCATCTCGGCCCGCTGTGGGGTGGCAGATCTCATCCCACTGGACAGAAGGGCTCTGCAGCTCTAGCCGCCTCCTGTGGGCTGGATTGGGCACACTGGGGGTTGGGGGGCAGCCTCGATGTGCCACTTCCACACAGGAGAGATTTGGAACTCCTGAAGAACGCTTGGGTGCTGGCAACCAGCGTTTGTTACTCAGGGAAAGGGTGGGTGTAGGGGCCAGCCCTACAGGGTCTGTGGGTTTTTCTCCCCGTGTGCAGAGATGAGAGATCGTAGAAATAAAGACACAAGACAAACAGATAAAAGAAAAGACAGCTGAGCCTGGGGGACCACTACCACCAAGACATGGAGACCGGTAGTGGCCCCGAATGCCTGGCTGTGCTGATATTTATTGGATATAAGACAAGGAGGCAGGGTAAGGAGTGTAAGCCATCTCCAGTGATAGGTAAGGTCACGGGAGTCACATGTCCACTGGACAGGGGGCCCTTCCCTGTTTGGCAGCCAAGGCGGGGAGAGAGAGAGAGAGAGAGAGAGAGACAGCTTATGCCATGATTTCTGCATATCAGAGACTTTTAGTACTTTCACTAACTTTGCTACTGCTATCTAGGAGGCAGAGCCAGGTGTACAGGATGAAACATGAAAGTGGACCAGGAGTGTGACCGCTGAAGCACAGCATCACAGGAAGACAGTTAGGCCTTCGGATAACTGCTGGTGAGCCTGACTGATGTCAGGCCTTCCACAAGAGGTGGAGGAGTAGAGTCTTCTCTACTTTTCCCCCCGGGGAAAGGGAGACTCCCTTTCCTGGTCTGCTAAGTAGCGGGTGCTTTTCCTCGGCACTGACGCTACCACTAGACAACGAGCGTCTTCCCAGACACTGGCATTACCGCTAGACTAAGGAGCCCTCTGGTGGCCCTGCCCGGGCATCACAGAAGGCTCACACTTGTCTTCTGGTCACTTCTCACCGTGTTCCAGTCAGCTCCTATCTCTGTATGGCCTGGTTTTTCCTAGGTTATGATTGTAGAGTGAGGATTATTATAATATTGGAATAAAGAGTAATTACTACAAACTAACGATTAGTGATACTTACTAATCATGTCTATGATCTATAGCTAGTATAACTCTTGTTATTTTATATATTTTATTACACTGGAACAGCCCGTGCCCTCAGTCTCTTGCCTCGGCACCTGGGTGGCTTGCCGCCCACAGGTGGGGACCCCTGGCACGAGACACAGAAGGGTGCATCTTCCACCACCACCCCTGGGAGCTGAGCTCCTCTTTCCAGACTCAGGGACCCTCCTGCTGAAGGGACTAAGGAGCTGGCTCCCTCAGGGATGGTTTGGGTTTTAGGCTGAATCTTGGCCTTAGCCAGGACCTGGCAGAAGCTTTACCATTGAGAAGCTTTGAGCTGCTGTCGGCATGAGGAGGAGGATGAGTCTGCTTCTGTTGGGCCTCACTTCTGTACGTGGGCGCTGCCCTGCTTGATTTGAACATTTTTTTGGCTTAAATATTTAATTTCCCATGGTGTGACTGCGAGGGGGGAATGGAATCCTACTGTCACCTTGCTACTGGACTGCTGGCCTCCAGAACTCTGAAAATCAAATTTGTGTTGTTTTCAGCCACCCAGTGTGTGGCGATTTCTCACGGCCACCTCAGGAGATGAATACAGGTCAGGGAGTCCTTGAATTCTCAGAGCATTTCCGGGATTCATTTTGGGGTCATAACATTTTCTTCTTTTTTTTTTTTTTTTTTCTTTTTGAGATGGAGTCTCCCTCTGTTGCCCAGGCTGGAGGACAGTGGCATGATCTCGGCTCACTGCAACCTCCACTTCCCGGGTTCAAGCAATTCTCCCGCCTCAGCTTCCCGAGTAGCTGGGACTACAGGGCCGTGCCATCTCACTCGGCTAACTTTTGTATTTTTAGTAGACACGGGTTTTCACCATGTTGGCCAGACTGGTCTCAAACTCCTGACCCCATAATCCACTCGCCTCAGCCTCCTAAAATGCTGAGATTACAGCCATGAGCCACTGTGCCTGGCTGGGTCATAACCCTTTCTGGCATAAGCAGGTCAGATTTTCTTCTCTTCAGTTACTGGAGCTCACTCACTATAAGTCAGGCCTTCCCCCTTCATTCCTTACGCCTCGTATGGGGCCAGAGACCACCCATTTCCAGACTGGGGTCCTCTTTGAGGTACTGACCATCACTGGGGGCAGATGGTGTAAATGTCGCAGCCCAGCCTGGGTGGCTGAGTTGCAGCAAGTGTGGTCCCCACCCACTCTCCAGACTCTATGTTAAAACCCTAACTCCCTGAGCTGGTATTAGCAGTTGCTGCCTTGGGAGGTGATTAGGTCAAGAGTGTGGAGCCCTCATGGCGGGATTAGTGCCCTCATAGAGGAGACAAGGTGCGTGCTCACTCCACTCTGCTGTGTGAGGTCACAGCAAGAAGGTGGTCGCCTGCCAGCCAGGAAGAGGGCCCTCGCCAGGCCCTGTATCTGCCCGCACCTTGACCTGGGACTTCCCAACCTCCAAAACTGCGAGAAATAAATTTCTGTTGTTTAAGACTCCTAGTCTATGACGTTTTTGTTCTAGTAGCCTGAACTAAGACCAGTCACTTCACAGCAGTCACTCAGACATCCATTTACCAAATGCTTCCCGCGATGTGCCGGATCCTGTGCTGGGCTCAGACGATGCAGTCAAGAGAACCGCCAGCCTCCGCCCTCACAGAGCTCACATTTGATTCGCAGAGATAGACAGCAGGCGAATACAGGAAATCCACGTTGAATGTAATACTAGGCAATGAGGGCTTCCGGGAAAAACGAAGCCCGGTGCATTTTTAATTTTTTTATTTGTTTGATTTTGTTTTTTTGAGATGGAGTTTTGCTCTTGTTGTCCAGGCTGGAGTGCAGTGGCATGACCTCGGCTCACCACAACCTCCGCCTCCCGGGTTCAAGCGATTCTCCTGCCTCAGCCTCCTGAGTAGCTGGGATTACAGGCGTGCACCACCACTCCTGGCTAGTTTTGTATTTTTAGTGGAGATGGGGTTTCTCCATGTTGGTTAGGCTGGTCTCGAACTCCCAACCTCAGGTGATCCACCCGCCTCGGCCTCCCAAAATGCTGGGATTACAGGCATGAGCCACCGCGCCCAGCCTAACCCAGCGCATTTTAACCATTTCCCTGCAGTCGGCCCTGCCGGCCCCAGCCACCGCCTCCAGACCCCGGGAAGTCACAGAGTGAGTTCTCAACTAGAGCCACACAGGCTCACATCCTCCCTGGGCAGCAGGGACATGTGGTGTGAAAGTTAAGGGGTGGCCGGCGCCCCCATGCCCGGCCACCTACGGTCGCAACTCGAGCACTAAGGACATGCCAGGCCCAGCCCTCAGTTGCCCCAGCATCCAGCTGAAGCCCAGCTCCTGCTCCCTGATTGTAGACCTGGGGAACATCGCACAGCTGTACTGTCTGCTGAGGTGTCCCAAGGCAAAAAAGGGGCTACTGACTAATTGACAGGACCAAATCCCATGGGGTGGGGGGGCTGACACTCTAGCCACCCCACAACCCTCACACCTGACTTCTGTCTGGGGCCTTGAGTACTTAATACTGCCTAGGGAGGCCCTTCTCTGATGGGGCCTGGGTGGAAGAATATTGATCCTCTACTAACTGAAGACAAGGAGGGCTTTGAAAAATGTTTTCTTTGCAGCCTGGCAAAATGGCTCACGCCTGTAATCCCAGCACTTTGGGAGGCTCAGGAAGGCGGATCACTGGAGACCAGCAGTTCAAGACCAGCCTGGCCAGCATAATGAAACCCCATCTCTACTAAAAATAAAAATTTTAAAAAATAGCCAGGCATGGTGGCGGGCGCCTATAGTCCCAGCTACTCGGGAGGCTGAGGCAGGAGAATCGCTTGAACTCAGGAGGCAGAGGCTGCAGTGAACTGAGATTGTGCCACTGCATTCCAGCCTGGGCGACAGAGTAAGTCTCCACCTCAAAAAAAAAAGTTTTCTTCGGGTCCCAGAATCTGAATATTCCTTCCTGGGATGCCACGTCAGTCTGTGAAGCACACGATGGGTATTTATTTAGTATTCTCTGGTCTGGAATTGATTCCTGCACCGAACAGGTGGAAGGGTGTAGTGTTGAATTTTGGCCACGAGATGGCAACAGAGCGTCCTCCTGGGCAACATCGCCACCTGGTGACCATCAGTGCCCATGACAACCTGGAAGAAAGGGCGAAGTAACCAGGGAGGGTGAACCCAGCTTGAGGAGCTTAGAGCATCATGTGATGCTTAGAAGCCATGTGCTGGGCCAGGGGGCACCAGCCTGCTCCCGATCAGGTCCGACCATATACACATCCACATCCAGGTCCAAGAATACTCCCACACAGTTCCAATACTGGGTGGCAAATGACGGGGACCTGGGGATGGGGTTTATGCAGAGTTTTCACAATTTTCTTTTTATTTCCATGGGGGACAAACTATTCCAAAGGATATGCTCCCTTTTAACCAACTTGTCATTCTGAAGCAAAATTAAGTTACATATGTATAGTACTGAATTTCAAAGTCTGTTCATAAATTGAGTTGTGTTCCTAAAATAAATGTTTTTTAGAATGTACCAGGCAGAGGGAAATTTACATTAAAGCTAATACAAATTAAGCACCAGATTCCCTCCATTGCATGTACTTTTTGAAGGCCCTAGTAGGTCTCTTATCATTGTATTCACATAAGCATGTTTTTATAAAAACCGAAAACATAAGATTTTAACTGCAATTTAAACTGCTGTCTCTTTCTTTCATGTTTGTTTGTTTTGAGACAGAGTCTTGCTCTGTTGCCCAGGCTGGAGTGCAGTGACGCCATCTCACTTCACTGCAAACTCTACCTCCCGAGTTCAAGTGATTCTCCTGACTCAGCCTCCCTAGTAGCTGGGACTACAGGCATACCACCACACACACCCGGATAATTTTTGCATTTTCAATAAAGACAGGGTTTCACCATGTTGGCCAGGCTCATCTCGAACTCTTGACCTCATGTGATCTGCCCACCTCTGTCTCCCAAAGTTCTGGGATTACAGGCATAAGCCACCATGCCTGGCTTGCTGTCTCTTTCCATGGGACCTGCCCTCTATCAATGTCCCCTTGTGTTGGGAGACACTGGAGCAGTCACAAGCATTTGGGGAATTTGACTAAGGGGGAAGTTGAATTGGGAATGCATTTAGTTTGGATTGAATGGCTATATGTGTGGTTTGCAGTCATTTCAATTTAATAGTTATCACTGGTCATCCCACGTAAAAATAGCTTCCAGGAAAACACATTATTACTACCTTCTGTGACAGTTTACTGATGTTTTGACATGAAGTCCAGGATCAAAGGAAGTTTAGTGCTCAGAGTTAAAAGCTACACTGTAGAAAATTTCACCAATCAGCAGATGTGTAAAACATAAAAAGAGGAATGTAAATGGTTCGGCCACTGTGGAAACAGTATGGCGGTTTCTCAAAGTTTAATTTATTTATTTATTTATTTATTTATTTATTTTCGAGACAGTCTCCCTCTGTCATTCAGGCTAGGGTGCATCGGTGTGAGTTCCGCTCATTGCAGCCTCTGCCTCCCAAGTTCAAGTGATTCTCCTGCCTCAGCCTCCCAAGTAGCTGGGACTACAGCCTACAAGGCTGGCTAATTTTTGTATTTTTAGTAGAGATGGGGTGTCACCATGTAGTCCAGGCTGGTTTCGAACTGCTGATCTCAGGTGATCCAGCTACCTCAGCCTCCCAAAGTGCTGGGATTATAGGCGTGAGCCACCGTGCCCAGCGTCAAAATATTAAAAATAGAATTACCTGGTCAGGCACTGTGGCTCAAGCCTGTAATCCCAGCACTTTGGGAGGCTGAGACGGGAGGATTCCTTGAGCCCAGGAGTTCAAAACCAGCCTGGGCAACATAGAGAGATCTTGTCTCTATTTTTAAAATAGGGCCATGCCACATGCAGTGGCTCACACCTGTAATCCCAGCACTCTGGGAGGCCGAGGCAGGTGGATCACTTGAGGTCAGGAATTTGAGACCAGCCTGGCCAGGATGGTGAAACCCCATCTCTACTAAAAATACAAAAATTAGCCAGGCATGGTGGCAAGTGCCTGTAATCCCAGTTACTCAGGAGGCTGAGTGAGATAATTGCTTGAACCCAGGAGGTGGAGCTTGCAGTGAGCCGAGATCGCGCCACTGTACTCCAGCCTGGGCAACAGAGCGAGACTCCGTCTGAAAAAAAAAAAAAAAAAAAAGTCATGTGGTGATGGTTGTGCAACAATGTGAATGTATTCAGTGTCATTGAACTGTACTATAATATTCTGAAAAAAAATCTTTTTTTTTTTTTTTTTCTGAGCAGCAGTTCTCAACAGAGAGCTTAAAATATTCAGTAAACCATGCTATAAACAGACACGCTGTCATCCAGGATTTGTTCTTCCATTTCTAGAGCACGGGCAGAGTAGGTTTAGCATCATTCTTTTCTTTTCTTTTTTCACAGGGTCTTGCTCTGTGGCCCAGGCTGGGGTTCAGTGGCACAGACTGCATCCCCCACCTCCCGGGCTCAGGTGATCCTCGCGCCTCATTCTCCTGAGTAGCTGGGACTTTCACAGGCGTGCGCCACCATGCCTGGCTAATTGTTGTGATTTTTGTAGAGACGGGTTTCGCCATGTTGCCCAGGCTGGTCTTGAACTCCTAGGCTCAAGCAGTCTGCCCAACTCAGCCTCCCGAAGTGCTGGGATTACAGGCCTGAGCCACTGCACCTGGCTGATTTAGCATAATTCTTAAGGGCCCTAGGATTTTGGGAATGGTAAATGAGCACTGCCTTCAACCAAATGTCAGCAGCTGCATTAACCCCTAACAAAAGTCAGCCTGTCGTTTGAAGCTTTGAAGCCAGGCATTGACTTTTCTCTCTAGGACTTTCTCTTTCTCTAGGAAAGTCCTAGATGGCATCTTGTTCCAACAGAAAAACTGTTCAATCTATATTGAAAATCTGTTGTTTAATGTAGCCACTTTCACCGGTGATCTTAGCTAGATCTTCTGGATAACTTGCTGCAGCTTCTCCATCAGTACTTGCAGCTTCACTTTGTATTATTATTACTATCTTTTTTTTTTTTTTTTTTTTGAGACAGAGTCTCACTCTTGTTGCCCAGGCTGGAATACAATGGTGCGATCTCAGCTCACTGCAACCTCCACCTCCCGGGTTCAAGCGATTCTCCTGCCACAGCCTCCCGGGTAGCTGGGATTACAGGCATGCGCCACCACGCCAGGCTAATTTTGTATTTTTAGTAGAGATGGGGTTTCACCGTGTTGGTCAGGCTGGTCTCGAACTCCCAACCTCAGGTGATCCGCCCTCCTCGGCCTCCCAAAGTGCTGGGATTACAGGCATGAGCCACTGCGCCCAGCTCACCTTGTACTTTTGTGTTATGGAGATGGCTTCTTTCCTTAAACCTCATGAACCAATCTCTGCTAGCTTCCAACTTTTCTTCTGCAGCTTCCTCACCTTTCTCATCCTTCACAGAATTAAAGAGAGTTAGTGCCTTGCTCTGGATTAGATTTTGGCTTAAGGGAATGTTGTGGCTGGTTTGATCTTCTATCCGAACCTTAGCCATATCAGCAATAAGACTTTTTTGCTTTCTTATCATTTGCATGTTCACTGGAGTAGCACTTTTAATTTCTTTCAAGAACTTTTCCTTTGCATTCACACCTTGACTGTCTGGCACAAGAGGTCTAGCTATGGGTCTGCCTTGGCTTTCAACCTGCCTTCTTCATGCCAACATTCCTCACTAATCACTCCTGGTTTTTGATTTAAAAGGAGAGACCTGGGACCCTTCCTTTCACTTGGACTCTTAGAGGCCATTGTAGGGTCACTGATCAGTCTAATTTCAGTATTTTGTGTCTCAGATGGGAGGGAAACCTGTGGAGGGGGAGAGAAATGGGGAAACGGCCAGTCAGTGCAGCAGTCAGAGCACACACAACATTTATTGATTAAGTTTGCTGTTATATGGGCGCAGTTTGAGGCACCCCAAAACAATTACCATGGTAACATCCAAGATCACTGATCACAGATGACCATAAGACATAGGATAATTAAAACATTTGAAATATTGTGAGCATTACCAAAATGTGACACAGAGACATGAAGTGAACATACACTGTTAGGAAAATGAAGACAGTAGTCTTGCTGGGCCCAGGGTTGCCATAAACCTTCAATTTGTTAAAAAAAAAAAAAATCAGGTTGGGTGCGGTGGCTCACGCCTTTAATCCCAGCACTTTGGGAGGATGAGGCAGGCAGATCACCTGAGGTCAGGAGTTCGAGACCAGCTTGGCCAACAAAAATTAGCCAGGCATGGTGGTGCACACCTGTAATCCCAGCTACTCAGGTGGCTGAGGCAGGAGAATCACTTGAACCCAGGAGGCGGAAGTTGCAGTGAGCCGAGATCACACCACTGCACTCCAGCCTGGGTGAGAGAGCGAGACTCCATCTCAAAAAAAAAAAAAAAAGAAAAAGAAAAAGAAAAAGAAAAAAAAAAGAGAAAAAAGAAATATCTGAAAATTGCAATAACATAGAGCCTCATAAAACCAGGTGTGCCTGTATAGAATATTCACCTTTAGAGGTCTTCCAAAGAGACTAGCCTGTAACTTTTCTTTCTCGTAAAGTCCTTGCCAGTTTTGTATTGCAAGGTTTATGTTAGCTTTATACAATAAATTGAAAAGTGTTCTCTCTTTTTCCATTCTCTTGGTGTAAATTTGCACATGACTTATTATCTTTCTTTTCTTTTTTTATTTTTTATTTTTTTATTTTTGTTTTCGTACATGATTTCTTTTATACATGTTGGGAATGGGAGGGAGATTTGTGAGAGGGTCTTAAATTACAGATTCAGGTCAAGGACTACTCAGATTTTCCAATTCTTATTGCGTCAGCTTTGGTAAATCATGTTTTATTAGGGATTATTCAATTTCATCTAAATTTGTAAATCTATTGAGATAAACTTATCATAATATTATCTTATGATCTTTTTATAGTATTCCATTGAGGTATAATTTATTTACAGTAAAATGCACAAATCTTAAGTGCACACCTTTGTGAATTTTTCTTTTTTTTTTTTTTTTGAGATGGAGTTTTGCTCTATTGCCCAGGCTGGAGTGCAATGGAGTGATCTCGGCTCACTGTAAGCTCTGCCTCCCAGGTTCAAGTAATTCTGCTGCCTCAGCCTCCCGAGTAGCTGGGACTACAGGCGCCCGCCACCACACCCGGCTAATTTTTGTATTTTTAGTAGAGATAGTGTTTTGCCATGTTGGCCAGGCTGGTCTCAAACTCCTGACCTCAGGTGATCTGCCCGCCTTGGCCTCCTAAAGTGCGGGGATTACAGGCATAAGCCCAGCCCTTCATGAATTTTTACCTTTGTATTAATACATATGCATGGGGCCATTTCCCAGATCAAGAAGAAAAACACTGCCATCATTCCAGAACATCTCATGCCTCTTTCCAGTCAATATCTCCCTTGCTCTCAGACCCAACCACTGTTTGATTTCTATCACCATCTATAACAGTTTGGCTGGAATTATACTCGATATCTGTTCTGTGTGGCTTCTTTTGTTCAACATAATGATTTTGAGATTCATTTATATGGTGTGTATCAAGAGTTGTTCTTTCATATTATCAGCCAGTATCCTGTTGGATAAATGTGCTATGCCAACATTTAGTTCTTCATTGTCTTAGTTCAGGTTGCTATAATAAAACACCACAGACTGGGCAGCTTCAATCACATTTACTTTTCATAGTTCTGGAGACTGGGAAGTGTAAGATCAGTGTGCTGGCATATTCAGTGTCCACTGAGGGCGCTTTTCCTGCTTTTCAAACAGCCATCTTCTCAATGTATCCTCACATGGCAGAAAGCAGAGAGAGGAGGCCAGCTCTCTCTGACATCTTCTTGTTTTTATTTGTTTGTTTGCTTGTTTTGAGACAGGGTCTCCCTCTGTTGCCCAGGCCAGAGTGCAGTGGCGTGATATCAGCTCACTGCCACTCTGCCTCTCTGGTATCTTCTTACAACTATACTCATCTCATTATGAGGGTCCCAGCCTCATGACCTAATAGCCTTCCAAGCCCCACCTTCTACTATCATCCTATTGGGAGTTAGGGTTTTAATGTATGAATTTTGGAGGGATGTAAACATGCGGTCCATAACATCCATTCTCCTACTGATGGCCATTTGGTGGTGTGGTGGTTTGCATTTCCCAGCAGTGGCTCCACCATGAATATCCCATCCTACATGGTGTTCTTACAATGTGATGTCCAACAATCCTCCAAGTCGAGGTGGCGGTCTATATTCCCTCCCCTGGAACCTGGCTGAACCTTTGCAACTGTCTCAGCCAATAGAATGTGGCAGAAAGGATGCTATACAACTTTCAAGGCTGGATCACAAAAGGCAACACGGCCTCTCTTGGGATGTTTGCCCTTGGAACCCAGCCACCATTTTGTGAGAAAACCTAGGCCACACGGAGAGACCAAGTGTTCCAGACGACAGCCACAGCCAGTCTCCCAAGCCAAGAGCCAACGTCCAAGGCCACATGTGAACGAACGGACATTCAGATGCTTCCAACTGCCCGCCTTTGAGTCTTGTAGCTGAGGTCTCAGACATTACGGAGGAGAAAGAAGCTATTGCCTCTGTCTGATTATCTGATCCATAGAAACTATGAGAGAGAATAAATACTCGCTATTGCTTCAAGCCACTCTATTTTGGAGATAAGTTGTAACGCAGCCTGTGTAACCAGATCACGTGGTTTCCAGTTTTCCACTGTTACAAATACAGCTGTGATGAACATTCCTGTACAAGTAATTTCTATGGATGTGAATGTTCATCTTGGCTAGACACCTGGGCATGGAACAGCTAAGTCACATGGAGAGTGTGTGTTGAACTGTGTAAGAAACGGACGACCTGTTTTCTATAGCAGTTGTACCATTTTACATTCATCTCAGGAGTGTTTGAGACTTCCAGTTGTTCCACATCTTCAACAACACTTAGTATTATGTTAGCTGTACTAATAGGTTGCAGTCATGGCTCATTGTGTCTTAAATTTGCATTTTTCCCTGACTAATGATGTTAATGAGCATCTTTTAATATGCTTTTTGGCCATTTAAATAACTTGTTTTGTGAAATGCCTGTTCAAGCCTTTTTGCCTTTTTAAATTTAAGACAGGGTCTCACTCCGCTCCTCAGGCTGGAGTGCAGTGGTGCGATCATGACTCCCCGCAGTCTCCACCTCCTGGGCTCAAGCGATCCTCCAGCTTCAGCCTCTCAAGTAGTTGGGACCACAGGCATGCACTCCCACACTCAGCTAATGAAACATTTTTTTTTCTAGAGATAGGGTCTTGCCATGTTACCCAAGCTGGTTTCAAACTCCTGGCTTCAAGGTATTCTCCTGCCTCAGACTTCCAAAGTGGGGTTTGCTTTTTTTTTTTTTTGAGATGAAGTCTCACTCTGTTGCTCAGGCTAGAGTGCAATGGCTTCATCTCTGCTCACTGCAACCTCCTCCTCCTAAGTTCGAGCAATTCTCCTGCCTCAGCCTCCCGAGTAGCTGGGATTACAGACACCCACCACCATGCTCAACTAATTTTTGTATTTTTAGTAGAGATGGGATTTCACCATGTTGGCCAGGCTAGTCTCAAACTCCTGACCTCAAGTGATCCACCCGCCTTAGCCTCCCAAAGTGCTGGGATTACAGGCGGAGCCACTGGTCTGGCCAGTCTTTGCCATTTTTTTTTTTTTTTTTTTTTGAGACGGAGTCTCGCTCTGTGGCCGGGGCTGGAGTGCAGTGGCCGGATCTCAGCTCACTGCAAGCTCCGCCTCCCGGGTTCCCGCCATTCTCCTGCCTCAGCCTCCCGAGTAGCTGGGACTACAGGCGCCCGCCACCTCGCCCAGCTAGATTTTTGTATTTTTTAGTAGAGACGGGGTTTCACCGTGTTCGCCAGGATGGTCTCGATCTCCTGACCTCGCGATCCGCCCGTCTCGGCCTCCCAAAGTGCTGGGATTACAGGCTTGAGCCACCGCGCCCGGCCGAGTTAGTGTTTTAGTAAAATAAAGTTTATTGTATTTTAATTTAGGATTTCTTTATATATTCTAGATTTAAGACCTTTGTCAGTGACATGTAGTGGGAAAGTTTTCTCAGAACATGGCTTGGCTGTTCACATTCTCAATGCTGCCTACTGATGAGTAGAAGTCGTTAGCTTTGACATGGCTAAAACATATTTAAGGATATGTTTAGCTTAAACATATGTTTTTTCTTTCTTTTTTTTTTTTTTTTTGAGACGGAGTCTCGCTCTGTCACCCAGGCTGGAGTGTAGTGGCCGGATCTCAGCTCACTGCAAGCTCCGCCTCCCGGGTTCCCGCCATTCTCCTGCCTCAGCCTCCCGAGTAGCTGGGACTACAGGCGCCCGCCACCTCGCCCAGCTAGATTTTTGTATTTTTTAGTAGAGACGGGGTTTCACCGTGTTCGCCAGGATGGTCTCGATCTCCTGACCTCGCGATCCGCCCGTCTCGGCCTCCCAAAGTGCTGGGATTACAGGCTTGAGCCACCGCGCCCGGCCGAGTTAGTGTTTTAGTAAAATAAAGTTTATTGTATTTTAATTTAGGATTTCTTTATATATTCTAGATTTAAGACCTTTGTCAGTGACATGTAGTGGGAAAGTTTTCTCAGAACATGGCTTGGCTGTTCACATTCTCAATGCTGCCTACTGATGAGTAGAAGTCGTTAGCTTTGACATGGCTAAAACATATTTAAGGATATGTTTAGCTTAACATATGTTTTTTCTTTCTTTTTTTTTTTTTTTTTGAGACGGAGTCTCGCTCTGTCACCCAGGCTGGAGTGTAGTGGCCGGATCTCAGCTCACTGCAAGCTCCGCCTCCCGGGTTCACGCCATTCTCCTGCCTCAGCCTCCCGAGTCGCTGGGACTACAGGCGCCCGCCACCTCGCCCGGCTAGTTTTTTGTATTTTTTAGTAGAGACGGGGTTTCACCGTGTTAGCCAGGATGGTCTCGATCTCCTGACCTCGTGATCAGCCCGTCTCGGCCTCCCAAAGTGCTGGGATTACAGGCTTGAGCCACCGCGCCCGGCCCATTTTTTTAATTTTTTAAAATTTTTTGAGACAGTCTCTCGCTCTGTTGCCCAGGCTGGGGTGCCGTAGTGTGATCCCAGCTCACTGAAACCTCTATCTCCCAGGTTCAAGTGATTCTCGTGCCTCAGCCTCCCGAGTAGCTGGGACTACAGGCATGTGTCACCATCCTCAGCTAATTTTTTTGTGTGTGTATTTTTAGTATAGACGGGGTTTCACCATGTTGGTTAGGCTGATCTCAAACTCCTGACTTCGTGATCTGCCTACCTCGGCCTCCCAAAGTGCTGGGATTATAGGCATGAGCCACTGGACCCATGGGTTATTTAAAGTCTATTGCTTAGTATCCAAAAATTGGGGATTTTAAAATAATCTTTTTGTTGTTGACTTCTAGCTTAGTTCCACCATGATCAGAGAACTTATTCTGCATGATTTCATTATTTGAAATTTACTGGGGCTTGCTTTGTGGTCCAGCAGATGGTCAATCTGGATAAGTGTTCTGTCTACATTTGAAAGCATCAGGTACAATGTTCTGTATTCTTCTTAAATTGTTTTATTTGTTTGCTTTTGTTTTTCAGTCTGCTTGTTCTATGAGAGATGTGTTAAAATTTCCCACTGTGATTGTGAATTTCCTATTTCTCCTTTTAGTTCTGTCAGTTTTGTTTTATATATATTTGAGGTCATGTTACTATGCACATACAAATTTAGAAGTATTATACATTCCTGGTAAGTGGCCTTTTAATCATTATGAAATGTTCTTCTTTATCTCTGGTAAAGTCTAAATTGTGTGGTGTTAATATAGCTGTAGATTTATTTTGGTTAGTGTTTTCATGGCATATATCTTTCTCCATCTTCCATCTTTTCATTCTTTCTTTATCTTTTTTTAAATTTATTTTTTATTTTTTTGAGACCAAGTGTCACTCTGTTGCCCAGGCTAAAGTGTAGTGGCATGATCTCAGCTCACTGCAACCTCCACCTCCCAGATTCAAGTGATTCTCATGCTCAGCCTCCTAAGTAGCTGGGACTATAGGCACCCACCACCATGCCTGGCTAATTGTTGTATTTTTAGTAGAGATGAGGTTTCACCATATTGGCTGGGCTGGTGTTGAACTCCTGACCTCAGGTGATTCACCTGCCTTGGCCTCCCAAAGTGCTGGGATTACAGGTGTGAGCCACCGTACCAGGCCACTGTATTCTTATATTTGAAGTCTATCTCTTATAGACAGCATGTAGTTGTTTCTCCTTTCTAAGATCCTCTGTCTTTTAGCTGGAATATTTAATCTTTTTATATTTAATATAATACTAATATATTTGTGTTTAAAGCTTTTACATTACTATTTTCTATTTGTTCTATCTGTTCTATATGGTTTTCCTTCCTTTTCCTTCTTTAATACTAATCACATTTTGTTATTTTATTTTTCCTCTGATAAATAGTTGTATATACTTTTACTGGTTACCCTAGGGATGACAATATGAATCCTTGATCTAGTAAAGTCAAATACAGATTAGTACTTCTACTACTTTCATAACAATGTAAAGACACATTTGAATGCTTCTTTGCCTCTTGCCTTTTGTTCTGTTGTTATCACATCATACATGTATGTGTGTGTTTATGTATACTTTTTCCTTTTTTTCTTTCTTTTTTTTTTTTTTTGAGACAAGGTCTTGCTCTGTCACCTGGGCTGGAGTGCAGTAGCACTCACTGCAGCCTCGACCTCCCACCTCAGCTTCCCAAGTAGCTGAGACTACAGATGCATGTCACCACACTTGGCTATTTTTTTTTTATTTTTATTTTGTTTAAAGATGGGGTCTCACCATGTTGCCCAGGCTGGTCTTGAACTTCTGGCCTCCAGTGATCCTACAACCTTGGCTTCCCAAAGTGCTGAGATTACAGGTGTGAGCTACCACACCCAGCCTGTGTTATACTTTTAAATCAGCTTTATTGAGGTATAATTTATATGCAATAAAATACACCCAGTTTAAGTGTATAGTTTGATGACTTTACAACTATATAAATGTAGTCATCATGTCAATCATGACACAGAATATTTCAATCACCGCAAAGAATTCCCAGGTTCCTTTTTAGTGAGTCATCCCCCCAATGGGGCAGACAGGGGACCTGGGGGCTCTGAAGGGTGAGTGGGTTCTTTGCCTCACTTATTGAACATCGAAACTCCTAGAATGGACAAGAATGGGTAGGGCGTAGGTCATGGGACTACCTGCTAGAGAGTGACCAAGGAAGCATCTAAGCCCAGGACTTGCTCCAACAGGCAGGGGCCACACCAGGGACTGTCCGTTCTCTAAGACCACACCCACAGGGGAAAATTTATTCACAGGGGCGATGGGAGAACCCTGGACAGTCAAAGGGGAGAAAAAAAAACAAATGATGCTCAAACTGAACTCATCCTGTGTCTTCCCAGATCTCTTCCCGTGACTCCTTCCTGCAGGATTCTCTTTCTCAGGAATGGCAGCGCCAGAAACATGGGTGTCCTCCCGGATTCCCCACTTGCCCCTCATCTATTCGCTGCCGCATCAGTTCACTCTATCTCTTAAATTCATCAGAAATCCATCTTCTCCACCCATCCATCCGTCACCCTAGTTCAACTCACACCACTGGGAACAGCCTCCACTTCACCACTGGGAACAGCCTTCTAAGGCATCTCCCACATCCACTTACCCTTCTCTATTAAGGGAATGGGTAACTACATGCACGTGGTTCAAAATTCAAAGGACACAAAAAGGCACTCAGTGAAAAGCCTCCCTCCCACTCCTTTCCCCAGTGTCTGATCTCAGACACCGAGATCACCTTTTCTCTGGAGGTGATCAATGTCATCGGTTTCTTGTTTATCTCTCTGGAGACAATCTACAGGGTTATAAACAAAATTATATATATAGATTCTCCATCCCCTTTTCAAAAAGCAAACAACTGGCCGGGCGCGGTGGCTCAAGCCTGTAATCCCAGCACTTTGGGAGGCCGAGACGGGCGGATCACGAGGTCAGGAGATCGAGACCATCCTGGCTAACATGGTGAAACCCCATCTCTACTAAAAATATAAAAAACTAGCCAGGTGAGGTGGCGGCCGCCTGTAGTCCCAGCTACTCCGGAGGCTGAGGCAGGAGAATGGCGTAAACCCGGGAGGTGGAACTTGCAGTGAGCTGAGATCCGGCCACTGCACTCCAGCCCGGGCGACAGAGCAAGACTCCGTCTCAAAAAAAAAAAAAAAAAAAAAAGCAAACAATGAACTCACAAATGGGTTTTACTATTCAACTTCCCCTGTAATAAATAATTACACATGCTTTTACTGGCTTCCCTAGAGAGTATAATATGACTCCTTCATCTATTACAGCCAGCTATCAATTCGTTGACCACCAATGGTGCCTTGCTCTACATTCCCTTCCTACCTTCCTTTTTTCACTTGGCAATATATCATGGAATTTCTCTCCATCAATTCAGAGAGTACTTCCTCATTTCTTTGAACAGACGGACAGTATTCCCCTGTGTGGCTGGACCATGATTTATTTACGCAACCCTCTTTAATGGGTACTTAGGTTATTTCCAACCTTTCCCAAAAACAAATGCTTGCAGTGAATCACTGTAGTGTGTACACATGGGCTGGGCATCTGTAAGGTACTGTTGGGTCAAAGGGTGTGCGCCTCTGTGATTTAGTTAGACATTACTACGTTGTTGTAGACTGAGACTACAGATGCATGTCACCACACTTGGCTATTTTATTTTTTATTTTTATTTTGTTTAAAGATGGGGTCTCACCATGTTGCCCAGGCTGGTCTTGAACTTCTGGCCTCCAGTGATCCTACAACCTTGGCTTCCCAAAGTGCTGAGATTACAGGTGTGAGCTACCACACCCAGCCTGTGTTATACTTTTAAATCAGCTTTATTGAGGTATAATTTATATGCAATAAAATACACCCAGTTTAAGTGTATAGTTTGATGACTTTACAACTATATAAATGTAGTCATCATGTCAATCATGACATAGAATATTTCAATCACCGCAAAGAATTCCCAGGTTCCTTTTTAGTGAGTCATCCCCCCAATGGGGCAGACAGGGGACCTGGGGGCTCTGAAGGGTGAGTGGGTTCTTTGCATCACTTATTGAACATCGAGACTCCTAGAATGGACAAGAATGGGTAGGGCGTAGGTTATGCCCATTGGAGCGGCAACAATTTCTGACTCTCCCACAAGAAGACCTGCCTCTGTTGGGACCACAGGGTCCTCGGAGGACTCAGGCCATCCTCCAGCGGTGGCCCACCTTGGTTCCCTAGACCCATGAGCTGGTCGATCTTGAGGGGACCGCCTAGCTCACCTTTGCAACCCCTGTGCCCTGAGTTTTAGGGCTCCAGTCACCTTGCAGGGCTCCTGACTTCCCTGGCCACCAGGATACCAGGGATGCTTCTCCTCCAAAAATGCAAATCGGATCCCATTGCTCTGGGGCAGAAACCCAAAGCTTTAACAGAGACTGTGGGGGTGGGTCCTACCGCCCCCACCCCTGTCTTCTCCCAACCATCCCCACTTTGCCCCTTCCCCCAAATTCCTGGCCCTACGATGCCAGGGCTTCCCCAGGACCTCCATGCCTTTCCTTCCTGCTTCCCCTTTGGCTCTGGGTGACCTCTGGGAAGGGGTTTCTGCCCCCCCTTAAAGAGGCCCCTCCGTGCAGCACACCTGCTGCCCCCGTCGCTGAGGCAGGGTCGGGGGTGTCTCTTTGGACCCCGCTTCTCCAGTGCCTGGCACCAAATCAGTGCTGCTGAATGAGCGAACCCATAAATGGAGGAGAGAACTGAGGACCGAGCTAGGGAGTCATGCGCGTGCCCCGCATTCCCCTCCCCAGCAGGACACAGACACCAGGGGCATCATCCCTCCCCTCGCCAGCGGCAGTGTCCGCCACCCTTAGGTCCAGGGAGAACTCAAGATGCTGGGAGGAAAGAGTCACTAAATCATTCAGGAGTTTCAGCCAGGGCCACAACCCCACCTGCGGCTAGGAAGAGTAGGGAAAGGGGAGAGGGAGGAGGAGAAGGAAAGGGAGGTGGGGAGAAGAGGAGGGAGAGAGAGGAGGGAAGGGAAGAGGTGGGGAGGGAGAGGGAGGGAAGAGGAGGAAAGGAGCAGGAGGAGGGAGGTGGAGAGGGAGGGAAGGGCCCCGGGGCTGGCATTTCCAAACTGCCCCCCTGCTCCAGGCTCATCCCTTCCTGACCCCTCCACGCTGGCCTAGAGCACCACACTGGGAACTTGCTATCTGTTTTAGGGGGCCTATAGAGGAGAGTGGGCCACAGGTCCAGCACTGACTCCTTGATTCCTGGGGAAGGGTTTACCCTGGGATTAAAAAGCCTTGGGGAAGAGGCCCTTCAAAGTTCTGTTAAGCCTTGGACAAGTGCGTGCCTCAGTTTCCATGTCTGTAAAACAGGGAAAAGTGGCCCCTGCTATTCTATGGGAAGGGCTCAGCTAGTGCCAGGCCAGGCCACAGGAAGTGCTAGGCACAGATGGATGGTGCCATCTGGGATGGGTCCTCCAAGCCAATCAGATCAGATCAGATTGAGAGCTCATCCTCCCAGGGGATGGTGAGTGTTGTCCTTCAGCCATACCGCTAGATCCAGGAAGCAGCTCTCACACAGCTCCACAGTCCACACAGTGTCAGGTAGGACTGACAGTGGTCCTAAACTGTAATTCATGGTTCTAGGCAAAAGACTCAAAAGCACCCATTCACACCTACACTTGCACCCTGTTATCCAGTCCTAGGCGCTCCATGTATTGGAGTGGGTAGACCCCTCAGTTTGCTTGCGTATCCATCCACTCATTGTCCATCCCTCCACCCATCCACCATCCATCCACCCACCCACGGTCCATCCATCTATCCACCCAGCATCCACCCATCCACCATCCATCCACCCACCCACCGTCCATCCATCTATCCACCCAGCATCCATCCATCCATCCATCCATCCATCCATCTGTCCATCCATCTGTCCATTCAACCATCTATCCATCCATTCATCCATCCATCCATCCATCTATCCACCCAGCATCCATCCATCCATCCATCCATCCATCCATCCATCTATCCATCCATCCATCCATCTATCCATCCATTCATCCATCCATCCATCCATCATCCATCCATCCATCCACCATTCTGTTCATCCATCCATCCATCTACACATCCACCATCCATCCATCCACCCATCCACCCCACCCAACCATCCATCCATCCATCCATCCATCCATCCATCCATCCATCTGTCCATCCATCTGTCCATTCAACCATCTATCCATCCATTCATCCATCCATCGATCCATCTATCCACCCAGCATCCATCCATCCATCCATCCATCCATCCATCTGTCCATTCAACCATCTATCCATCCATTCATGCATCCATCGATCCATCTATCCATCCATCCATCCATCCACCATTCTGTTCATCCATCCATCCATCTACACATCCACCATCCATCCATCCACCCATCCACCCCACCCAACCATCCATCCATCCATCCATCCATCCATTCGTCCATCCATCCATCATCCATCCATCCACTCACCCAACCATCCATCTATCCATCCAATGAAAAACATTTCCTTAATGAGTACTGGGGAAGCAACGGAGAATTTCACAGAACGTGCCACACAATGACACAAATAGCTATCTCATGACAATTATGATCAACATTAGAGGGCAGAAGTTCTGGGGGATTTGAGAGTCTATAACTGGCAAAGGGAGGCTTTCTTGTGGGGTGCATGTGGGTTGGGACTGGGATGACGCAGATAAAAAATTGGTAAAGTGAGGAAACTGCCTTCCAAGTGGAGGGAACAGCATTCCCAGAGCCTCAGAAGCAGGCAAAGCCAGTCTGGCAGGAGGAAGGGGAGAGGGTCACTGGGATTCTGGTGTTGTTGCTCAGACACCCACCCCTAGGGAGAAGTGGCTCTCCCTGCAGATCTCGCACAACCATGAAGGTGCCTCCCTGCTCCAGCCCAGAGCAGGGCTCCCTGGCCTGTCTGCCATCAGTTGAGGGGGCATTACCTTCTCTGTTTCTCTGCCTGGACTATGCATGAGCTGTTTAGGGCTGGGCTCTGGTTTTCAAGTCTTCATTTGGCAGAGACCACTGTGCACAGTGGTTTTTTTTTTTTTTTGGCTCGGGGTGGGGGGTGGTTGCTAAAACATATTTAATAAATTTTACCTTCTTAACTATTTCTAAGTGTACATTTTAGTGGCACTGGGTACATTCACATTCTTGTGCAATCATCACCACCAGCCATCGCCAGAACTTTTCCCAAACTGAAGCTCTGTACCCATTAGACACTAACTCTCCATTCCCCTCCCCGAGATCCTGCCAGCCACCATTCTACTTTCAATGAATTTGACTACTCTAGGGACCTCATATAAGTGGAATCATCCTGTGCTTGTCCTTTTGTGACTGGTCTGTTTCACACAGCATGATGTCCTCAAGGTCCACGTGTGGCATGTGTCAGAGCTCCATCCCCTTTGATGGCCAAGTCATATTTCCTAGCATGGGCAGGCCACGTTTTGTTTATCCATCACCTGTGGATGGACATTGGGGTGCCCACATGGCTGCTGGGAACAAGGCTGCTTTGAAGCCCATCAGCTTTTGGTGCCTCTTTGGCAGAGTACCTTGGGCCAACTACACACCCACTGAGCAGTCTGTATTTTGCAAAATTCTATAGTGAAGGGACTGCAGACGTCGTCTTGACCAGCTCTCTTCCTTTTGCAGCTGAGGAAACCAAGGCCCAGGGGAAGAGAAGTACTTCCTCAAAGCAAGGCAAGAGGTTTGAGGAGCTCCAGGTCTGCTCGGAGGATTTCAACATGCCAAGGGCCCTTGGAATCAAGGCCCCTGGCTTCGGTGCTTCCTCTTTTCCCAGCTCTCTGAACGGTGGCCAAGCTCTGGGTCCTCAGCTCCTAGCAGGACCACATGTCCCCTGATCAGACTTTCATGACACCAAGTCGCCCCACCTCATGCCTGCAGGGGTGCAACCCACACTACTCTAGAAGGTTAATGTGCCTGGTGCACACCCTCCTTTCCCTAGTCCACTGCAGGCATGAGGTGGGGCGTCCCATGGTGTTCTGGGAGATGACCTCAGAGAGCTTTACCAGATAAAGGAGAGTCTTTAGAATGCTGGGCAGCTGGACCCTGGGCCTTGAACACCAAGAGCTGTGCAGGCACTTACCCCAAAGCCACCCCCATTCCAGCCAGATGCTGGTCCCCAACCCTGGGAAACAGAGAGCGGGACCTGTGCCACTCCTGCTTGACATGCACCTGGACACCCCAGGACAGCTCTGCGGGTGGGTTTTCTTATCTCACTTTACAGACAGCATACGGGGCTAAAAAGTAGATTAATGACTTGCTTAGAGCAACAGGGCCCAGCACAGAGTTCAACTTCAAATCTGTCATTGTATGCTTCTCCACCAGTAGAGGAAGCCTAGTTACTGTCCCCCACCACCCCTGCCAGCCTCATCCCCACCATCACAGGGTCCCCCGCTGACAAGTGGCTCCCAGGGCAGGTCTCCCAGCCTAGCAGGTCCCTGGCCTGGAGACCCAGGATTTCTCCTGGCAAGGTCTCCAGGGCAGATGAGGCTGAGTGGCTTTCAGTTCCACCCAGGCATGGCCAGAGGAGGCCCCCCTCCCAGGAATGGCATCCCAGCTCCTCCCTTCTCTAGACTGGCTTTTTGGGGGCAGACACCTTTACTTCTGCAACACAGCTGGGCTGCAGTCCTGCAGGGGATCATGGTTTGCAGGCTGAGCTGGCAGAGGGACACCCCAAGGTGGAGGGCATTTGTGGGGCCTCCTCTCATCGAACTTTCTGAGAAGGCCCTGCCCTTCTCTTTCTCCTTCCAAGGCAGGGGTTGGGATGGCAACATCAGTGCTGGCCATGGCACTTCCTCTTTGGCCAGCTGTCTGCACAGTGGCCGAGCTGTGGGCCCTCAGCTCCTGGCAGGGCCCTGCGTCCCCTGACCAGACTTTCATGAGGCCAGGCCTCCCCACCCCACACCTGCAACGGTGCAGCCCATGTTGCTCTAGGAGGTTTATCTGCCAGAGAGGCTTTGAGGGTGGGGAATGAGACCCTTATCTCCCTGCCAGGGGCCTGCCCTACAGTTAGGGCTTTGTAATCTGACATTGTGATTTTTCACCCTTGTTTTTCCCCCCATGGAGGGAAGATTTGCTGAATCACCCGGTGTGAGGTGGTTGGAGGAGGCGGGGGGCACCAGCTGGGGGGCAGTGATAAGTCTCAGGCTGGGCTGAGGGGCGCTGGGGAGCCGCCAGGAGGAAACTCTTAACCGTGACGGTTTCCAGCTAAGATTGTAGGCTTCTGAAGAGCTGCCCTGGGGAGGCTGAGCTCAGGGATCCTGAACCTTCCTTCCTGAGGAGTGCAGAGGGCTGGGGGTGCCAGGCAAGCCCTGTGGGCATCCTATGAACCAGCAGGGACGGGAAGGCAGGGACTGTGACCGTGGCAATGACCAAAGGTGCACGTGGCTGCTGCCAAGCCCCAACAGGATAGCCCCCAGGACCCCCTAGGTCACCTTTGCTTTGCATAGTGGCCTCCGGAGGCCGTTAGAAGGTGCTGGCTAGAGCACTGTCCCTTACAGGTTGGGCGAGAGCTGGGGGCGGGCGGGAGGCCTCTTTTCTCCCCCAGGGCTCTGCACCCCGCTGTTTCCTTGGCTTGGGGCAGCCTTTTCCACTTCCCAGAGATCAAATTCTTTTTGTCTTGCGAATGCCGACTTCCCTCACCCCAACGGCTGGGCTTAGTGACCCCCTTGGGCCTCCAGACCCCCAAGAGCATCTCCTCTCCTGGGTCTTGCCAGGGCCCTGCCCAGAGTGGATGTCCAGCAAATACTTGTTGAACAGAGACTTCGTACCCTGCAAGAAGTGGTCTTCTATTGGCACTAAGTCTGGGGTCTGCAAAGTGTGAAGACATCCGCAGAGGAGCTGGGCTGGCACCTAAGAATGCCCTCTATTGCAGAGTGAACCCAGCTGCTGGGAGCGGTGGACCCCAGCCTGACCTCCAGGTGCCTGACCCTCAGCCTCTGCTGGGGCTGGTCACACAGTAGAGACAGCTGTCCACCAGTGATCTCATGGTCGTGTACAGAGATGGGGTGGTGCTGGGCGCAGGGGGAGGGCTTGGGGCAGAAAAGCCAGGCCGGACGGTGCCTGAGGCTTCCCCAGGATGCTCTCTACCCGACTGATTTCTGATTCCCCTCACAGTCCGGTGGGCAACCGCAGCTCCGGGGAAGAGGGGTGACTGACACCCCTGAGTCAGTGGCCACATCCCTTGCTGCTCCCAAAAGGGCCTCCTGGGGCAGGAAGAGCTGCCCACGGTGGTCACTTCGCCCCCTTCCTGCTGCCCAGCTGAGCTCAGAGATAAGTCCTTGCTGGGCTGAGAGAGGCCTGGGGCTTAGGCCTTCCCCAGAAATCATGTTCGAGCTCCCCATGTGGAGGAAGGGGCCTGACGGCCACGATAACCCCTCTATTTTTAAGAGATCCGGGAGGAAGTTCCAAGTCACCCTTGGCAGAAATAGCTCTGGGCTTCAGCCTGGCGTCTGTAGCTCCAGCTGTCAGCAGGGACAGCCGAGGAGTGCAGCAGGATTCAGCTCATCACAGAAGGCACGGGGAGGGGGGCGCACCTGCTCCCCACCTGCTCCCCAACCCCAGACTGGGAGGACCTCGGGCCCTGCAGGTTCAGCCCAGAACCTGGGCTGCAAGGTCAGAGCTTTTGGCAATGACTATAACAACTACATTTATCGTGTGCCTACCCCGCACACTGAGCCATTCACAGCGTTCACAGGAAAGTGCTGTGGTGGTACCACAAACGTGTCAGAGGGAAGTGAACTGCCTGGGAAGGCATCCGGAGGAGGTGAGGCTCGAGCTGGGCCCAGGACAGTTAGGAGAGAGCTGAGCCAAGCGGTAGGAGGAACAGAGCCACTTGGGTAGAGGGGATGGAAAGAGCAGAGGCTGGAAGTCAAGAGGTGTCGACAGGAGGCCGAGGCAGGAGGATCATTTGAAGCCAGGACTAACTAGGCAACAGAGTGAGACCTCATCACTACAAAAAGTACAAAATTAGCCTGGAGTGGTGCTGAGTACCTGTGGTCCCAGCTGTTCCGGAAGCCAGGGCAGCAGGATGGCTTGAAGCCAGGAGTTCAAGACAAGTCTGGGCAACATAGTGAGAACTTACCTGTACAAAAAAAGAAAAAGAAACTGACTGAGTGCAGTGGCTCACACTTGTAATCCCAGCACTTTGAGAGGCTGAGCTGGGCGGATTGCTTGAGCCCAGGAGTATGAGCCCAGCCTGGCAACATGGCTAAATCCTGTCTAATATAAAAATTAGCCGGTTATGGTGGCACATGCCTGTACTCCCAGCTACTCTGGAGGCTGAGGAGGGAGGATCGCTTGAGCCCAGGAAGTTGAGGCTGCAGTGAGCTGTGATCGCATCACTGGACTCCAGCCTGGGTGACAGAGTGAGACCGTCTCTCAACAAACAAACAAACAGAAAGAAAGAAAGAAAAGAAAAGAAAAAGGAACTGAGGCCCAGAGGGCAGTGTCTGACCAAAGCCACCCAGCCAAGCAGAGTGACATCCCTCGGTCTCCTGACTCCCATCCAGGGCTGTCCTTCCACAACGCCCTCTCTTGTGTGACGAAACTCAGTGCTTCTTAATGAGGCCTCTCTGGCCACCCATCTAACTTGGTGATCTCCACGTCATCAAGAACCCCACACCCTTCTTTTTTTTTTTTTAAGACAGAGTCTCACTCTATCACCCAGGCTGGATGGCAGTGGCATGATCTTAGCTCACTGCAACCTCTGCTCACAGGTTCAATCCTCTGCCTCACAGGTTCAAGTGATTCTTCTGCCTCAGCCTCTGGGGTAGCTGGGATTACAGGCACTGGCTACCATGGCGGTTAACTTTTTTTTTTTTTTTTTTTGAGACGGAGTTTTGCTCTTGTTACCCAGGCTGGAGTGCAATGGTGCAATCTTGGCTCACCGCAACCTCTGCCTCCTGGGTTCAAGTGATTATCCTGCCTCAGCCTCCCCGAGTGCTGGGATTACAGGTGTGAGCCACCGCACCTGGCCTAATTTTCGTATTTTTAGTAGATATGGGGTTTCACCATGTTGGTCAGGCTGGTCTCAAACTCCTGACCTCAGGTGATCAGGCCCCTTCGGCCTACCAAAGTGCAGGGATTACAGGCGGGAGAATTTGCTTGAACCCAGGAGGTGGAGGTTGTGGTGAGCTGAGATCATGCCACTGTACTCCAGCCTGGGCGACAGAGTGAGACTCCATCTCAACAAAACAAAACAAAAGCAAACAAACAAACAAAAGAACTTTAAAATCCACCCCCCAAAGATAACCCTGTGGATGCCAGCTCCTGCCTCCCCCGCCAGGTGGCTGTGCATGGCTGAGGACCAGACTGCTCTATGACTGTGCTTGGGGCTGGGAGGCATCGTTTCACGTCTGACTTTTCCTTGCAGATCACGAAGCACTTGTTGGACCTCCAGACCTCAGGGTGGGCGTGGGGCCTCCCAGGCTGCAGCTTTCCCTTCTCCTCCTGCTCTTCTTCCCCCTGGTCTCCTGGGTCCTCACCCCTCTGCCTGCTCTCCTGGTCACTCTCAGACTGTTTCCCCAATCATGAGGAAGGATGTAATGTTGGAAAGCTGTGCCTCACTGGATGGAGACAAGTGCCAGGCTGGCACCCCAGAGGGACTCACAAAAGATAAACTGGGTCTGACTCTCACCCGAGGCCTTGGGGCTTGGGGTTAGGGAGGAAAAGGGCTGGGGTGTGAAGGAATGGGGTTCAAGTAATTAAAGGAGCAGCCCCCAGCAGCCTGGCCCTCCTGCTCCCAGGGCTTTGCACGTGCATCCTAGAGCCCCAGGACCTTCCAGGAAAGGGAGTTTTTTCTCTAGGTCTTGCAGAAGATCTGAGTAGCAGCAGCACGGTTTGGTGGTCTGGAAGGCTGTGCCTGGGTTTGATGGGGTCTTCAGCCTGTGCCTGACTGGGGCTGATTCCCCGCTGCCATGGCCCAAGGCTGGGATGTCAAGGACCCTTGACGAACCTCAGTGGCCTCTTCCTCCCTAGCCTGTCCTTTGAGTGAAGTGGTTGGAAGCCTCTCTCTCTCTCTCTCTCTCTCTCTCTCTCTCTCTCTCTCTCTCTCTCTCTCCCCCTCCCTCCTCTGGTCCCTTTCTCCCGCTCTCTGGGCCACCAGGCCCCTGATAACACTTGGAAGGCGCTATCGGCTCAGGAGTGCCCTCCTGCTTGGCCCGTGGTTCTACTCCACACCGACAGTTGGCAGCCGGCACCGTGCGATAAACTTATCAGGCCAAACCTGAGCTTGCCGGGTCAGAACATGCTCTGCCTCAGATTTCCCCCCTGCAGCATCCCTGCAGCCCTCATCCCCCAGGAACCCTGGGTCCTGCCTCTCTCTGGGCCAGGCCCACTTCCAGCTAGACATCCATGGAGGTGGTCCCGGACAGCCCCCGACCCAGGCCAGGGGAAGAGCTGGGGACCCTGTGAGGAGTCACAGGTCCAGTGTCCACCCTGCTCTTCCCAAGCCAGACTCTCGCTCTACCTACCTTGGAGGCCCTGCCCCAGCTGCTAAGAAGGAGTCGGGTGGTTGCATACCCATCCTAAACTTAGCGGGGATCTAGCAGGCGCTGGCCCCAAAGGATGGGACCCATCATCTGCCGGGAGGTGGCTCACAGAGTAGTGGGGTGGGGGCGAGACAGCCAGCACTTGTAAAATAGAAAGGCACCTGCCTGCAAGGCTGTGCACTGCACTACAGGGGCCTGAAGGGGCCTGCAGCTTTGAGGGAGGGGACAGAGACACAAACCTCGAGGCCGGGAAATTATATTCCAGCGGAGAGAGCCTTTTTTGCCATGCCAGTGATAATGTTATCATGCACGCCCAATACAGAAAAATAAAACATACACACTAAAAAATAAGAAGAAAAAAGACGCTGCTGTCTATCCTTGCGCCCTTCCTTCCGTGTGTGTATGTGTAATTAACAACATGGAATCGTGGGTTGTGTACTGATTTTCTAAACCACATTTTCACTTAAGATATCAACAGCTTCCTCTGGCAATACATTTATTCTGCAAAACTATTTTCACTTCTATTTTTCTGGTTACCAAAAATCTACAACAAATACAAGTCTCTTTAGAAAAAAATTTTGAGATGGAGTCTTGCTCTGTTGCCCGGGCTAGAGTGCAGTGGCGCGATCTCAGCTCACTGCAACCTCTGCCTCTGGGGTTCAAGTGATTCTCATGCCTCAGCCTCCCGAGTAGCTGGGATTACAGGCGCCTGCCAAATTTTTGTTTTGTTTTGTTTTGTTTTGTTTTTGAGACAGAGTCTCACTCTGTTGCCCAGGCTGGAGTGCAGTGGCGCAATCTCAGCTCACTGCAAGCTCCGCCTCCTGGGTTCACACCATTCTCCTGCCTCTCCTCCTGAGTAGCTGGGACTACAGGCACCCGCCACCATGCCCGGCTAATTTTTTGTATTTTTAGTAGAGATGGGGTTTCACTGTGTTAGCCAGGATGGTCACGATCTCCTGACCTCATGATCCGCCTGCCTCGGCCTCCCCAAGTGCTGGGAGTACAGGCGTAAGCTGCCGCACCCAGCCAAATTTTTGTATTTTTAGTAGAGACAGGCTTTCACCATGTTAGCCAGGCTGGTTTTGAATTCCTGACCTCAAGTGATCCACCCACCTTGGCCTCCCAAACACTGAGATTACAGGCGTGAGCCACCGTGCCTGGCCTGGCTAATTTTTTTATTTGTTGCAGAGACGAGGGTCTCACTATGTTGCCCAGGCTGATCTCGAACTCCTGGACTCAAGGGATCCACCTGCCTTGGCCTCACAGAGCACTGGGATTACAGGCGTGAGCCACCGCAAAGCCAGGCTGCAAGTCTCTTTTAATGGTGGCACTGAGAGTGAAACTTAACCCTCTGTTCCAGCCCCCAGAAATAACTGCCACCAGTGGTTTTGTGGACTTTCTTCAGCTGTGTTTCTTCAGCATACACAGACAGATGCTTACAGAACCTGCACGCTAACATGCCACATGCATTCTTCACTCCACATCAGCCTGATAAACTCCTCCCCCAGTGGCCTTCTAAAGCATGCTTGCTCCTTTTCCTGTCCATGTGGTCATCCGTTGTACCAACGGTGTGGCCAGCCTCCTCCCGTGGGCATTAGAATGGTTCTGATTTTTTTCTTTTTTTGCCATTATAAACACGCTGCAAAGAAGCTCTTGCAGCTGAATCTGCATTTCCAGAAGAAAACAACTTCTCAACGTTTTCTTTTTCTTTTTTTTTTTTTTTTGAGACAGAGTCTTGCTGTGTCACTCAGGCTGGAGTGTAGTGGCATGATCACGGTTCACTGCAACCTCCGCTTCTCAGGTCAATAAATTGGTCAAGAAATTGGTCAAGAAATTCTCTTGGGCTCAAGAAATTCTCCTGCCTCAGCCTCCTGAGTAGATGGGATTACAGGCACCCACCACCATACCCGGCTTTTTTTTTTTTTCTTTTTGTATTTTTAGTAGCGATGGGGTTTCACCATGTTGGCCGGCCTGGTCTCGAACTCCTGACCTCCTGACCAGCCTGGTCAGGAACTCCTGATCCACCCTCCTCAGCCTCCCAAAGTGCTGTGATTACAGGTGCGAGCCTCCATGCTTAGCCAACTTGTGTGTGTGTGTGTGTGTGTGTGTGTGTGTGTATGTGTTTTTTTGTGGAGATGGGATCTCGCTATGTTGCCCAGGCTGGTCTTGAACTCCTGGGCTCAAACAATCCTCCCACTTGGACCTTGCAAAGTGCTGTGATGATAGATGTGAGCCACTATGCCTGTCCCATGTCTATTTCTTGAAGATATATTCCTAGGAGTGGAATGGAGGGTCATGGGAGATCACATTTCAAAAGCTTTTCTTACGAACTTGACTTAAGGCTGAGAGGGTTCGGAACAAGAAGAGGGCATTTCAGGCAGAGGGAACACCAGGGGCAAAGGCTTGAGGGTGGGAAACAGCATTGAGAGTTCTCTTAAGGCCATTTAGGAATAGCAAGAAGAGCCCTGCTGCTTGTCCAGTGACCCCAGGAGGTGGGGAGGGGTGGGGCCTCACTGTTCTGGGTCCTGCCCTCCATCCAGGGCCGGGCCACCCTCCCCTCCCTGAGCAGCCTCAACAGGGGAGCAGGGAAAGCGCAGGCCAGGCTGACGCTGAGGCTGGAGCTGCTGTCGCTCCTGGTATTGACAAGACCGGCCTCCAGCCAGTGCCCCTGCTCTGTGCCCCCAGGCCACACTGCACACCCACCTGGGTCTTCCTTGTAAAGCTCAGCCCATGTCACATCAGCTCCCTTGGGGCTTCGAGCCCATGTCAATGGCTGCAATGCCTTTAGGAACTCCTGCGGGTCTTCAGTCTCCCCTGACGCACAGTGTGTGCCATGCTCTGCCCGCTTTCTGCACTCCTTCCTGCTTCCTTCTCACACTTCTGGCCAACCCAGATTCTTCTATGTTCTCAGCTCCTTCCCGTGGAACAGCCCTCACCCACACCACACTGAGTGGGAGCCCCCATAGGGCAGGGATTGCAGAGAGGGGTTTGAAGTCAGGGGACTGGGGTCAGCCCTGAAGGCTAGGTCATGGTGAGCAGCTGGGGCTGGGGCTCAGTTCTCCAGGTGATGGGGTGGGGGATGTCTGATCTCCAGGGAACCTTCAGGACAGGTCCTGATCTTCTGGATCATACAGAGCCCTGCTTCCTTCCACTTCTCTATAGCCCCAGTACCCGGTCCTTGCCTCCTTGCCTTGGTCTGTCCACCCCTGCTTCCAGGCCAGCTCACTCCAGCCATGGGCAGATAGAGACAGGCTGGGGCCAACACACGTGTGTGAGTGCACACACGCACAACTCTCCAGGCTCACCCTGGGACATGCATTTCCATCCTTATCAGTGATTTCCATGGAGGGCTTCCTGGGCACCTCTCAGTCTGTCCCTCAGGAGGCCCTGGCCCTGGGCCTGGTTGCCCTGTGGGATGTGGCCTGCTTGGAAGAGGGGCTTCTCCTGCATCCAGAGGGAATGCAGAGTGCAGGGCCTGCAGTGTAGCTTGAAGCTGTCACCACGAACAGGACATTTTATCTGAAAATTAATTCAGATGTTGCATTCCACTCCCTAATGTGGCTGGTTAGTTTTGATATTAAAATATTGGTTTTGTTAATTACCATGGAGTAAACTGATATTCCAGGTCATGTCACCAGCAGCATCCTGAGGTCTCACGTGTCCCCATCCAATCCTTGGAAGCAGGACGTCAGTGCCACAGTCTAAGGAGCCCTTCAGGCCAGCCACCCCACCAACACCATTTGCACCATATTCTATGTACATGGAGTCCCCTGGAGTCAAGCAACCCAGAGGCCCTGCTGGGAAGGCCACTGGATTGGGGCTGGAAAACCTGAGTTCTGTCGTACTTTGCTGTTAGTGGCAATGTGACCTTGGGCTAGCACCTCTCCTCTCTGGGCCTCTGTTTCCTTGTGTGGCACATGGAAGCCATGGGCCGTCTCCACAGGGCTGGACAGTGCCTTCCAGGTCACATTGCAATTCCGGTGGCAGGAACTGCAGGCCAGGTAGTCAGCCGCAGGGAGCCGATGGGAAGTGGAGAATTGGTGGGGGAGCTTGAACTCCCCTGAAATCACAGACTGCAGATGGGTGGTGCCCACAGCACCTCCTGGGCCACCTCTCCACCCCGGTGTCACGGGCATAGCCTCTGCTTCCAGAAGGAGACGGAAGATCCAGGGAACTCCGCTCCCACTGGGGCCCATCTGCATATTTTCTTCAGGGCTGCCTTCTCCTGGGGGTTCCCAGCTCTGCACATGAGGCCATCCCGCAGCAGCTTCTCAGGGATGAGGAAGGGTCAGCAGCACCGCCCTCTGGCTAAGACCAACCCCCAAGCTCCAATCCACTGCCTCAGCAGGGCCAGGAAGCCCAAGCCAAGCCTTCCAGCCATTGCAGTCTTCCCCTGGACGCAGGTGTCACAGGCTTCCTCACTACCTGCCCTCTTTCTCTGCGATATGCAAATGGGGTTCCAGCCCCCACTGCTCTGAGGCTGCTGTGGCCTCCCTCTGGCGCCACCCCACACACCCACTCCCTGGAGGAGCCCGACAAGCTTAATCTCGATCTCACCAAACCTCAGTCGACGAAGAAGGAACATTGTTTGGCTTCCCCTCACAGCTCAGCTCCTCCGCCTTGCCCCGCCCTGCTGCCGAAGTGGCTGAAATCCTGATATTGGTTTGGTTTTGTTTAGCAAACAGGGAGTATGCAAAGCAGCTCCCAATCGGTGTGTGTGTGCATGTGTGTGTAAGAGATGAGTCAAGAGCCCATTCCAGGCCTGGCTCCAGAAGTGTGGCTTTGGGCAAGGCCCTTCCCCCTTGCTGGGCTTCACTGTCCTCCTGGACAGGAGGAGAGATGGAAACAGGTGGTTTCTAAGGCTTTGCTGGCTCTGATGCTCTGGCCACCAGGGTCCCTCTTCTCCTGATTTCAAGAGCTGGATTTCAAGACAGGACACCCACAGGGAGCTTGCTGAGGAGGGTAGATCACCCTCCCATGCAAATCCCAAGCCCTGAGCCCACCCCACTCACCTGACAGGTTTGCTTAGGGGAATTCTGGCTAAAGGAAACAGGAAGAGCCTCTGACAGGGAATGGATGTCAGAGTTCTGCCCAGCCAAATGCAGAGCCTGGGGGTGGGTGAGAGTCCCATTCCTCTTGGGGGCCCTAAGCCCCTTGCACACCACAGGAGAGACCTGGAAGAAACACTTTTGGGTCTCAGTGGGAGGGAGGGTACACAGGCTCCAAAAAGATAGCCTCAACTCAGAGTCAGTTTCTCATCCCAGCTGTGCCTTTGCCTGCTGCGTGACTTTGGGCAACTAGGCCAACCTCCCTCTCTCCCTCTCTGGTTCTCAAATTAACCTTAGGAAAACACTGAACACCCAAATCCTCCCCTCGGGGATGGACACAAGTGTTTTACACGTTATAGGCTCTAAGAAGCGGTTGCAATAGACTGAACGTTAACCCAGAGTTCCTCCCAGTTATTTGAGCAATGTAATCTCTACTCCGTCTAAAGCAAATGAACCCCCGGAGGCTTGTGGCGCACGCCTGGGGAGCACCAGAACGGGTCTGAGCCATGTCCAGCCAGCTCTGTGGGCCTCTCTGCAACCACAAACATGAGTGTGAAGACTTGTCTTTCACTCCCCTGATGATCCATGTGAACAGCTTCTAGTTTTATCCAGGTTTGAGCTGTCCACAATGGATGGGAATTGGGCATTTGCATGGGACATTTGCCATTTCATGACAGGTTGAGCCTCATAAGTTGGCAATCAATCAAATACACGTTAAACAAGTCGGTTCATGAACCCAAGGCTAAATCACACTATACACAGAAACCATCTGACGATAGCAGCGTTTCTTTGGAAAGCATCCTTCTTTCTCTAGGAAAGAGGGTCTGTCTGTGGGTCCTAGCTCTGGTCTACTCTCGGCATCCCTGTCTCCCTGGGGGTATTCTAGCTTTCTGTGCTCTGCTAGAGGAAGGCACCTGAGCACACCTGAAAAGGGTAAGCCCTCACATCTATTTTTTTGTTTGTTTGTTTCTGAGATGGAGTCTTGCTCTGTTGCCCAGGCTGGAGTGCAATGGTGCAATCTTGGCTCATTGCAACTTTCACCTCCCAGGTTCAAACAATTCTCCTGCTTCAGCTTCCCAGGTAGCTGGGATTACAGGCACGTGCCACCATGCCCAGCTAATTTTTGTATTTTGAGTAGAGATGGGGTTTCACCGTGTTGGCCAGGCAGATCTCGAACTCTTGACCTCAAGCGATCTGCCCGCCTTGGTCTCACAAAGTGCTGGGATTACAGGCATGAGCGCCTGGCCCATATCTATGTTTTTTATTAATGGCTGACCTCTCTGGCCTCAGTTGCCCCATCTGTAAAATGGGAGAATGGCATTCCATTGTAGAGGGTTGTGTGGGTTAGAGACAATGTGTGGAAACCCTTGGCTTAGCTCAGTACCTGCAAGCTCAATCAGAGGTGTCCATGGCTGTGGGCCAGGCACAGGATTGGTGCGGGATGGAGGGGGGTGGGTGCGGCTGGAGCTCAGACAGAAGACCTCCTGAAGTTATCCACACATAATTGCATTCCACATTCAATGGCTCCTAAGCTGTAAACAAGGAGACTGAGTTTCTCCGTATCAGAGGAGAGAGAAGACCTCCTGGCTGGATGACCGAGGGAAGCTTCATGGAGGAGACGGCTAAGTGGGCCTTGTGGGATGGACAGGACTTCAAAAAGGGATGTTCACAACTCGGCAGCACTTACTACATGCTGGGCTGGCCCTTCATGCCACTTTGTAAGAATGGTCTCAGCGAATCGGTGGAAGGGACTGCTGTGTTTACCATTATACAGAGGAGGAAGCTGAGCCCCAGAGAGGTTCAGGAACTCACCTGAAGTCACACAGCTAGACAGGTGCAGCACCAGGCTTCACTTCATCACACCTGCAAAGTCCCTTTTGCCCTATAACGTTACACTCACAGGTTCCGGGTTTAGGACCTTTTGCCCTATAACGTCCCGCTCACAAGTTCCAGGCTTAGGATGTAGATATCGTCTTTGCGGTCATTATTTAGCTGACCACAGTGATTACGTTCAGGATCTTGAGATGGGACGATTTATACCTGAGCTCAGTGTAATCAGAAGCGTCCTTATAAGAGAGAGGTAAGCAGGTCGAAGGCAGAAGACAGAGATGGAGGCAGAAGCAGAGGTCCGAGTGATGCGCTTTGAAGGCAGAGGAAGGGGCCAAGATCAGAGGAATACAGACGGCCTTGGGAAGGTGAAAGGGACAGGAAAACAGACCCTCCTGGGAGCCTCCTGTAGGAACGCAGTCCTGCTAACACCTTGATTTAGCCCCATGAGACTCATTTTGAGTTTCTGGCTCTAGAATTGTAAGAGAATAAGTGTGTGTTGTTTGAAGCCACTAAGTTTGTGGTCATTTGTCACAGCAGCCACAGGAAACGGATACCGCCCCAGCTGCACTAGCCTTGCCCCCCGCTGTGGTCTTGTCGCATGGGCCCCTTCTGCTTGCTACCGGCTCTTCAGTGGGTCTGTGCACGTGGGGGCTGAATACTGGTCTCCACAACTTGCCTATGAGTGCCTCCATAGCTTTCTCTGCTCCTCAAGCCTCCCCCCATCATCCCCCAAAGCCCCGTGCAGTACCCTGGACCTCATAGGCAATTAATGCTGGTCACATGACGGCAAATCTGTATCTTTAATTTTATTGACAGCAATTGAGAGAACAGGCTTTTGACAGCACTAACTGCCAGTTTCTCCAGCCTCATGGCCTGGTTGTAGAGCTGGAATCCTCAGTGGCCAGCTGAGTGCTGGTCGGAAGTCAGGGTCAGCCAGCACATCTGGCCGAAGCAGAGGGGGTGCCAGGCCTCTGTCTGGGGTGGGAGGCAGCTCCGACTCTGGCCATTGCAGCCAGAAAGAGGCCCGCTAAAATCCAAGGTGACCAGGTCCCAGCTCAGTGGGCAGCAGGCAGGCAGAGGGTCTGTCTGTGAGTCCTAGCTCTGGTCGTCTATTCTCCGCATCCCTGTCTCCCTGGGGGTATTCTAGCTTTCTGTGCTCTGCTAGAGGAAGGCGCCTGAGCACACCTGGAAACACCTTCTGTTCAGAAAGACCCAGCCAGGCTCCCATACTTGGCAGCAGGAGAAATGTTGATCCAGAGAAGGAGAGTGACTTGCCCAAGGTGGCACAACAATTTTGTGAGTCTCAAAACAAGCTGGAAGACTCCTGTCCAGTCCCACCTCCAGGACACTGGAGATTTGGGCATGAGAGGCTGGCCTCCAGGTGACAGGACCGCAGGGCAGGCTGGCCAGGAGCTGGGAGCCGGCGCAGCCTCACTTGAGATTGTGCTGGCTCTCGCGGTGCCGCCGCAGGTCCACCTTGCGCTGGAAGCCTTTGGTGCACAGCTCACAGCTGAAGGGCTTGAAGCCTGTGTGCTTGCGGCTGTGGGTGATAAGGTTGGAGCTCTGGCTGAAGGCCTTTCCGCACACCTGGCACTTGTGCGGCTTCTCACCTGCAGGGAGGGGAGCGCAGCACAGCAAGGGCGGGGTCAGGGCCTCTTCACCAGGCCTGCCGCTCCACTGCCCCGCCCCCGGGTTCATTTTCCAGTAACTCCCTATGTTTTCTCTCGTGGCCAACTCACATTCACTTTAGAAAATAATTAGAAAGGAGAGAGAAGCAAAGACACAACTTGCACCCTCCTCCCACCCCTACTGGATTATAGGGTGGTTAGGGGCAGCAGCCGAGTCATCTTGTTTATCAACACATTTCCAAGTCTGGTACACCTGGCACAAAAGAGGCACTCAGCTAATAGCAAGGAGGGAATGAATGAGCAAATGAATGAATGAATGAGTGAACAAATGAATAAGCAAATGAATGAGTGAACAAAGGAATGAGCAAATAAGTGAGAGAATGAGTGAACGAATGAGTGAACAAATGAATGAGCAAATGAATGAATGAGTGAACAAATGAATGAGCAAACGAGTGAGCCAATGTGTGAATAAATGAGCAAATGAATGAACAAATGAATGAGCAAGTGAGTGAATGAGCGAACAAATGAATGAGCAATTTAACTGCTAGTCTCACTTCTGCCATGAGATCACCAGTGTTGAGATTTTGCTGTTTCCGTCCTGTAATTTTTCCATGCATTAAATGCACTTAAGCAGCACAGGCGCGCAGCCCTCCATCATCAGTGGCCTTCGACTTTGTAACTAGACCCCACTCCCAGCCTCACGCTGGGGGCCTCTGATGCATCTCTCAGGGAAAGGTGGGGGTGCTCTGCCCAGGGAGCGCAGGCAGGTGAGACTCACTCACCTGTGTGGATGTAGGTGTGTTTCTTCATGTCTGACTTCTGGTGGAAACGCTTGCCGCAGAACTGGCAGGGGTAGGGCCGCGTGTCTGAGTGGATGAGCAGGTGGGTGGACAGCGTGGACGAGCGCTTGAAGGCCTTGCCGCACATGCGGCACTCGAAGCTGCGCTCCTGCCGGAGGAAACGAGGCCCCGGGGGATCAGGCGCAGGCGCAGGACTGGACCCGGCCGGGATCCCCTGCGAAATAGGACACTCCATTGGGGTGGCCTCGAGGATAGGGCCTGGAGGAGCAGGACCCGGGAACCCCTCATCTTTGCCTCTGAGGTGAAACTGGGGCTTGGAGTCTCGTTGGCCTCCTGTGGGATTTTTTCCTTGTAATCTTCACGGTATACCGCTTAAAATAAAACTCAATAAATGTTTGTTGATTGACTGATGGGCTGACTGATCTCAGAGGTTTTTTAGGGGTTCACATTTCCTGACCATTAACCCAGAGTGAGTTCCTTGAGGCAGGGATGGTTGAGGTCCGCACAGTGGTTTAGTTAAGGGTAGGAAATCTGTTAACGGCAGGTGTTGGAGACCCAGATTCAGGGAGGTGGGTACTAGGGGACCCCTCCCAATCTGTATCACCCCCAGGAGCAGGGGGAGGGACCCAGCCGCAGCCCCCAGGCTCCCTGGGGAAGCACAGAAAAGGAGTGGGGCTGGGAGTCCCGCGCTGGGCCAGGTGCCCACCTGGGAGTGGACATGCGTGTGCTGCTCCAGGCTCACAGCGTGGCCGAAGGTTTTGCCGCAGACGTCACAGGCGAAGGGCCGGGTCCCACTATGGGAGCGTCGCACATGCACTTCGAGCCCGTGAGGGGTGGAGAAGACCTGGGAGCAGGGGCAGCGTGTGAGGCCACTGGGGGCTGCAGAGAGGGGAACAGGCCTAGGGTCCCATGGTCTCTTCCATGCCCAGCTCTGGCCAAGGCAGGGTGCACAGAGGAAGGGACACTGGATTGCCAGTTCTGCTACTTGTTTGCTGTGTGACCCAGGGAGGTCCCTTTTCCTCTCTGTGGCTCAGTCTCCCATCTACAAAGTTGGGTGTGAGAGAGTGGATCTGGAGCCCCCTCCTTGCCTCCTCTAGAGGCTGAATAGCCCGGTGGTTAAGAGTTGGGAGTTGACCAGAGCTGGGTTTGAATGCTGGTTCTGATAGCTACTTGCTGTCTGATCCTGGAAGTGACTTAACCTCTCTGAACCTTAACCCTTCATCTGCCTCCTGGCACTCATGCCTGTCAACTGCTTAGCACAGGGCCAGGCACATGGTCAGAGCTCAATGAATGGTGATGAGGGTAAACGCTTTGATCATTAATCCCACCAGAGTCCCAAGGTTCACAGCACAGGGAACACCCAGAGCTGCCAGTGTGCTGAGAGGGAGTGCACAGAGCAGGGCCCAGGTGCCCACCCACACCCCTCACTGCCCACCTTGTTGCACTTCACACAGTGGTACGCGTCCATGCCCGGGGAGTAGCGGAGGCTGAAGTCCAAGGCGGGCTCGGTGCTGGGCACCAGAGGATTGCCGTACAGGCTGACGGAGTGCTCCAGGAAGGCTGACTGCATGGTGGAGGGGGCCTGCCGGTAGCTGTGGCCATACGTTGAGGCCAGGATGTCCCAGGAGAAGCTGGGCTTGTAGAATGGGGGTGAGTCGGACAGTGGAGAGTCCCCATCCTGGGGTCGGGACAGCACAATGGGGCCCTCTGTGGAGATAGGGACACATGCCTGGTTACTCATTTAAACACAGGGGGCTGGGCACGGTGGCTCACGCCTGCAATTCCAGCACTTTGGGAGGCCAAGGCAGGAGGATCACTTGAGGTCAGGAGTTTGAGACCGGCCGGACCAACATGGTGAAACCCTGTCTCTACCAAAAAATACAAAAATTAGCCAAGTGTGGTGGCTCACACCTATAATCCCAGCTACTAGGGAGGATGAGGCAGGAGAATCACTTGAACCAGGGAGGCAGAGGTTGCAGTGAGCTGAGATCGTGCCACTGCACTCCAGTCTGGGCAACAGAGTGAGACTGTGTCTCAAAAAATAAAATGAAATAAAATAAACACAGGGCACCCACTTCCCACCACCCACTATCACCTTCATCACCTCATGCGGAGGGTTTCAGGGTGTCAACCCAAATACTTACTGCTGGGGATGTCTGTGTCCCTGTGGCTCCTCAGCTTTTCCAGTCCAGAAACACCCCCACTCTCACTCCAGAGTGCCCACCTCACCCCTTGCATGGACCGGCCCAGCTGCTGCTTCTTACCTCTTCCCCCATCTAACCCACATCTGGGAATTAGCTGCCTGTCTGGGAGGCCCGAGCGGAAGCCACAGAGCCTGGGCTGCATCCAGTGACTTTGTGGGTCCTTCCTGACTCCAGGGCCCCAAGGGGCTGTGCTGCAAGAGTCCCTTCATCCTTCCTCCCCTTGGCACTCCCTGGGGAATGGCAGAGGGTCGCAGCTGGGTACCTGGCGCCGGGGCCATCCTGGCCAAGTTCTGGTCCTGCTCCAGCTCCGGCTCTCGTTTGAAGTTGGTCCAGTCCAGGCACTGGTTTGGGAATAGGGTGCTAAGGACAGGGCCATTGCTCGGGGCCTGGTCTCTGGGCACTGTAGGGAGATAGGACCATCAGCATCAATAGCCGCAGCTTCTGGGAAGCCCAGAGGGAGCAAGGAGGGCACACCCTCCCTAGGAGGAGGAGGCCCAGATCCACTTGCAGCTGCTTCTGGCGGCTTATAGTCCCGGGCTCTGCCCAGGGCAGGGGGTCGAGAAGAGGCCAGGAGGAGACCCTGGGGAAGACTTTGGACCAGTCTGTTTTTCTGAGCAACCCAACTCCAGCCCTAGATTGAGCCTCCAGTGAGGCCCCACATGTCAGTAACTGAGTACCGGCTCCAACCCGACACTCTCATCTCCCCAACAGGGCAGAAGGGACGAGGGCATCATTCATTCATCTACTCCTTTCATCTGCAACCCCCATTTACTGCACTCCTGCTTCCAGACTTGGAAGAAGAGGCTGCTGCAGGAGGGACGCTGCTGCACCCCCATCACACAGAGCAGAAAGCCCCCGGTGAGTGCAGCAGGGCACCAGCTTTGGCTCTGACTCACCCGGGGTAAGGGCAGGAGACCAGAGTGGTTCATCCTCCTGCACACGGGGCTGGTGGTAGGTGTGAGCCTTCTT
Organism: Trachypithecus francoisi; assembly: GCF_009764315.1. Lineage (NCBI taxonomy): Eukaryota > Metazoa > Chordata > Mammalia > Primates > Cercopithecidae > Trachypithecus > Trachypithecus francoisi. The sequence continues at coordinate 10,914,882 of NW_022681444.1, read as the reverse complement.
GCTCTTCACCAGGAAGGAGCGTGGCATTTTCCGTGTGCACCCCACACCTGCAAGAGGGAGGGATGGGAGCGGTTGAGAAGGACAAGAGAACAATACCCCCCATATCTCAGAACCTCCTCCTGAGCTCAAACACCAGCTCTACTGGCTTAAAGAGTGGGCCCCAAAGTTCATGTCCACCCAGAACCTGTGAATGTGACCTTATGAGTAATAGTGTGTCTTTGCAGATGTAACCAACTTATGACGAGGTCATTCCGGGTTCGGATGGACCCTCAATCCAAGACGACTAGTGTCCTTATAAGAAGACGGAAATTTGGACCCAGAGACACAGACACCCAGGGAGGATGTTGTGTGACACCAGAGCAGAGAGTGATGCTTCTATCAGCCAGAGAATGCCAGGCAGTGCTGACAGCTGCCAGAGCTCGGAGAGGGGCACGAAACACTCTTCCCTGGAGTCTCCAGAAAGAATCCACTTTGTGGACACCTCGATTTTGGATTTCTAGACCCCAGCACCATGAAAGAATAAATTTCTGTTGTTTTTAAGTCACCTGTTTGTGCTATTTTGTTACGGCAGCTACAAATCCTAACTTCCCTCACTGCTCCTTCACCAGCAAACAAATGCATCGCCCCCTAGAAAATGCTCAGACAGGCCGGGCGCGGTGGCTCAAGCCTGTAATCCCAGCACTTTGGGAGGCCGAGACGGGTGGATCACGAGATCAGGAGATCGAGACCATCCTGGCTAACCCGGTGAAACCCCGTCTCTACTAAAAAATACAAAAAACTAGCTGGGCGAGGTGGCGGGCGCCTGTAGTCCCAGCTACTTGGGAGGCTGAGGCAGGAGAAGGGCGTGAACCCGGGAGGTGGAGCTTGCAGTGAGCTGAGATCCGGCCACTGCACTCCAGCCTGGGTGACAGAGCGAGACTCCATTTCAAAAAAAAAGAATGAAAATGCTTAGACAAGCCTGCTCCCATTGGCCTGATCTGGGCTGCAATGGAGTAGAAAAGGAAAGGCAGGGGCTAAGGTCTCCCTCGGTGACACACGGTGGACCCCAATTCTAGAAAGTTACATTTGGGTACCAGTGAGATTCACCTTCAGAGGCCATAGAAACAGGTGGTCTGAGCTTGGGTTTTGGAATCAACGGTTCACGGGTTAGAATCTCAGCTCACTTGCTGTGCAATCTGGGACAGACACTTAACCTCTCTGGGCCTATTCCCTTTGCTGTAAGGGGGGGATGTCCAGGCTTACAGTGCTGACAAGGGCATCACAGGTGCTCAGTGTCCATCACGGGGAGCTCTGGCAGAGAAGCTGAAGCAACGAAGGGACATTGCCAATCCACGTGCTCCTGCAAGCTACAAGCCACAAGCCACTGCTGCCAGAGCAGGGCTGAGCCTTGTCCACAGCCCTGGCCCAGACTCTGTTCCCTAGAGAGACAGGGGCCTTCTCTCTCTGAGGAATGGGATGGGGGGACTCAAGACCTGAGAGGAGCCCCCACTCCACTGCACCTGGAGGCCTGAAGTTTCACGGACACAGGAGAAGAGGCGAATATCCCCCAGCTTCCGTGGGCAGCCCAGCATCACTACTGACCCCGCCGGTCAGGGAGTGGGGGAAGAAACCAAGGACCACATCAGTCAGGGGGACCATCCCAGGTAGGGTCGGGGAGTGACAGGGCTGGACCAATCTGACCACCCCGGGACTCCTGGCTTCCCCTGCAGAGCCCTCTGGAACTGAGAGCCCCAGCTGGCCCCCAGAATGGTTCACATCCCTGCACTCAGCCTGTGAGGCTCCCCTGGGGGCTCCTGGAGAGCGTCATCTTGTGGTCCTCTATCTTTTCTGCCCCCATGCTGCACCCAGACCAACACCAGGCCCACGCCTGAGGCCTCGGAAGAGTCCCACCCCGCATCCCCTTGGGCCAGCCGCCATGCAAGGCTGCAGGGGTGATAGGGTCCAGAGAAGGCGGGAAAGGGATCACAGCTGCTTCAGAACAGCAGTGAGGGCCAGGGCGATAAGGCCTTGGTCCAGGAGCAGGGTGGGAGGTGGGAGATTAGAGAATGCAGCTTGGAAAAGGGCCAGGGACTCACCCCTTCCCCAAAGGGATGACCCAGAGCCAGGCAGAAGAGGGACCTGACTGTGCCCAGGCCTGCTTCCCCCTGGCCCAGAGCCTGGGGACATCAAGAGTTTGGACTGGGGGCTCTGCACAGAGGGCCAAGCTCAGGCCCAGCCCTTGCCTGCTGTAAGACTCATCACCAAGGCTTAGTGGCCATATCTGCTAAATGGGGATCCCAATCCAACCCCATGGGATTGTGGGGAGTGAGAAAGGACCTTTATCCATCAGGAGCGAGCATGGGAGGCGCTCAGCATGTGCCCATCCCCGCATCCCAGCACCCAGCCCACTGCAGGTGCATTCAAAGGACGGGGTGAGCCCTGTGCCAAAGGCTGCAGCAGCTCCCCGAAGCCAGGGCCGCGCTCAAGGCCCTGTACTCTCTGAGCTCTAAAATTAGGAGAAAGGACCTTGAAGCCCTCTGGGGTCCCTTCCCGCGGTCAGATGCTCGGCTCTCTGAACACAGGCTCGGGCCGGGGGCAGCCCACGGCCTTATCTCCCAGGGACACGTCTTCCTCCTCTTGCCTCCTCCCCCTCCCTCACCAGGGCTCCCCACACCCCCCTTCCTTCCCGCTTCTAACTCTTCTATGCTTCAAGAAAGCCCCTGGGGACGCCAGACCCTAGGGGGAGAGGAGGGGACCCAGTGAGCAGGAGGAGGGCTGGGGGTGCAGGGTTCCCCTCACACTTTGTTTTGAGGGGGCCTGTGAGGGGCATGGTTTGCCTATCAAAATATCAAAAGATGATCTTTTTTCCCGCATAATATTTAGGAGGAAATCAGCTAGAACCAAAGGTCCTCGCTGAGGCTTCTGTGATAGGAGGCGCCGGTCAACCCTTCTGGCAGGCGGCTGTTAAAGGTGTTTATTACACCTTTAATCCTGATGCTCAATCCAGATGCTGAGTCCTGCTGCTGTGCCATTTCATAAAGGAGGAGCCGAGGCCTGGAGGGCTCAGGACCCTGGGGCAGAGTGAGCAGGGCGGGACTGGGGTCTGTCTGGCCCCAGGCCTCCATGCTCTTGACTTTCAGCCCAGGAGGTGGGCAGTTACTCCGTGCAGACTGGGTGCCAAGTGCTGGGCAGTGCCCGGCATGGCTTTCTCTCTGCAGGGGGAGTGGAGCCGATGTGCTAGGGATGAAAACAGCAGTTTGAAACTCCCTCACGTGCCTGTGTCAAGCAGTGTCTTCCCAGGTTGCAGGTAGGAAAACTGAGGTGTAGAGAGGAAAGTGACACCGACCCAGGGCTTCTGGCCTGTTAGGATTTTACTCTCGAGCCACTGTGCCACCCAGCACTGTCAGAGGTCCTCACAGCACCTGGTGAACACCACCTGCAGTACAGAGGGAAATGCGGGGTGCTGGGGCAAGAGGGGAGAAAAATCAGGCCGGGCGCGGTGGCTCATGCCTGTAATCCCAGCACTTTGGGAGGCCGAGGTGGGCAGATCACGAGATCAGGAGTTCAAGACCAGCCTGGCCAACACAGTGAAACCTCGTCCCTACTAAAAATACAAAAATTAGCTGGGCGTGGTGGCGCGCGCTATAGTCCCAGCTACTCAGGAGGCTGAGGCAGGAGAATTGCTTGAACCCGGGAGGCGGAGGTTGCAGTGAGCTGAGATTGCATCACCACCACACTTCAGCCTGGGCGACAGAGCCAGACACCGTCTCAAAAAAAAAAAAAGCGAGAAAAATCAAACCCTCTGACCCCCAAGTCTTTTCCAGGCTCCTAAAAGACCCACGTGGCTCTGAAGACTTTCAGTGGGGCCAGGCCAGGGATAGATTTCAGGAAGCATTGATCTTCATTTGGGCACAGGGCCCAAGGAGACCTCAGGTCAACTGACTCCAACGGCCACAACGAGGAGACTTTCTAGTGCTCACTAGCCCTGGACAAGCACTTTTCACTTAGGCACAGAGCAGGGTGGGGCTGGCTTCTGGAGTTCTCCAGCTTCAGGAAGGTGATTCTCATGCCTACTCTGGTGATCTCCCCTGAGCCCCACACCCCCTCTCTTGCCTCCCCCCAGTGTGCTCTCCCCTGAGCTTGGCAAGTGACAGGGACACAGCCAACGCCACGGTCAAGCCTTCCGGTTTACAGAGGGGCCAAATGCACCTGGTGAACTTCCTTTTGGCCCCTGTTAGGAGAGTTTTTTTTTTTTTTTTTTTTTTAAAGAAAAAACAGGAACCAATCACCTATACTGTAGTTAATTAACAACCACTTGGTTTTGATTCACACGAACTCCGTTCTGAGAAAGAGCTAAGAGCAGAGATTATGAAAGAAGCTTAGGATTTCTTCATAAAACAGAGGCCCTGATAGTATCGGCCATCCGGAAAGAGGCCCACTGTTAACATCACGTCATAACCCCCGATCCTGGTAGAGCCCCCCTGACCCCGAGTCAGAATCTCAGTCAGTGCTTCTTGAAGACAGGCAACCCTGCACCCTGGCAGGAGCCAGTGCCCTAACTTCCAGTAGGACTTGGATCAACAGGCCTGTGCTGTCCCTGTAAGGAGGTCCCTTGTGTTCCCCAAGGAATTGAGTCTGATTTGGGGTCCTGGAGTTTGTGACCACATCAGCCACCAACCTGGGGCTTGGTTTTCCTATCTCTCAAAAGGGACGGTTGGGCTAAGAGATTTCTAAACTTCCCTTTTGCTCTAAAATCCCACGTAGAATTCGTTGACCTTCAGTGAGAGATTGAACCACCTTGACTAAAAGACTTGTCACTCGGCTTCCCTTTTTGGAAGGGTTGGGTAAGACTCAGCTGGTTCTCAGGGTCAACTACAGAGGACCCTTTTGACTTCCTTTATGTTTAAAGACTCAAGGGAGGCCGGGCATGGTGGCTCATGCCTGTAATCGCAGCACTTTGGGAGGCCAAGGCAGGCGGATCACCTGAAGTCAGGAGTTCAAGACCAGCCTGGCCAACATGGTAAAGACAGGCAACCCTGTCTTTACTAAAGATACAAAACTTAGCTGGGTGTGGTGGTGGACACCTGTAATTCCAGCTACTTGGGAGGCTGAGGCAGGAGAATCACTGGAACCCAGAAGGCAAAGGTTGCGGTGAGCCGAGATGGCACCACTATACTCCAGCCTGGGTGACAGAGTGAGACTCTGTCTCAAAAAAAAAAAAAAAAAAAAAAAAAAAAAAAAAAAAACTCAAGGGGAAACAGCAAGACTTGTCCAAGGAGAAGTCAGGGGAAAATGCACCCGGGTCAGGCCCAGGGGCCCCAGCAGAAAGTAATCATTATCATCATCATCATCATCATTATTATTATTTTGAGACAGGGTCTCACTCTGTCACCTGGGCTGCAGTGCAGTGGTTTGATCTTGGCCCATTGTAACCTCCACCTCCCAGGCCCAAGCGATCCTCCCATCTCAGCTTCTCGAGTAGCTGGGACTATAGGTGTGCACCACCACACCTGGCTAATTTTTGTACTTTTTGTAGAGACGGGGTTTTGCCATGTTGCCTAGGCTGGTCTAAACCATTATTTTTATTTGAAATTTAGGAGTTCTCACATGTCTCCTCCAAAGCTCAGAGAATGCAATGTCAAAAGGGAGTGAATCTACTTCTGGGTATAGACCCAAAATCATTGGAAGGAGAGACTCAAATAGATATTTGCATACTCATGTTTATAGCAGCACTATTCACAATAGGCAAAAGGTGGAAGCAAGCCAGGTGTTCATGGCAGATGAATGCCCGAACAACATGTGGTCTATGGCCTCTCTGAGTGGCTCACGCCTGTAATCCCAGCACTTTAGGAGCCCGAGGTGGGCAGATCGCCTGAGGTCAGGAGTTCGAGACCAGCCTGGCCAACGTGGCGAAACCCTGCCTCTGCTAAAAATACAAAAATCAACCAGGTGTGGTGGTGGGTGCCTGTAAGCCCAGCTACTCAGGAGGCTGAGGTAGGAGAATCGCTTGAACCGGGGAGGCAGAGGTTGCAGTGAGCCAAGATCGCACCATTACACTCCAGCCTTGCAACAGACTCCGTCTCAGACAAGCAAACAAACAAACAAAATGTGGTCTAGCGATATGATTGAACATTATTTGGCCTTAAAAAGAAAGGAAATGCTGGACATGCTACAACATGGATGAACCTGAAGGATTTATGCTAAGTGAAGCAAGGCCAGTCACAAAAGGACAGATACTGTGTGATTCCTTATATGAGCCCCTAAAATAGGCAATTTCGTAGAGACAGAAAAAGATAGAGGTTGCCAGTGGGAGGGGAAGAGAATGGAAGTTACTGTGTAACAGGTATGAAGTTTCAGCTTTACGAGATGAAACAGTTCTGTGGGTGGATGGTGGTGACGGTCGCACAGCAATGTGAATGTACTTAATACCGTTGAATGGTACACTTGAAAATGGCTAAAATTGTAAATGTTGTTATGTGTGTTTTATCAAAATAAAAAGAAAAGTGAGTGAATGAAACTTTCTGCACATCTCTATATTATAGACTAAAGCAGCTCCCATTGGCTTGAATTCCTGGCAAGGAACACATGAAAAGCCTCCCTCTAGACTAAGGGGGGCGGCATTTGCTGCTGTTCCAACCAAGGGTCTGGATATTGGGGCACAGACAGTGAAGAATTCCATTTGATCAGGCTGTTTTCCCTGGGTATTCTGGAGCCATCTGGTCCCAGAGCCTTTGAAAATCCTTGTACTATCCAATAAGATTCCCACCCACCCTACCCTGCCCTCCTTAAAGCTTTGTGGCAACGGTCTGCACTGGTTTTGAGTGATTCCATTAATCAAACCTAAACGAGGTATAGCTCTCCAATGTTCCCTAAGAACACTTTTTAGGAAGACCAAAATTTGACAAAAAGAGCAAGGAGAATTGTGCATTTTCTTGTCCAAAGAATTCCTTCTGCAACACTTCTGAGGACAAGAAACTTGACACTTTGCTAGACTTGGAAGAAATATTTTACCTGTTGCCTACTAAGAAACATGCAGGCGCATCCAGGCGGTCAGGTGCAGCTCAGCTAGCTTCTAATATCTACCAGACTCACGCCCACAGATTGTAACTGAATTTGCTCCCTAAGAACTCACGAAAGCTGTGGACTTTCTCCCCAGAAAAATGTGCACAGGCACATACCCACGTCAATTCTGCAGACCTCCTCTTTACAAGTCCTATTTTAGAGTCAACATGTCTCCCCAGATGCCTTAACATTTAAACTTGTTTTTTTTTTTTCCCTACAAAAATAGGTGGAAAGGGCTAACAACAGTCTACAGGGAAAGGAGAGCTGAAACAGTACCTCCCCATGGTTCTTCCTATTGTTCCTGGAGCCTGGGCAGTGTGTGGGAGAGGGCGGTCTTGTCATCTCCCCTTAGTAGGCTCTGGACGGGGAGAGTGCCTGATTCTCAAAGTGTCCCGGGAATTGGCTGGACGCAGTGGCTAATGCCTGTAATCCCAACACTTTGGGAGGCCGAGGTGGGTGGATCATTTGAGGTCAAGAGTTCGAGACCAGCCTGGCCAACATGGTGAAACCCGTCTCTACTAAAAATACAAAAATTAGCCAGGTGTCATAACACGTGCCTGTAATCCCAGCTACTTGGGAGGCTGAGGCATGAGAATTGCTTGAATTTGTGAAGCAGAGGTTTCAGTGAGATCGCGCCACTGTGCTCCACCCTGGGCGACAGAGTGAGACTCCGTCTCAAAAAAAAAAAAAAAAACCAAAAACCAAAAACCAAAACAAAACAACAACAACAACAAAAAAAAAAAAAAAAAAAAAAACGTGTCCCAGGAACTTTAGTTAAGTCCCCAGTCTGGGACTGTCTCCGAGGGGGAACACAACTCAGGCACTTGGAAGTGTGTCGCCCTGAGCACTGCCCAGGTCCCCGGGACAGCTGGGTTATGGGTATGACTTTGTGCCCAAAGGTGACGTCTGTCAGCCTGAAATCAAGTTTTGAAAAGTGTTTCTGCACAGCCAGCAAAGGTGCAATTTCTAGCAGAGTGTCTCAGATGAGGTTACGTCCTCACCCTGTTTCTCCCTTGGCTCCTTGCCTTCCAGAGCTTTTCCAGCCCACCTCACCCTTCCTAAGACTGCAGGAGGAGCCAGGGAACCTGCTGCAAAGCCACCTGCGGCGCGCAGGCACATTTCAAAAGAAAAGCGCAGAAACGCATCCTCCAGCACTCACCTGCCCGGAGCTGTCCCTCGCCTGGGTTCTGCCGGAGCTTCCCGAGGTGGGAACTGCAAAACCTGTCTCGGGACTGGCCTCCGCTCTGTCAACTGTGTGACTCTTTGCACAGATAGATACTTCTCCTTTTTTCTCTGTCTCTCTGTGTGTTTTTCCTCTTCTGTTCCCCTCCCTGATTTTCAATCTGATTATTTGTGTCAAAATCTGGCGGTGAAGAAGCAGCCAATGAAGAGAGCGCGGGAGCTCAGCCGTATTTGCTTATCAAAACTTTCCAGGACTCAAGACTTCGAATTCTCATTTCTAACCCTCGACACTTGGAGAGGAGGGCTTTCTCTCTGCAGAGCAATTCAGAATTTTGCTGGAAATTTTGAATAACATCTGCACAAAAAGAAAGTGATGGCTAAATTATTAAATTTTAAAAATTAAAGTTAAAAAAGTACTAACTTATAAAACTCGATTTTGCAGAGAGAAGTCATGGCTCTTTGGTTTTTTCTTCTTTCTTTTCTCTTGCCTTTTTTATTCCTTCCCTCCTTTTCCTTCCTTCTCTTCCTCCTTCCTTTCTTCCTCCCTCCCTTCTTCCTTCCCTTCCTTATTTTCCTTCTTCCTCCCTCCTTCCTTCCTTCCCTCCCTCCCTCTCCTCCTCTCCTCTCTCTCTCTTCCCTCTTTTCCTCCCTCCTTTTTTTTCCGTTTTTCCCTGCCTCCCTCCTCTCTCCCTCCTCCCATCTCTCCCTCCCCAAGTTCAGCACCCTGAGGCTTGTGAGAGCCAGGCTTGTGCAAAGTCCCTACTTCCCGAGCCGGCCACATTCATAGAGGCCCCCCTTGTCCTTGCAGAGGTCACATTTCAGAAGGAACATCAAATTTGCATTTCCCCCAGATATGACCTTTGAGAGGGTAGAGGCACCGTGGAGGTGTGGCAGTGAGTTCGGAGGCCAGGAGACACTTGGCCTGCTGAAGCTGCCATACAGATTGAAGGCCAGGTGCCAGAGCCCGCGTGTGCCGCCCTCTGGTGGCAGACAAAGTGATGAGGAGGCCAATGGGGGCCTCTGGGGTGTCCCATTGATGGGGGGGGCGGGGAGTGGCGGCGGGAAAGCTTGGCTGAGCCGGCTGGGGCATTTCTTCCCATTTGGCAGGGCATCCCATCTCCTGGCTCCCCACCTTCTCCCTCCTCCTCTGGCCCCCGCCTCCTCCCGCTTGCAGGATGACTGATTTATTTCAGGAGGTTTTGCATAAGATGAGAACGCCACAAACAGAGCACTGTTAGACTGCTTTGCCTGCTCTTCCAGCCTGAGTCCTGGAGAGATTGTGTTTCCCTCATAAAGAAAACAAGTCTGGTGACAGGAAGCCCCAATTTAAACTGCAAGTCCAAGGTTCAAGATGAAGAAAAAGGGGTGTTTCAGGCGAGGTCTTTCTGCTGGGCCAGTCCTGGAGCACTAGCCAGGAGGCCACAACCCTGCGGTCACCAGGCCCCAGTAATGCTGGGATGTCAGTCCCAGCCCTAGGCCACAGACGGCAGACCACTGCTCCCAGCCCCATTGCCTCTCTTGGTGGAAAGAAATATCTTTTTAAAAAATTATTATTGGCCAAGCACAGTGGTTCATGCCTGTAATCCCAGCACTTTGAGAGGCCGAGGCAGGCAAGGATCACCTGAGGTCGGGAGTTTGAGACCAGCCTGACCAACATGGAGAAATCCCATCTCTACAAAAAATACAAAATTAGCTGGGCGTGGTGGCGCATGCCTGTAATCCCAGCTACTCAGGAGGCTGAGGCAGAGAATCACTTGAACCTGGAAGGCAGAGGTTATGGTGAGTCCAGATCACAACATTGCACTTCAGCCTGGGCAACAAGAGCAAAACTCCATCTCAAAAAAAAAATTATTATTATTATTATTTTCTTAGAGACAGGAGTTGGCTTTGTAGCTCAGACTGGAGTGCAGTGTTGAAATCGTAGTTCACTGCAGGCTCGACCTCCCTGGCTCAAGAGATCCTCCTGCTTCAGCCTCTTTCAGCCTCTTGACTAGCTGGGACTACAGACAGGCGCACCACTATGCCTGGTTAATTTTTTTTTTTTTTTTTTTTTTTTGTGAGACGGAGTCTCGCTCTGTTGCCCAGGCTGGAGTGTAGTGGCGTGATCTCTGCTCACTGCAAGCTCTGTCGCCTCCCAGGTTCATGCCATTCTCCTGCCTCAGTCTCCCGAGAAGCTGGGACTACAGGCGCCCGCCACCACGCCCGGCTAATTTTTGTGTATTTTTAGTAGAGACGGGGTTTCACCGTGTTCACCAGGATGGTTTCGATCTCCTGACCTCGTGATCCACCCGCCTCGGCCTCCCAAAGTGCTGGGATTACAGGTGTAAGCCACCACGCCCGGCCGCCTGGTTAATTTTTTAAATTTTTTGTAGCGATGGGGTCTTCCTATGCTGTCCAGGCTGGTCTAAATCACTATATTTATTTGAAATTTAGAAGTTCTCAAATATCTCCTCCAAAGTTCAGAGAATGCAAAGTCAAAAGTGAGTGAATCTACTTCTGGGTATAGACCCAAAATCATTGGAAGCAGACTTGAAGAGATATTTGCACACTTACATTTATAGCGGCAGTATTCACAATAGACTGATCTTGAACTCTCCTGGCCTCAAGCGATCCTTCTGCCTCAGCCTCCCGAAGTGCTGGGATTACAGGCACGAGCTGCTGCACCCAGCCAGGGGACACATCTTGAGTATTCTGTGGATGTTGTACATTGCCAACAATCAGCTAGAACTGTTTGTCATTATGCAGAAAACTTAAAACATTCTTTCCAAGTCAACAAGTCCGCAGTTTCCTCATGTTCTCACGTCGTTATACACACATATCCACATTTTGCTACTGTAAATCAGCAAGTCATTTTCCGTGAAACACGATTTTATGGAAGTGCTTCCTTTTTTTTTTTTTTTTTTTTTTGAGACGGAGTCTCGCTCTGCCGCCCAGGCTGGAGTGCAGTGGCCGGATCTCAGCTCACTGCAAGCTCCGCCTCCTGGGTTTACGCCATTCTCCTGCCTCAGCCTCCCAAGTAGCTGGGACTACAGGCGCCTGCCACCTCGCCCGGCTAGTTTTTTGTATTTTTTTTAGTAGAGACGGGGTTTCACCATGTTAGCCAGGATGGTCTCGATCTCCTGACCTCGTGATCTGCCCGTCTCGGCCTCCCAAAGTGCTGGGATTACAGGCTTGAGCCACCGCGCCCTGCCGGAAGTGCTTCCTAAATTTGTCTGCAGCCTTTATTGACGTCTTTAATGGTTTCAGGTGTTTCAGGGTTTATCTCACCAAATGCTTCCTCCATTTTTTTAGGGTGTTTTCTAATAGGAAGTTGCTGTATCAGGCACTTGCAGTTCAACTGCTGTTCTAAGGTTGTAATCCCACTTTAGGGTCCCTACCTAACTGACTCAGGGACAGCCTTCCCAGACCCAGACCTGGGACCCCGCCTGCAGATGAAGCCACCCGGGCTCCCCTTGATGGGAGAGCAGTGGCCAGGCCACCAGTCTCCTGGCATAGCAATTGAAGCCAGGAGTCCCCAGTCAGCCTCACCCAGGCCCACAGAGCCCTGGACCTCCCATGTTCTATGTCACCTCCAGGGCTGCCTGAAAAGCTACCAGCACTTCCCTTAGTGAGCAACCCGGAAGTCAACACCTTCATTTAGTCTCTCAGAAGAGCTAAATCACTTCCACATTCCCGTGCCCATTCATCAGTTTATTCATCCATTTAATAGTTACCATTGGGTACCTTTCATGTATCAGGTCTTTCCCTCCCTCCCTTATCGATTGCATGTGGCGTGTGCATCATGTGCCTACAAAAAGGCACACATGCTGGGGTTTCAAACAACAGCCAGACTTTACATGTTTCTTCTTGGTCTAGAGGGTAGCAAAGAGCAATCTGAAATTTACAATTTGGGGTGACAAGTGCTGTGATATAAACACGGTACACAAAAGATGTCTGGGGCATTTGTAAATGGATCCAGGCTTGGGGGGTTGGTGAAGGAAGTGATATCTAAGTTGATGCCTAGGGTAAGTTAGCTGGGAGAAGGAAGGTAGGGAAAAGTATCTCAAAGAGGAACAGCATGTGCTAAGAACTGGAGGTCCCCTGAAGGGAGCTGACAGCAGGCGAGTTCAGTGGGGAAGAAGTGCAGAGACTGAAAGAAGGGGAGGAAAAGTTAGGACATTTGAGAGCTGAGCCTAGAGAGAGAAAAAGAACAAAGATCAGGAAGATTCTTCCCTGGTTTAAAAACCTTCAATAATTTCCCTGTACCTTTAGGACAGAAATCTCAGCTTCAGAAATCGGTACTCCATGTTTTTCACGACGTCAGCACCCTTTCAAATAATAGCACTTTTCCAGATATGAGTTACAGAAAGTTTCAAAAAGATGGGGTGTTGCTCTGTAGCCCAGCCTGGTCTTGAACTCCTGGTCTCAAGCAATCCTCCCAAGCTCCTGAGTATCTTGGATTACAGGCACATGCCACCGTGCCCAGCTCAGAAACCCAATTTAAACTCATTTAATAACCACAATAAAACAATTAGTTCAGGTCATATAAAAATTTCAGCTTCTGACATGGTTGGATCCAGATGCTCAAATGATATTGTCTGGAATCTCATTCAGGTCATTGGCACTTCTCGTGCCCTCTGCCTGGATGGCCTAACTCTCTGATTTCCCCAAGGCTGTCTCCTTCTTGTCAACCAGGTCTTAGCGGAAATGTTACTTCTGCAGAAAGACCTCCTTGATCTTCAACTAAAGTAGGACCTCCCCACCCCAGTCACTTTCTATTCCTTCACTCACCCCTTTCTTCTTAGCATTCACACTTATCTGAAAATACCTTGCTTATCTTCTTACCTTTTTTTTGTTTTGTTTTGTTTTGTTTTGAGATGGAGTCTGGCTCTGTCGCCTAGGCTGGAGGGCAATGGCCCAATCTCAGCTCACTGCAACCTCCTCTTCCCCGGTTCAAGCGATTATCCTTGCTCAGCCTCCTGAGTAGCTGGGATTAAAGGTGCCCACCACCACACCTGGCTAATTTTTTGTATTTTTAGTAGAGATGGGGTTTCTTTATTTTTATTTTTATTTATTTATTTATATTTTGAGACAGAGTCTCGCTCCGTCGTCAGGCTGGAGTGAGGTGTCCTGATCTTGGCTCACTGCAAGCTCCGCCTCCCAGGTTCCTACCATTCTCCTGCCTCAGCCTCCTGAGTAGCTGGGACTACAGGCGCCCGCCACCATGCCTGGCTAATTTTTTTGTATTTTTAGTAGAGACGGGGTTTCACTATGTTAGCCAGGTTGGTCTCGATCTCCTGACCTCGTGATCCGCCCGCTTCGGCCTCCCAAAGTGTTGGGATTACAGGCGTGAGCCACCGCGCCCGGCCATCTTCCTATCTTTTAATTCATTTATTCATTGCTCTGACTTCCCACAAGGAATGTCCATGCTATAAGAGTAGGAACTGTTTTTCCAGGCACACAGCTCAGAGCTTAGACTCTCCGGGGCTTAGGACAGAGTGTGGGAGACACTAGTGATATCTTCACAGAGTGAATGAATGAATGAATGACCCTTCATCTCTCGGCTTTGCTTCCCTCTGTGTTGGCCTCATCCTTTCACGCCGTGATCTCTACCCACTTTATCCACTCTCATCTGCGAGCCTAGGAACCTCAGTGGAGAGAGAGATTCCTCCTCAATTGCTTCAGCAAGATTGCTAGGGTTGACTGTGATTGGCCCAGCCCGGTCACAAGCACATCCCAGCACCAATCATTGTGCCCAGGGGGAGGGATATGGGCCTCTTATTGGCCAGGGCTGGCGACTTTCCTGCCAAAACGACGAGGACTCAAGTGTAGAGGAAAAGATGGGTTTGAGCCGGAACAACAGCAGTCGTTGAACAGAATAAGGCCAGAGAGGCGTTTGGGGCCATGGCTTCTACCTTTTACCTTCTAACTGTCCTCTCATCATCACCTGGATATGCTGTGTCCTTTCTTGCCTCACCTGTTCCCCTTGTCTGGAATGGTTCTTTCTCTTCAGCCCCGTCCTTCACAGCCCAATCCAGCTCTCAACGCCTCCAGGAAACCCTCCCACACGCCCCACAATCCAGGGAGTCATCTGTTGTCTACAGGATTTGGCCCAGCCATGACAACTCTTGGATTCCTGTCTCGCTCAGTTACTCATGGAACCTCACTTGCTTTTCGGTGAGACTGGTGGCTCCTTAAGGGCAGGAACGTCATGGGGTCCACTGTCCGTGGACAACGGGTGTGGGCCGGGCCTTAGCACATGTTGGTCTGCAGGGGCCATATCAGGGCTAAATACATGGGAACCACCACTGCTAAGGCCGGGCCACGGGCCCTCTATACGGACAGCTCCGGCAGGTGCAGGTGGGCTGGGGAAGCTCTGTGCAGGGGTCGTGGGGGCTTGGGGGTGAATGTTCTGTGCTGGGTGACACCGAGGCTACGACACTCCCGGGCATCAGCTGTGTGAACTTGGGCAGCTTCTGGCCTTGGCCCAGAACAACCACAGAATGTGACGGTCATGAGCTGAAGCCAACAGTCCTGGGAATGGGACGATGGACCCTGTAGTCTCTGCCCTCCAGGGACTCCCAGAGAGTCGGCTGGGCATTGGAGCCAGTCTGCTCTATGTACATCTTGGTGCCAGAGAAGTGCCTACTGGCTCTGTCCCGCTGCTAGTGTGCTGAAGGGTGGACAGCAGTAGGCAGCAGGCCAAGTAGGAAACGTCCACCTGGTCATCGGCGGCTACGGACCTCTTTCTAGGTCCAGGCTCCTTGCCAGGGGCTGCAGGCAGCCAAGGTGCAGGAGCCTCGCTTGCAAATCCTGCCTGTCATCAGGGCTGGCACTGCCCTCCACGACTCCCCACACTACGACCCAGGTGCTCCGCTCCACACGGGAAGCAATTCACCGTCCCACCACATGGTGACACTCCTGCCTATCTTTCCTCGAACAAAAACCAGCCTGAAAAAAGTGAAAACAATTATCTGTGTACAAATACATGCTGTTTAAATTACAAGAGTAATATGTGATCAGAGTTGAAATAATAACAAGAAGAATATGCACCTCTGTCCCACCCCTATTAACTTTTTTTTCATTGAGACAGGGTCTCACTCTGTCTCCCAGGCTGGAGTGCAGTGGCTCCATCATGGCTCACTGCAGCCTTGACCTCCTGGGCTCAGGTGATCCTCCTGTCTCAGCCTCCCGAGTAGCTAGGACCATAAGCATGTGCCACCACACCCAGCTCATTTTTGTTTGCTTGTTTTTGAGATGGAGTCTAGCTCTGTTGCCCAGGCTGGAGTGCAGTGGTGTGATCTCGGCTCACTGCAACCTCCACCTCCCAGGTTCAAGTGATTCTCCTGCCTCAGCCTCCCGAGTAGCTGGCATTACAGGTGCCCACCACCACACCCAGCTAATTTCTGTATTTTTAGTAGAGACGGGGTTTCACCATGTTGGTCAGGCTGGTCTTGAATGCCTGACATCAAGAGATCTTCCCGCCTTGGCTTCCAAAAGTGCTGGGATTACAGATGTGAGCCACCGCTCCTGGCCACCTGGTTAATTTTTAAAAAATTTGTAGAGACAGGGTCTTGCTGTGTTGTCCAGGTTGGTCTCAAACTCCTGAGTCCAAGAGATCTGCCCACCTCGGCCTCTCAAAGTGCTGGGATTACAGGTGTGAGCCACTGCACCCAACTTTTTTTTTTTTTTAAGACAGTCTTGCTTTGTCACCCAGGCTGGAGTACAGTGGCACCATCTCAGCTCACTGCAACCTCTGCCACTCTGGTTCAAGTGATTCTCCTGCCTTAGCCTCCCTAATAGCTGGGATTGCAGGCACGTGCCACCATACCCAGCTAATTTTCGTATTTTTAGTGGAGACAGGGTTTTGCCATGTTGGCCAGGCTGGTCTCGAACTCCTGACCTCAAGGGATCTGCCTGCCTCAGCCTCCCAAAGTGCTGTGATTACAGACGTGAGCCACCATGCCTGGCCAACAGTAACATTTTTGAAGTGTATTTTTCTCGTTTCTTTCTCTCTCTCCCTCTGTCTCTCTTGCCCTCTTTCCCTCCCTGCTTCCCTTCCCCTGTCTCCATCTCTTTCCCACTTGTCTGTGTTTATAATGTTTTCAATTCAAATTAATCCACACTGACCCTTTGCTTTTGAGTAACCACACAGGCGGATGACAACTGCCCCAGCTTGGACGTTAAACCTTCAACCCTCCTGCCTTAGGGAACCTCAGATGGGGAAGGGCAGTATTGGGGTGGGAGGCCATGGGGTGAGGTTTGGGGTGCATCCACTTCTCGAGATGGCTGGTGTGACTCAGAGGAGCAGGGAAGGAAAGTGGGGGGACACAGGGAACTTGGGTGGGAGTCAGGGACTCTGGGTGCAGGCAAAGTACAGGAGAGAGGCCTGCCTGACGCCCCCCGAAAACTCTGGCATGGGTGTCAAACCCATGGGCCCCTAGGTTGAGGAAATAACAAGAAGATTGAGAAGTCCATCTGGGCCGGGCGAAGTGGCTCGCACGCATAATCTCAGCACTCTGGGGAGGCTGACATGGAGGGTTGCTTGAACCCAGGAGTTCAAGACTGGCCTGAGCAAAATCATGAGTTATTATTTCTCAGCAGAAATATTCAATAGCCGACTATAAAACTCTGCCCTTTCTCTCTTTAGCTGGATGGTTAAGAGCAGTCTTAGTTGCGGCAGGGTTAGGGTTAGGTGACGTCAGCTTGATTCTTACTGGGTGAGTGGTGCTAATTTACATGGCAGGTTGATTATTAATGAAACACCTGACATTTGGTTACTGCCCCATAAACTCTCGATGACTTCCGCATTGGCGTTCTCCGTAGAGACTCACAGAAATCCCACTATGAGGCTGCAGAGTTGAAGGAGGAGCGAGTGAAAGTTTGTTGAAGCTCACCGCAGGCCAGACAGGGTGGAAGGGCTTTATATGCCTCATCTCTTAGTCTTTTGGAGCATTTTGCTGCAGGGAATTACTGAGCATATGATGGAAAACCAAGAACCAACCCCTGGGCAGGGCTGGCACCATGGCCAACCACATAAGTAGGGGCAATATGCCTGATCCACTAGGGCAGACACGGCCCCCGCCAACCTTTTCTGATGAGCAGCATACTGCATGTCACAGATCAGGAAGCGTGGTCATGGATGCATGTAACTCTGTGCTCTTCCCAACAAGCTCTGTGTGTGTGTGTGTGTGTGTGTGTGTTCATTAGCCAGCCTTAGAAGGGTACAAATCTCCCAGTAGGTCCTCACCTCCCCAGTCAAGCCCCTTTGAGTAGCACCCCCAGCAGGGGCTGGCCTGATGTCTGCGCAGGTTCAGCAAACTGAGGAGCTTCCTGTGGCTACTGATGGGGAGAGGCCCTGTCTCCTGTCTGGGTCAGGGAGCCCTGGACCCAGGGCTTAGCTTCAGTCTCCAGACCCAGGAAGCAACGCCTCAAAGGAAATGAAGAGCACTGTGGGAAGACTTTAGAGAATGTGCTCCCCTTTGCAGAAGACTTGGAAATTAAAAAAAAACCCATTTGGGAAAGATCCCTTTCTTCTCCCATCGATGGGGTTCCGTCTCAACACTGGTCAGCACTAGGAATGTGCTGGAAGGCGGGAGGCCAAAGTAGGGGAATCAACACCAGGGAGCCCTCTAGCAGCCAGGATTTGCATGCGATTTACATCTATTTTGCATGTACCGGCTGCCTTCAGAGATTTTGGGTGTTTTATGAGAATTCTCCTGAAGGATGAACATTGTTCTCTTCCTGCTGCTTTTTAGCAACCCATGAGAGTCGGGGTGATAAAAAGAGGTTCCTAGGCCGGGCGCGGTGGCTCAAGCCTGTAATCCCAGCACTTTGGGAGGCCGAGACGGGCGGATCACGAGGTCAGGAGATCGAGACCATCCTGGCTAACACAGTGAAACCCCGTCTCGGCCGGGCGCGGTGGCTCAAGCCTGTAATCCCAGCACTTTGGGAGGCCGAGACGGGCGGATCACGAGGTCAGGAGATCGAGACCATCCTGGCTAATACGGTGAAACCCCGTCTCTACTAAAAAAAAAAATACAAAAACTAGCCGGGCGAGGTGGCGGGCGCCTGTAGTCCCAGCTACTCGGGAGGCTGAGGCAGGAGAATGGCGGAAACCCGGAGGCGGAGCTTGCAGTGAGCTGAGATCCGGCCACTGCACTCCAGTCCGGCGACAGAGCGAGACTCCGCCTCAAAAAAAAAAAAAAAAAAAAAAGAAACCCCGTCTCTACTAAAAAATACAAAAACTAGCCGGCGAGGTGGCGGGCGTCTGTAGTCCCAGCTACTTGGGAGGCTGAGGCAGGAGAATGGCGTAAAAACCCGGGAGGCGGAGCTTGCAGTGAGCTGAGATCCGGCCACTGCACTCCAGTCAGGCGACAGAGCGAGACTCCGCCTCAAAAAAAAAAAAAAAAAGAGGTTCCTTTCGCCAAGGACGATGGAGATGCTGGGGAGAGTGGGCTTGTGAAAGTGGTCTGTTAACACATTTCTGCAAGATGAATGGTTTGCAGTTTTAAAGGGGCACCTGTAACAAGCTCACTTGGAAAACAGGAAAGAGTCCTTTACAAATTATCTCACCCGGTTCCAGCAATCCCACGTGAGGATATAGACCCAGATACACTGAAAGCAGGTGCGTGGAGAGACCTTCGCAGTAGTGTTATTGACATCAGCCAAAAGGTAGAGGCAAGCCAAGTGTCAGTGACGATGCATGCATACATGAAATGTGGTTTGTCCATACAACAGAATATTATTATTCAGTCTTAGAAAGGAATGAGGCTGTGACACAGGCAATGACCTGGATGAACCCTGAGGACGTTATGCTAAGTGAAATAAGCCAGTCACAGAAAGACAAATACGGTCATTTCATTTACCTGAGTTACCTAGAGTAGTCAAAATAATAGAGACAGGCCGGGTGCAGTGGCTAACGCCTGTAATTCCAACACTTTGGGAGACTGAGGCAGGCCGATCACCTGAGGTCCGGAGTTCAAGACCTGCCTGGCCAACATGGCGAAACCCAATCTCTACCAAAAATACAAAAAAATTAGCCAGGCCTGGTGGTGTGTGTCTGTAGTCCCAGCTACTCAGGAGGCTGAGACATGAGAAGCGCTTGAACCCGGGAGGCAGAGGTTGCAGTGAGCCGAGATCGTGCCACTGCACTCCAGCCTAGGAGACAGAGTGAGACTCTGTCTCAAAAAAAAAAAAAAAAAATTAATAAAATAAATCATAGAGACAGAAAGTGGAATGGTGGTTGCCAGGAGTTGGGGGACAGGTGATTGGGGAGTTTGTATTTAATGGGGACAGAGTTTTGGTTTTGCGAGATGAAAAAGTTCTGGAGATGGATGGTGGTGCTGGTCGTGGAATGATATGAATGTACTTAAGCCGATGCCACTGAACTATACGCTTAAAAACAATTAGGATGATAAAGTGTGTGTTCTGTGTGTGAGGCTTTCATTTTCACAGATGGGGAAAGCAGAGGTACAGGGGGGTGAAGTAAGATCTAGAACCCAGGGAATGTTCCTACCTTGCGATTAGGATCTCAAACTTTTCTTACCGAATATTCTAATTATATTTTGACCTTCAAATATTTTTTAACATTTATATTATATAAAATTTCAGACCAAAAAGTGAATTAATACTATCTAATGAACACTCTGATATCTACTACCTATATTCAACAAATAGTTAGCATCTGCCAAATATGCTTTCTGTCCCCCATGCATATGTAAGTGTATACAATTATATTTTACTTTAATAAAACATTAAAAATACATATATTGCAGTCCAGGTCTGGTGGCTCACACCTATAATCCCAGTACTTTGGGAGACTGAAGTGGGAGGATTGCTCAAGCCCAGGAGTTCGAGACCAGCCTAGGCACCGTAGTGAGACCTCGTCTCTACTGAAAAAAAAAAAAAAAAATTAATTAGCCAGGTGTGGTGGCATGCATCTGTAGTCCCAGCTACTCAGGATGCTGAGGCAGAAGGATCACTTGACCCTGGGAGACAGAGGCTGCAGTGAGCTATGATCACCAGTGCACTCCAGCCCGGGTGACAGAGCAAGATGCTGTCTCAAATTTAAAAAAAAAAAAAAGGATGGCCAGGCACGGGGGCTCACGCCTCCAATCCCAGCACTTTGGGAGGCCAAGGCAGGTGGATCATTTGAGGTCAGGAGTTCAAGACTATCCTAGCCAACATGGTGAAACTGCATCTCTACTAACAATACAAAAATTAATGCCTGTAATCCCAGCTACTCAGGAGGCTGAGGCAGGAGAATTGTTTGAACCCAGAGGCGGAGGTTGCAGTGAGCCGAGATCGCCCTACTGCACTCTAGCCTGGGTGACAGAGCAAGACTCTGTCTCAGAAAAAAGAAGAAATATATATATACACACATGATAATAGATATCATGACATTTCACCCATACTGGAGCATATATCTCCTAAACATAAGGATATTCCTTTCATACATAATCACACAACTACAA
The DNA here is from genome assembly GCF_009764315.1 of Trachypithecus francoisi. Lineage (NCBI taxonomy): Eukaryota > Metazoa > Chordata > Mammalia > Primates > Cercopithecidae > Trachypithecus > Trachypithecus francoisi. The sequence goes on along the minus strand of NW_022681444.1, from coordinate 10,894,204 downwards.
TGTCATTATCGTACTTAAGAAAATTATCAGTAGTTCCCAAATATTGCCAAATATCCAGTCCATATGGACATTTTTGCAATTTCCCCCAGTTTTCTTCTATAGGTGCTCTTTTAGAATGAGGATTCAGCCAAGTTGCAAGCATTGCGTGAGTGTATGTCTTTGGTTTCCTTTAGGATGGAACAGCACCCCCTGCCCCTTTCTTTTGATAATGATTTTTTTCCCCCTAAAAGAGCCCAGGCCAGTCCAGTAGAAGGTTCAGCATTCGGGATTTTCTCATTGTTTCGTCATGGTGCCATTTAACCTCTTCCTCCACCTGCCGTGTCTTAGTCCGTTTTCTGCTGCTATAACAGAATGCCACAGACTGGGTAACTTATAAAGAAAAGAGATGTATTTGGCTCACAGTTCTGGAGGCTGGGAAGATTGAGGGGCTACATCTGGTGAGGGCTTTGGTGCTGCATTATCCCATGGAGAAAGTCAGAAGGTCAGTCAAGCACAGAAGATAGAGAGAACACGGGTGGGGGCTGAACTTCCCTCCCCAAAGAACTAATTCTCTACATGGTAACAGTATTAATCTACTGATGAGGGCATGACCGAATCACCTGTTAAAGGCCCTGTGTCTTAATTCCTTCCCAACGGCAATTTCTTTTCTTCTTTTTTTTTTTTTTGAGACGGAGTCTCGCTCTATCGCCCGGACTGGAGTGCAGTGGCCGGATCTCAGCTCACTGCAAGCTCCGCCTCCCGGGTTTATGCCATTCTCCTGCCTCAGCCTCCCGAGTAGCTGGGACTACAGGCGCCCACCACCTCGCCTGGCTAGTTTTTTGTATTTTTTAGTAGAGACGGGGTTTCACCGTGTTAGCCAGGACGGTCTCGATCTCCTGACCTCGTGATCCGCCCGTCTCGGCCTCCCAAAGTGCTGGGATTACAGGCTTGAGCCACCGCGCCCGGCCCCCAAAGGCAATTTCAACATGAGTTTTGAAGAGGACATTCAAACCCTAACACCCTGGGTCTTGGAACACATATTCCCATTGCAATGCCTATTCCTGAATAAACATTATTTTCTTTTATTTTTGAGAAGGAGTCTCGCTCTGTCGCCCGGGCTGGAGTGCAGTGGCTGGATCTCAGCTCACTGCAAGCTCCACCTCCCGGGTTCACGCCATTCTCCTGCCTCAGCCTCCCGAGTAGCTGGGACTACAGGCGCCCGCCACCTCACCCGGCTAGTTTTTTGTATTTTTTAGTAGAGACGGGGTTTCACCATGTTAGCCAGGATGGTCTTGATCTCCTGACCTTGTGATCCACCCGTCTCGGCCTCCCAAAGTGCTGGGATTACAGGCTTGAGCCACCGCGCCCGGCCAACATTATTTTCAAGATCTCACTGTGTCTTGGCAGTCAGGTCCCAGGCTGAACTGGATTCAGATGAGATGTTTTAGGCACGGATACTTCACAAGTGATGCTGTGGGCTTCACTGCATCAGGAGGTACCTAACAACAGGTCGTTCCACCTTAGTGATGCTGAGTCTGGTTCAAATGGTGACACCCAGTTCTCTCCATCATCACAGTGAATTAAGAAGCAATCTGTGGTTTAGGACTTCATGGCCAAGCAAACATCCTGTTCTCTACAGCCTCCCCTACTGGTTTCGGCATCCACTGCGGCTCCTTGCTATAATCAATAACATTACTGGTGGCTTCAAAACTACTGTTCTTCCAATTCCAATTCTATCATTCCTTCTACATTTATTATCTGTAAAGAAGAGCTTTCTGTCATTAGCTGGGGATGAACCAAAGTTCTAAAAAATGAGAGTGTAAGTGATTTGTCTTCTCTCATTAATCCTTAATTGCTGATGTTCATAGCAAGGTGATGTAACTGAGTTTTTTTCTTCTTTTTTCTTTTCTTGTTCTTGTTCTTTTCTTTTGGTTTTTTTTTGTTGTTGTTGTTTTTTCTTCTGTTTTTGAGACAGGATCTCACTTCGTTGCCGAGGCTGAAGTGCAGTGGTGTGATCACGGCTCACTGTAGTCTCAACTCCTGCGGCTCAAGTGATTCTTCCACCTCACCTCAGTCCCCTGAGTAGCTGGAACTATAGGTACGTGCCACCACACCTGGCCAATTTTTTATTTCTTGTAGAGGTGAGGTCTCACTATGTTGCCCAGGCTGGTCTCAAACTCCTGACCACAAGTAATTCTCCTGCCTTGACCTCTCAAAGTGCCGAGAAACCAAGTGTGAGCCACTGTGCCTGACCTATTTTTCTTGTCTATCCTCTTTTCCCCCTTAAACCTCAGCATCACGATGAACTCATGGATTTCAAAAATGTAATTTTAAGTTCTGGGATACATGTGCAGGACATGCAGGTTTGTTACATAGGGAAACATGTGCCAGAACTCATGGATTTTTATTTATTCAACGTTTTACATTAAGTTGCAGAAATTCTATTTTATGGCTCCTGTGGATACTATAGCAATTACATGTTGGGTGACTTAAAACAACAGAAAGTTATTGCCTCTCAATTCTGGAGGCTGGAAGTCGGAAATCAAGGTGTCGGCAGGATTGGCTCCTTCTGGAGTCTCCGAGGGACAACCTGACCCAGGCCTTTCTCCTGGTGCCTGCTGGCTGTGGGCAATCTTTGGCATTCCTTGGCCTGCAGCTGCGCCCCTCCAACCTCTGCCTCTGCCTTCATGGAGGCCTCCCACTCCGTGTCTATGTCTTTCCTCATTCTGTCTTATGTAAGGACACAGGACATTGGATTTAGAACCCAGCCGGCTAATCCAAGATGGTCTCATTTTGAGACCATTAATTACATCTGCACAGACCTTTTTCCCAAATACGGTCACATTCACAGGTACTGAGGGTTAAGATTTGGACCTGTCTTTTTTGGGGAGCCACACTATTCAACCCACTACAGTTTCCTCAAATTTTGTCACAGACGGCTCATCCAGGCTGGTTTCTGTATGGGTCTGACATCTCCCCATCAATCTTCGAGCATGTCCTTGCTTTCTCACACAAGAAGGTGACCCACTTGTGCTTCCCCTGCTGCATTTCTGGAAGCAGCCATTTCTTTCAGCCTTGTTCTATTTAGTTAGGGCTGGGATCTAAAGCCATGGCCAGGAGCTCTTGTTACTGGGCACCTGCCTCTGAGCTGTTTCAGTGTTCAGAACTAGGAAACTGATTTTTTAAAATTATTTTTGTAATTATGACTCTGTCAATCTAAACAAAAAACAAAGAGAAATACTCTCTAGTAGAAAATAATGTTTATTCAGGTATATGTGTTGCAATGGGAATATGGGTGCCATAGGAAATTATTAACATGTACATATTCTGGGAGGTAAAGGAAGGTAAAGGTTTTTAAAGAAAAAATGAGGACCAGCCTGGCCAAGATAGCGAAACCCCATCTCTGCTGAAAATACAAAAACTAGCTAGGCATAGTGTCAGGTGCCTGTAATCCCAGCTACTTGGGAGGCTGAGGCAGGAGACTCGTTTGAAGCTGGGAGGCAGAAGTTGCAGTGAGCCAAGATCACACCATTGCACTCCAGCCCAGGACTCCGAAAAAAAAAAAAAAAAGGACGAAGAATTGTTTTGAGATAATTATCCTTGGCTACAAGGATCAATAACAAGGATAGCACAGTCCAAGATTGGACAGGCCATTGCTGGGCAGATGTCCTCATAGAAGTATTTTTGTGTGTGTAGAATTGTGACCGTCTTTGTGCAAGGTTGTGGTTTTTGCAAAATCTTTTGTGATAGTGATTGTGACCAGGTATTGATGCATGAGAACCCGCCCATCATGGCCTTCCCCAGCTCTGTTTGTCAGGGCTTTCAATACAAGTGGCTCCATTTTGATTCAGACAATTTTCACAAGTTCCTATTGATATTCTCGGTTTGAATTTAGCACTGTTGGGTTTTGTTTGTATGCAGTGAAGGGGTCCAGGAGAAATTTTGCTATATGCATAGATTGCATCATAGTGAAGTCTGGTATTTTAGTGTATCCATCACCAGATAGTGTATATTGTACCCATTAAGTAATTTCTCAGCATTATAGGTTTTTATTTCATTTTGTTTATTTATTTATTTATTTAGAGATGGAGTTTTGCTCTTGTTGCCCAGGCTGGAGAGAAATGGCATGGTCTCAGCTCACTGCAACCTCCACCTCCCAGGTTCAAGCGATTTTCCTGTCTCAGCCTCCCAAGTAGCTGGAATTACAGGCATGTGTCACCACGCCCGGCTAATCTTTTATTTTTAGTAGAGACGGGGGTTTCACCATGTTGACTAGGCTGGTCTTGAACTCCTGACCTCAGGTGATCTTCCCACCTCGGCCTCCCAAAGTGCTGGGATTACAGGTGGGAGCCACCATGCCTGGCCTGCGTTATAGGTTTTTAAAAATACTTGATTTTATATTTGTGTCTCTTTTCTCTTACATTGGAAATCTTGGTTTTTGACAAAATTGGCATTTTTATCTCTGCATCTTACTGCACTATAGTTTATTCAATCAGTCCCCTATTTTTTTTCTTTTTTTAAACTTTTTAAGAGGCTTTTGGGCAAAAACCAGAAAGCCTGCTAGACAAATTCTAAAAGAACTGTAACACTGATCAGTCCCCTATTAATTGGCATTTGCGTGTCTCCAATATTCAACTTTTGCAGATAATGCCATAAGAAATATTTTTTTGGCCGGGCACAGCAGCTCACACCTGTAATCCCAGCACTCAGGGAGGCTGAGGCGGGTGGATCACTTGAGATCAGGAGTTCGAGACCAGCCTGGCCAACATGGTGAAACCCCATCTCTACTAAAAATACAAAAATTAGCCATGCATGGTGGCATATGCCTGTAATTCCAGCTACTTGGGAGGCTGAGGCAGGAGAATTGCTTGAACCTGGGAGGCAGAGGTTGCAGTGAGCTGAGATCGCACCATCACACTCCAGCCCGGATGACAGCGAGACTCCATCTCAAGAGAGAAAATAGGCCTGGCACGGTGGCTCACACCTGTAATCCCAGCACTTTGGGAGGCAAAGGCAGGCAGATCATAAGGTCAGGAGATCGAGACCATCCTGGCTAACACAGTGAAACCCCGTCTCTACCAAAAAAAAAAAAAATTAGCCAGGTATGGTGGCAGGCACCTGTCGTCCTAGCTACTTGGGAGGCTGAAGCAGGAGAATGGCGTGAACCTGGGAGGTGGAGCTTGCAGTGAGCCGAGATAGTGCCACTGCACTCTAGCCTGGGTGACAGAGCAAGACTCTGTCTCAAAAAAAAAAAAAGAGAAAAAGATAAAATAATAATAATAATAATTTGTTTTGAGACGGAATCTGGCTCTGTCGCCCAGACTGGAATGCATCTGGCATGATCTTGGCTCACTGCAACCTCCACCTCTCAGGTTCAAGATATTATTCTGCCTCCACCTCCTGAGTAGCTGGGACTACAGGTGCATGCCACCACACACCAGTAATTTTTGTGTTTTTAGTAGAGATGGGGTTTCACCATGTTGGCCAAGCTGGTCTTGAACTCCTGACCTCGTGATCTGCCCGCCTTGGCCTCCCAAAGTGCTGGGATAACAGGCGTGAGCCACCATGTCCGACCAATAATTTTTTTTGAAATGCAAGTTCTTGTATATGTATTACTGAACCCAGCCTACTAGTGTACAACATGTAAACAAAGAGAAAAAATAGTTTCCTGTTTTTTTTTTTTTTTTTTTTGAGACAGAGTCTCACTCTGTCACCCAGGCTAGAGTGCAGTGGTGCCATATCAGCTCACTGCAAGCCCTGCCTCCCAGGTTCAAGAGATTCTCCTGCCTCAGCCTCCCAAGTAGCTGGGACTACAGGCCTGTGCCACCATGCCCAGCTATTTGTTTTTTGTTTTCTGGTTTTTTTTTTTTTTTGTATTTTTGTATTTTTTGTATTTAGATGGGGTTTCACCACGTTGGCTAGGCTGGCCTCAAACTCCTGACCTCAAGTGATCCACCTGCCTTGGCCTCCCACAGTGGTGAGATTACAGGCATGAGCCATTGTGCCTTGTCAAAAATGTATTCCTAATAAAACATGTCCAACTGTCCAGATACGGTGACATTTTCACCTTGATATGGTGATGATGGTGACCTTGATACAACATAATATGTGTCATCTCATGTGTAATTCCTTAGAGACCCAGCTTGGTCCTTCTTCAATATGTCCTTTTGGAGTGGTACCTAATTTGATTACCAGTTTTCATCTGATTCCACTAGGAAATGGGATGATTTTGCTTTTGTTTCTTGGCCAGAAATCACTTAATCCTTAAAGTCTTGTGAGAAGACATGGCGAGAAGCAGAGTCAAACACACACCACGATGGCGGAGAAGAGAAGAGACAGGGAAGAAAGAATCTTTTACAGGCCAGGCAAGGAGGCTTACACTTGTAATCCCATACTCTGGAAGGCTGAGGTGAGCAGATCACCTGAGGTCCGGAGTTTGAGACCAGCCTGGCTAACATGGTGAAACCTCATCTCTACTAAAAATACAAAAACTCAGCTGGGCGTGGTGGCTCGCATCTGTGGTCCCAGCTACTTGGGAGGCTGTGCCAAGAGAATTGCTTGAACCCGGGAGGTGGAGGTTGCAGTAAGCTGAGATGGTGCCACTGTACTCCAGCCTGTGTGACACAGTGAGATTCTGTCTTAAAAAAAAAAAAAAAAATTTGGGAGGCCGAGACGGGCGGATCACAAGGTCAGGAGATCGAGACCATCCTGGCGAACACAGTGAAACCCCGTCTCTACTAAAAATACAAAAAACTAGCCGGGCGAGGTGGCGGGCGCCTCTAGTCCCAGCTACTCGGGAGGCTGAGGCAGGAGAATGGCGGGAACCCGGGAGGAGGCGCTTGCAGTGAGCTGAGATCCGGCCACTGCACTCCAACCTGGGCGACAGAGCAAGACTCTGCCTCAAAAAAAAAAAAAAAAAAAAAAATCCTGTATGCACACATGTGTGTGTGTGTAGGGGTGTGTGTGTGTGTGTAGGTGTAGGTGTGTAGGAAGATGCATAGCAAAGAAAGAATGCACACATAATGGCCTTAGATATGGCCAAATTCCTGTCTAGAGAGCGTGTGCCTTCTGTTCTCCCACTCCCAGAAGTGTAGATTTGTTCCCACAGCCTTGCCAGCAAGGTGGGTTGTCAAATTTGGGGAATTTTGGCCAGGCACGGTGACTTATACCTGTAATCCCAGCACTTTGGGAGGCCGAGGCAGGCGGATCACAAGGTCAGGAGATCCAGACCATCCTGGCTAACACGGTGAAGCTCCGTCTCTACTAAAAATACAAAAAATTAGCCGGGCGTGGTGGCGGGCGCCTGTAGTCCCAGCTACTGGGGAGGCTGAGGCAGGAGAATGGCGTGAACCCGGGAGGCGGAGCTTGCAGTGAGCCGAGATCGCACCACTGCACTCTAGCCTGGGCCACAGAGCAAGGCTCTGTCTCAAAAAAAAAAAAAAAAAAAAAAAAAAATTGGGGGAATTTTGCCCATCTGATAGGACAGGAAGAGCATCCCAGGGTAGTTTTAATTTGTATTTCCCTTATTTTTTTATTTTTTTGAGATGGAGTCTCTCTCTGTTGCCCAGGCTGGAGTGCAGTGGTGCAGTGGCGCGATCTCCGCTCACTGCAAGCTCTGCCTCCCGGGTTCACGCCATTCTCCTGCCTCAGCCTCCCGAGTAGCTGGAATTATAGGCGTGTACCACCGCGCCCGCTAATTTTTTTTGTATTTTCAGTAGAGACCGGGTTTCACCATGTTAGCCAGGATGGTCTCGATCTCCTGACCTCATGATCCGCCCACCTCAGCCTCCCAAAGTGCTGGGATTACAGGCGTGAGCCACCGTGCCTGGCCCCACAAATAATTGACTCTTCACAGTTAAGATTGTGATATACTAGTTCTCTGTATATTAGAGAGGCCGTTTGTGATACAATTTGCAAACGTTTTCTCTCCGTCTATCATTTATCTTTCGACTTCACTTACTTTTTTCTTACCATACAAAAGGCTTTTGTTTTGTTTTGTTTTGCCTTGGTTTTTTGAGGTCGCCTAACTTACTGGTCTTCTATTGTTTCTGACTGTTCAGCCATTTTTAGAAAGGTTTTCTTCCCTCCCCTCCTGATTACAGAGAATTCACACATGTTTTCTTCTAGCACTCGTATGATTTCACTTTTGACACTTAAAGTTTATTCTGGTGTAGGGTGTGGAGAGGGATCTAACTTTATCTTTTTCCAAATGGTCACTGCATATGCTTCAGGGGAGGCGCAGCTAAAATAAAACCTCTAGTTGTGAATGCTGCTGCTTGGGGGAGTGAGAAATGGTCTCACAGTGACCATGAAACTCTCCAACATCCAACACGCTGCGAGTGTGGTCCTGCACAATTTATTGCTGAGGGTGTGTAGAGACGTGATCAGGGATTTGAGAGAGGAGGCAGCCTACCCAAGGAGACAAAACACTCATAATTTTAAATTTAAATTGAGCCAGGCTCAGTGGCTCATGTCTGTAACCCCGATGTTTTGGGAGGCTGAGGTGGAAGGATCTCTTAGACCAGGAGTTCGAAACTAGACTGGGCAACATAGTTAGGGCCAATCTCTAAAAAAATAAAAATTAAAGGCCAGGCGCGGTGGCTCAAGCCTGTAATCCCAGCACTTTGGGAGGCCGAGACGGGTGGATCACGAGGTCAGGAGATCCAGACCATCCTGGCTAACACGGTGAAACCCCTTCCCTACTAAAAAATACCAAAAAAAACTAGCCGGGCGAGGTGGCGGGCACCTGTAGTCCCAGCTACTCGGGAGGCTGAGGCAGGAGAATGGCGTAAACCCAGGAGGCGGAGCTTGCAGTGAGCTGAGATCCGGCCACTGCACTCCAGCCTGGGCGACAGAGCAAGACTCTGTCTCAAAATAAATAAATAAATAAATAAATAAAAATAATAATAAATATAAAAAAATAAGAATTAAAAAAGTATCCAGGGAATACATGCCTGGGAATGTATCCTGGGAATACATGCCCATATTCCCAGCTCTTTGGGAGGCTGAGGTGGGAGGATCACTTGAGCCCAGGAGCTCGAGGCTGTAGTGAACTATGATTGCACCACTGCACTCCAACCAGGGACAGAGCGAGACCCTGTCTCAAAAAATAAATAAATAAAATAACATTGGCAGGTATCAATGTCAAGATGAAGCCTTTGCCAACATTCAACAGACAGCTCTTTCCTTCTTTCCTGAACTCACAAACTTCTAGGGGCTCTGTGTTGCCTACAGATACAGTCCAGGCTGCTTATTTAGCCCAGGGTCCTTCATACATGGCTTTTCTTGCCTCCTATTCCCTATAACTGATCATTTATAAAGCAAGCAAGCTTTCTGTGATCTTGCTTCCATACCTCTCTGCTCAAGCTTTACTGTCGTAAAGTCCATCTGCTCCATCACCATTGATCAAATTCTTAATGAAACCAGAAGCAAAGTTCAAGTCTCACCCTCACCAGTAAGTTGTCCTCATCACTCTGATTTTGACCTCTTTCTTCTGCAGCACTTTGTAGGTTGGTTCTGGGCTGGACCCGGCCTTGATCACAGTAGGGTCGGTCCTTCCCATGTCATCTGATGGGTCCATGCTCCTTGACAGCAGGTATAGGGGACTTACCTGGAACCCCAGAATGTGACTTTATTTGGAAAGGAGGTCTTTGAAGATGTAGTTTGATTCAGCTGAGTTCACACTGGGTTGATGTGGGTTTAAAATCCAATGCCTGGGGTCCTCATAAGAAGAGGAGCAAACACAGAGGCACACAGAGGAGAAGTTTGCATGAAGATGGAGGCAGAGACTGGGCCGATGCAGCCACAGCCAAGGAACACCAAGTATGACCGGTGACCACCAGAAGCTCGGAAAGAGCCAGGGAACAGCTGCTCCCTCGGAATCTTCAGAAGGAACCAACCCTGCTGACTGACACCTTGGGTTTGGGACTTCTGGCCTCGAGAGTTTGTGAGAGAATAATATGTTGTTTTAAGCCACCCAGTTTGCAGTAACTTGTTATGGCAGCCCTGGGAAATGAATATAGCAGGCATCAACAATAACAATATTTACTCAGTCTTCACGCTGTGTGGGCATTCTGCTAGGTATTCACGCGTGTCTCTCACTGGACTGTCCGTATGAATCTGTTCTCACGCTGCTGTGAAGAAATCCCGAGACTGGGTAATTTATAAAGGAAAGCGGTTTAATTGACTCACACTTCCTCAGGGCTGGGAGGGCCTCAGGAAACTTACAATCATGGCAGGAGGGGAAGCAAACACGTCCTTCATGTGGCAGCAGGAAGGAGAAGTGCTGAGCAAAGTGGGGAAAGCCCCTTATAAAACCACTAGGTCTCGTGAGAACTCACTCGCTATCCCGAGAACAGCATGGGAGAACCACCCCCATGATTCAATTACCTCCCACAGTTTCCCTCCCATGACACATGGGGATTATGGAAACTACAGTTTAAGATGAGATTTGGGTGGGGACACAGCCAAACCATATCACTGTCCTGGGAACCTTCTGAGCTGGGAATTTAAGGTATTGGTGTCATCTCCATTTTACAGATGGAGAAACTGAGGCTTGGAGACTCACCCAGGGCCACACAGCTTGGGTGCAGAGCCAGGATCCCAATAAGTCAATAAGTCAGCCCTCTCTGTCTTCACCAGAGGGCCCGGCTCACACACTGCACACCCTCAGCTGCCACGGTCAGTTCTCCCAGTCTCTCATTTACCCTCTGAATGCTGGCACTTCCCAAATCTTGGCCTCTGCCTTCAAGTCTAAACTCCAAATCCATGTCCACTGGGCCTGTCTCTCTGGCATCTCAATTGAGCTGGTCCCAAAGTGACATCAGCCCACGTTCTCCAGTCCAGTTCCCACCTCATGCCTCAGGGAATGGCACCACCCACACCCCAGCCAAAATCCTGAGTTTCACCTTCTGATATAGTTTGGATGTGTGTCCCTGCCCAAATCTCGTGTTGACATGTAATCCCGAATACTGGAGGTGGGATCTGGTGGGAGGTGATTAGATCATGGGGGCAGATTTCTCATGGATGGTTTAGTACCATTCTCTTGGTAATGTCCTCTTGATAGTGAATGACTTCTCATGAGATCCGGTCATTTAAAAGTATATGGCACCTCCTCGCTCTCTCTTTCTTGCTCGTGCTTTCTCTGTGTGACGTGCCTGCTTTCCATTTGCCTTCCACCATGATTGGAAGCTTCCTGAAGCCTTCTCAGAAGCACATGCTGCTATGGTTCCTGTACAACCTGCAGAACTGTGAGCCAATTAAATCTCTTTTCTTTATAAATTACCCAGTCTCGGATATTTCTTTGTAGCAATGCAAGAACAGCCTAACACATCCTCTTTCTCCTCTATCTCCCATCTTGCCACCTTAATCCAGGCTATCATCACCATTCCCCTGGTGTACTGCATCCTATTTCTAAACAGCCCCTCCCTGCCTCCTGGCCTGGCCCCATTCTCCACACCCCAGCAGATGTCGACCCAATTAAAATCCTTCAAGGCTCCTCACTGAGCTCAGGATCAAGGTCAAACATCTTCACATGACCCCTCGTGATCTGCCCCTGCTGTGTCTCCAGTGGTTGTGACTCAGACATTCATTATCTGGTGACTGGGGCAAGTCTCTCTGACTCAGTTGCCTTACCTGTAAAATTACACCTACTGCATAGGATTATTCTGAAGGTAAATATATGCATGCAAAACCATAGGAAACTGCTTGGTACTCAATACACATTGCCTGTTGGCTGACATTAGTATTTCTTTCCTCTCTTTCCCCAGCATGCTTGGTTACAGTCATGCTGGTTGCTTCTCAGCTGCTCCTGGCTTTCTCATTCCTGTTACTATTACACATGTTCCTACTTTCTAACTTTCTCTCTCTTTTCCTGGCCAACTACCACTTCTTCTTCATATCTGAATTGAAATGCTACCACTGACAAAAGTGGTCTGGGTGTCTGCTACTAAAGCATCTTTGACTTACGCTATGACTCTTTGACTTATGCTAATACAACATGCACTGGGTTGTATTACGATTGTGCTTGTATGTCTCTATCTCCCATCCTGGTCTATTACGATTGTGCTTGTATGTCTCTATCTCCCATCCTGGTCTACATAAGATTCTAGAGTCTGGGGACTCTCTCTTGTTCACTACTGAGTTCCCCCATGCCTAGCAAAGAAGCACAGAGGAGATGCTAGTAAGTCATTGTTGAATGAAAGAGTGCTTCTCTGCATTGAGACATAAACGACTACATACTCTTCACTTAATACGTGTAGAGTGCTTAGAACAATATGGGCTCATAGCAACTCTTCAGTAAGTGCTAGCTGCTACATTATTACTGTGATGACTGGGATGGTAGATGTATGAACAGAAGAGTACTATGGGGACCACAGAAGGATCTGCTACTTTGTCTGGAGGTGTCAGGGCAGCCGTTAGAGAAAGGTGTTTTCCAGGCCATGCACATTTGTGTGCTAAGCATTGGAAGCAAATCACCCCCAAAGATGCCTAAATCCTGAAATTTACAACCTGTGTGGCCCCCCTCTCATTGAGTGTGAGCAGTAACTTCCTTAGGCACTCACTGAGACTACTTAGTGACTTCTACGATAGAAAATGTGATGGGATGGCACACTTGCAGGGTTAGGTTATGACAGACCCTGTCTTCCATCTTATTTGCGCTCTCTTTAGCCAGCTGCCGTATTGTGAGCTGCCCTATGGAAAAGCCCACACGACAAGGAACTGTATCTTGTCAGCAACTGTGTGTGAGCTTGGGAGTGAATCCTTCCCCTATCAAGCCTTGGGATGACTGTAGCTCCAGCTGACATCTAGACTGCAGCCTTGTGAGGGGCCCTGAGTCACAGGACCCAGCTAAACTACACCCATATTCCTGATCCACAGAAACTGAGAGATAATAGGTGGTGTTGTTCCAATTCTATGTTTCTAATAACTACATTTCAGAATTAATTGCTCCACAGCAATAGACAACTAATGCATTCTTTGGTCAAAATTCTTCCCAAAAAGGGAAGGCTTGAAATATATGTGTTGTTTTGAATGTACCTCCAGCAACAGGTGGTACTTTTTTTTTTTTTTTTTTTGAGACAGAGTCTTGCTCTGTTGCCCAGGCTGGAGTGCAGTGGCCAGATCTCAGCTCACTGCAAGCTCCGCCTCCCAGGTTTACGCCATTCTCCTGCCTCAGCCTCCCGAGTAGCTGGGACTAGAGGCGCCTGCCACCTTGCCCGGCTAGTTTTTTGTTTTTTTTTTAGTAGAGACGGGGTTTCACCGTGTTAGCCAGGATGGTCTCGATCTCCTGACCTCTTGATCCGCCCGTCTCGGCCTCCCAAAGTGCTGGGATTACAGGCTTGAGCCACCGCACCCAGCCCAGGTGGTACATTTTAAAGGGTGCACTTGGAGAAGTCAAACTGCTGTACTTTGGCAGGGAAGGACGGAAGAGCATCCACGGGTTCCTGGAATCTCTGTCTGGGACTGGCCCCTTTAGGATATTTCCTGGGATTTATTGAGCAGCCTGTCACTTTTGCCCACATTCGTATCCTATGCTGACACATGATATTTAAATTTTCAGGTCTATTTGCTAAGCAAAGCTTTTTAGAAGACGATCCATGGAAATGACAGTTCTCTAATCTACATCAATGTTTTCTTTGCCAAAAAAAAAAAACAAGAGGAAGTGGAAAAGGGTATGATGGTAGCTTTTCTTTGGAAGAAGAAAGTTTTACCTTAGAATGGTTTAAAAAACAACAACAAAACCATAGTTTAAGAGGCCAAGAAACTTGTTTTCCTAGACACTCAGTATAATGACTAATTTTACATCTCAATTTGTCTGGGCCAGAGCGGCCACATGTGTGGTCAAACGTGTTTTTGGACGAGATGAGCATTTTGCCTTCCATTTTGTGGGTGGGCCTCATCCATTCAATTCAAGGCCTGAGTAGATCAAAAGACTGACCTTCCACAAGCAAGAGGGAATTCTGCCAACAGATAGCCTTTGGAATTGAACTGCAACAGTGGTTCTTCTCTGTTCCCAGGTCTTCAGCCTGCCAACCCATCCTGCAGATTTTGGACATGCCAGACTCAAAAATCATGTGTGTCAATTCCTTAGACACACACACACATACACGCACACACACACATCGTGTTGGTTCTGTTTCTCTGGAGAACTCTTACTAATACACTCAGGATGATTTCAAACCAATCAACCAATCAGTTTAAATTACCTTCAGAAAAAAAGGAACAAAGGTAAGAATTATCACAAATTTCTCCTCAGAAATTTTGTCAATTAAGATAGAATGGAATGACATATTTAAAAAGCTGAAAGAGGCTGGGCATGGTAGCTAGTGCCTGTAATCCCAATCCTTTGGGAGACCAAGGTGGGAGGATCACTTAAGGTCAGGAGTTCGAGACCAGCCTGGGAAACATAGTGAAACTTCATCTCTAAAAAAAATGTTTTAAAAAGTAGCTGGTCATGGTGGCATGCACTCATAGTCCCACCTACTTGAGAGGGTGAGATGGGAGGATTATTTGAGCCCAAGACTTTGAGGTTACAGTGAGCTATTAACACACCACTGCACTCCATCCCAGGTGACAGAGTAAGACCCTGTCTCAAAAGAAAAAAAAGGAAAAAAAGCTGAAAGAAGGAAACCATCAACCTAGAATTCTATACCCAGCAAAAATATCTTTCAAAATTGAAGGTAAAATACTTTTTCAGAGAAAGGTCAACAGAATTTATTGCATGTTCATTTTATTAAAAAATGTTAAAGGAAGTTCTTTAAGTAGGAGGAAAATAATACCAGATGCAAACTTGGATCTACACAAAGAAATGAAGAATGCTAGCAATGGTAATATGTGGGCAAATATAAAATATTTTTTCTCAGTTTTTTTTCTTTTTTTTTTTTTTTTTTTTGAGATGGAGTCTCGCTCTGTCGCCCAGGCTGGAGTGCAGTGGTGCGATCTCGGCTCACTGCAAGCTCCACCTCCCGGGTTCACGCCATTCTCCTGCCTCAGCCTCCGAGTAGCTGGGACTACAGGTGCCTGCCACCACGCCCAGCTAATATTTTGTATTTTGAGTAGAGACGGGGTTTCACCGTGTTAGCCAGGATGATCTCGATCTCCTGACCTCATGATCCGCCTGCCTCGGCCTCCCAAAGTGCTGGGATTACAGGCGTGAGCCACTGCGCCTGGCCAGTTTTTTGTTTCTTTAAAAAATATTTGGCCAGGTGCAGTGGCTCATGCCTGTAATCCCAGCACTTTGGGAGGCCAAGGCGGGTGGATCATAAGGTCAAGAGATCGAGACCATCCTGACCAACATAGTGAAACCCCCATCTCTGCCAAAAATAAAAAAAATAGCTGGGCATGGTGCGTGCCATATAGTCCCAGCTACTCAGGAGGCTGAGGCAGAAGAATCACTTGAACCCGGGAGGAGGAGGTTGTAGTAAGCCGAGATTGCATCACTGCACTCCAGCTTGGGCAACAGAGGGAGACTCAGTCTCAAAAAAAAAAAAATTGGCCAGATGTGATTGCTCACACCTGTAATCCCAGCACTTCTGCGAGGCCAAGGTAGGAGGATCACTTGAGTCCAGGGGTTTGAGACCACCTGGGCAACATAGCAAAATCCTGTTTTCTTTTCTTTTCTTTTCTTTTCTTTTTCTTGAGACAGAGTCTTGCTCTGTTATCTAGGTTGGAGTGCAGTGGCATGATCTCAGCTCACTGCAACTTCTGCCTCCTGGGTTCAAGTGATTCTCCTGCCTCAACCTCCTGAGTAGCTGGGATTACAGTCATGCACTACCACACCTGGCTACTTTTGTATTTTTAGTAGAGATGGGGTTTTACCATGTTGGTCAGGCTGGTCTCCAACTCCTGACCTCAAGCAATCTACCCACCTCAGCCTCCCAAAGTGCTGGGATTACAGGAGTGAGCCACTGCACCCTGCCGGCAAAACCCTGTTTCTACAAAAAATGCAAATATTATCTGGGTGTGGTGGTGCACATGCCTGTAGTCCCAGCTACCCAGGAGGCTGAGGCAGGAGGATTGCTTGAGCCCTGGGAGGTGGAGGTTGCAGTGGGCTGAGATCGCGCCACTGCATTCTAGCCTTGGCAACACACAAGAAATTGATTCTTTAAAGCAAAAATAATAACAATATTTTTATAATATAAACCCCTACCTAGGGTTTTATAACCTATGTAGAAGTAAAATTTATGACAACAATAGCACAAAGAACAGGGGGCAGGAAATAGAAGTGTATAGTTTATTTTATTTATTTATTTATTTATTTATTTATTTATTTATTTATTTTTGAGACGGAGTCTCACTCTGTCGCCCAGGCTGGAGTACAGTAGCACGATCTTGGCTCACTGCAACCTCTGCCTCCCGGGTTCAAGCGTCAGCCTCCCAAGTAGCTGGGACTACAGGCACGTGCCACCATACCCAGCTATGTTTTTATATTTTTAGTAGAGACAGGGTTTCACTGTGTTAGCCAGGATGGTCTCAATCTTCTGACCTCATGATCTGCCTGCCTCAGTCTCCCAAAGTGCTGGGATTACAGGCATGAGCCACCGTGCCTGGCCTATTTTAGTTTTGAGATGGGATCTCACTCTGTTGCCCAGGCTGGAGTACAGTAGTGCCATGTTGTCTCACTGCAACCTCCGCCTCCTGGGCTCAAGCAATCCTCCTGCCTCAGCCTCTCAAGTAGCTGGGACTACAGGTACTCGTCACCATGCCCAGCTAATTTTTGTATTTTCAGTAGAGACACTGTTATGACATGTTGCCCAGGCTGGTCTCGAACTCCTGGATTCAAGTAATCCACCTGCCTCGACCTCCCAAAGTGCTGCGATTACAGGTATGGAGCCACCACGCCTGGCCAGAAGTATATTGTTATAAGGCTCTTAAATTATATCTGAAATGGTATAGTAGCCACTGAATATAGATGGTGATAAGTTAAAGATTCACATTTTAAATTCTAAATCAATCATTAAAAGCATAAAACAAAGAAGCACAGCAAAGAAGCCAATAGTGGTGGAAAAATGGAATTCTAAAAAATGCTAAATTAATCCAAAAGGAGGCTGAAAAAGACAAAAGAAAGGAACAAAGAACAGATGGAAAAATAGAAAGCAAATATCAAGAAGGTAAACTGAAGCCCAACTACGCTGATAATTATATTAAATGTAAATGGTCTGTATGTTCCAATTAAAAGAACCATAAGCGCATAAAATAAATGCAAAAATCCTTAATAAAACATGAATCAACCAAATCAACAAGTGTTTTTAAAAATACAGCATGATCAAGTTGTGCTTGTCTAGGAGTGCAAGGATAAATCACCATCAAACAAATGTATCTGTGTACTTCACCACATTGATAGGCTAAAATAAAGATATTTCTGACTATTCAATGAATGCAGAAAAAGCATTGGATAAGGCCCACATCTATTCTTTAATTTGGTAAAAGTCATAGACAAAAGTCTGAAAGCAAACATTATACCTACTGTAGAAAATTTATATGCATTTCCTTGAAGATTGGGAATAATGATAGATGCCTAATATCACCACTACTGGTTGACATAGTACTGGAGGTCCCAGCCAACACTATAAAAAGGGAAAGAGAAATGAGGAGAACTATAATTTAAAAAGAAGAGACAGGCCGAGTGTGATGGCTCATGACCATACTTTGGGAGGCCAAGGCGGGAATTTCACTTGAGTCCAGGAGTTCAAGACCAGCCTGGGCAACGTAGGGAGACTTCACCTCTACAAAAAAATTAAAAAATTAACCAGGCATGTCTGTAGTCTCAGCTACCAGGGAGGTTGAGGTAGGAGGATCACTTGAACCTGGGAATTTGAGGCTGCAGTGAGCCATGATCATGCCACTATTCTCCAGCCTAGACAACAGAGCAAGAATTCATCTCCAGAAAAAAAAAAAAAGGAGAGATAAAACTGTTTTATTGGCCGGGCGCGGTGGCTCAAGCCTGTAATCCCAGCATTTTGGGAGGCCGAGACGGGCGGATCACGAGGTCAGGAGATCGAGACCATCCTGGCTAACACGGTGAAACCCCGTCTCTACTAAAAATACAAAAAACTAGCCGGCGAGGTGGCGGGCGCCTGTAGTCCCAGCTACTTGGGAGGCTGAGGCAGGAGAATGGCGTGAACCGGGAGGTGGAGCTTGCAGTGAGCTGAGATCCGGCCACTGCACTCCAGCCCAGGCGACAGAGCAAGACTCCGTCTCAAAAAAAAAAAAAAAAAACTTTTATTTTCAGGTGATGTGATAATATACCTAGAAAACTCAACATAAATAAAAATAAAATGACAAACTAGTAAAATTAGAGAGTTTGACTAGGTGCAAGACATAAGATCAACCTACAAAAATCAATAGAATTTCTCTACTTCAATAACAACCAAGTTGAAAATTAAAAAAAAAAAACACAAAATAATATTAAAAACTATAAAATATCTAACAATAAATCAATAATACACTACAGGTCAGGCACGGTGGCTCACGCCTGTATTCCCAGCAGTTCGGGAGGTCGAGGTGGGAGATTTGCTTGAACCCAGGAGATTAAGACCAGCCTGGGCAACATGGTGAGAGCCCACCTCTACAAAAAATAAAAAAAATTATCCTAGTGTGGTGGTGTGTGCCTGTAGTACCAGCTACTTGGGAGGCTGAGGCAGGAGGATGGCTTGAACCTAGGCGTTCCAGGTTGCAGTGAGTTATGATCAGGCCACTGCGGCATAATATAAATAGGTAATAGGTAGATAACAGATTGCGAGAAGACACTTGAAATAGCTATAACCTGTTGGGCGCGGTGGCTTGCGCCTGTAATCCCAGCACTTTGGGAGGCCTCAGGCAGATCATGAGGTGAGTTCAAGACCAGCCTGGCCAACATAGTGAAATCCCGTCTCTACTAAAAATATGAAAATTAGCCAGGCATGGTGTCAGGCGCCTGTAGTCCCAGCTACTCAGGAGGCTGAGGCAGGAGAATCGCTTGAACCTGGGAGGCGGAGGTTATAGTGAGCTGAGATTGGGCCACCACATTTCAGCCTAGGCAACAGAGCAAAATTCTGTCTCAAACAAAGGAAAAAAGAAAAAGAAAGAAATATCTATAACCAACAAGAGACACATGTATAGAATACATAGGGCACTTCAGCAAATCAAGAAAAAGATAGTAATTGTACCGGAAAAATGGTCAAAAGATAAGAGTCCGCAATCTATAGAGAAAGTAACCCACAGACTCATAACAAGGATATAAAAATGCTCCATCTCATTAAGTCAAAGAGAGGCCAATTAAAACAAGAACATGTCCCTTTAGCCCGTTTTACTGAAAAAATTAAAGAGCTAGTCAATACCAAGTGTGGACAGGGATATGGACACTTTTGTGGGGTTCTGGTGAAAGTGTAGGCTGGGGCAGGTGTCCTGGAGAATAATTTGGTGGTGTATCTTTTTTTTTTTTTTTTTTTTTTTTTTTTTTGAGGCGGAGTCTCGCTCTGTCGCCCGGACTGGAGTGCAGTGGCCGGATCTCAGCTCACTGCAAGCTCCGCCTCCCGGGTTTATGCCATTCTCCTGCCTCAGCCTCCCGAGTAGCTGGGACTACAAGCACCTGCCACCTCGCCCAGCTAGTTTTTTTTTGTATTTTTAGTAGAGACGGGGTTTCACCGTGTTAGCCAGGATGGTCTCGATCTCCTGACCTCATGATCCGCCCGTCTCGGCCTCCCAAAGTGCTGGGATTACAGGCTTGAGCCACCGCGCCCGGCCGGTGGTGTATCTTAAAAGTAAGTCTAGGCTGGGTGCAGTGGCTCACGCCTGTAATCACAGCACTTTGGGAGGCCAAGGTGGGCAGATCACCTGAGGTGAGGAGTTTGAGACCAACCTGGCCAACATGGTGAAACCCATCTCTACTTAAAATACAAAAAATTAGCTGGGCGTGGTGGTATGCACCTGTAATCCCAGCTACTCAGGAGGCCGAGGCAGGAGAGTCGCTTGAACCCAGGAGGCGGAGGTTGCAGTGAGCCGAGATCGCACCATTGCACTCTAGCCTGTGGGAGAAGGGCAAGACTTCATCTCAAAAAAAAAAAAAAAAAAAAAAGGTCTAGAAAACCAAACACCACATGTTCTCACTTATAAGTGGGAGCTGAACAATGAGAACACATGGACACAGGGAGGGGAACATCACACACTGGGGCCTGTCGGTGGGGGCGGGGAGAGGACGAGCATCAGGAAAAGCTAATACACACGAGGCTTAATACCTAGATGATGGGTTGATAGGTGCAGCAAGCCACCATGGCACACGTTTACCTATGTAACAAACCCGCACATCCTGCACATGTGCCCCGGAACTTTAAAAAAAAAAAAAAAAGTCTACAGTCTGAGCAGCATGGCAAGACCTGCCTCCACAAAAAAAAAAAAAAAAAAAAAAAAATCCAGGCATTGTGGCATAAGCCTGTGATCCTGTTACTTGGGGGGTTAGAGGAGAGAATCCCTTGAGCCCAGGAGGTAGAGGCTGTAGTAAGCCGTGTTTGAGTCACTGTACTCCAGCCTGGGCAACAGAGCAAGACCTATCTGTAAAAGATAAAAAAAAATAAGTCCATGCACCCTATGACCTATCAGTTTTCCTCCCAGTTGTGTATCCCAAATAAATTCTGAGCTGGATCCATAAGGGAACAGTATGGTGCACAGTGTATAGTGCATAGTGTATAGTGCGGTGTATAGTGCGTAGTGTATGGTGCATAGTGCGTAGTGCATAGTGCATAGTGTGTAGTGCATAGTGTATAGTGTGTAGTGCATAGTGCATAGTGCATAGCGTATAGTGCATAGTGTAGTGTAGTGCGTAGTGCATAGTGCATAGCATATAGTGTATAGTGTGTAGTGCATAGTGTATAGTGTATAGTGTGTAGTGCATAGTGTAGTGTAGTGTGTACTGTATAGTGTACAGTGCGTATAGTGTATAGTGTGTAGTGCGTAGTGCATAGTGTATAGTGTGTAGTACATAGTGTATAGTGTGTAGTGCATAGTGCATAGTGTATAGTGTATAGTGCATAATGCACAGTGCATAGTGTATAGTGCATAGTGCATAGTGTATAGTGTGTAGTGCATAGTGCATAGTGTATAGTGTGTAGTGCATAGGGCATAGTGTATAGTGTATAGTGCATAATGTATAGTGCATAGTGCACAGTGCATAGTGTATAGTGCATAGTGCATAGTGCAGTGTATAGTGCATAGTGCATAGGGTATAGTGCATAGTGTATAGTGTATGGTGTACAACATATAGTGCATAGTGTATAGTGTATAGTGCATAGTGTGTAGTGCATAGTGTGTAGTGCATAGTGCATAGTGTATAGTGCATAGTGCATAATGTATAGTGCATAGTGTACAGTGTACAATGTATAGCGCACAGTGTATAGTGTAGTGTGTAGTGCATAGTGCACAGTGTATAGTGTATAGTGCATAGTGCACAGTGCATAGTGCAGTGTATAGTGCACAGTCCATAATGTATAGTGCATACTGCACAGTGTACAATGTATAGTGCATAGTGTATAGTGTGTAGTGCATACTGCATAGTGCATAGTGTACAGTGTACAATGTATAGTGCATAGTGTATAGTTTATAGTGTGCAGTGTACAGTGCATAGAGTATAGTGTATAGTGTACAGTGATGTTTGTCACAATGTTACTTCTGGTGCTACTGCAGGTGTCAATCCCTGAGAGAGTGGAAAGTAGATTAGGGTAGGTTCACATTACAGAATAATTCTCAGCAGTTAGATGGAGCTTCATAATGATGCTGAATGGGGGGAAAAGTAAGAAACAGATTGCCACCTATAACATAATTCCACTAACATAAATTAAAAATACACACACATACATTTTGCAAGGAAACATACAGACCAAAGGACACACATGATATGCATGGCAATGGTTGCTTCTGTGCAAGGAGGAAACTGGATGTGGCGAATGAAGATAAAAGGGAACAAACAGGGCCGAGTGTGGTGGCTCACGCCTGTAATCCCAGCACTTTGGGATGCTGAGGTGGGTGGATCACTTAAGGTCAGGAGGTCGAGACCAGCCTGGCCAACATGGTGAAACTCGTCTCTACTGAAAATACAAAAACTAGCCAGGTGTGGTGGCTTGTGCCTGTAATCCCAGCTACTCGGGAGGCTGAGGCAGGAGAATTGCTTGAACCTGGGAGGCAGAGGTTGCAGTGACCTGAGATTGTGCCACTGCACTCCAGCTTAGGCGACAGAACAAGACTCCATCTCAAGAAAAAAATAAAAATTAAAAATTAAAAAAAGGGAACAAACAAATGCAAGTATAAAAATTAGAGAGGGCCCCTGCACAAATCATGATAGTAATGTGACTAACTCAGCCCTTGGGACCTGTTGTGGGCTGAATTTATTCCCCCAAACATTGACATGTTGATGTCCTAACTTGCAGTTCCTCAGAATGTGACTATGTATAAGGTCGCTGCAGATGTAATTAGTTAAAATGAGGTCATGCTGGAATAGGGTGTGCTCTCAACTCAACGTTACTGGTGTAGTTATAATAAGGGGAAATTTTGGACACAGAGACAAGTTCACAGGGAGAATGTCGTGTGAACATGAAGGCAGAGAACGGTGGGATGCATCTCAAGCCAAGGAACGAAGCAGGAGGATGGGTTGAGCCTCAGGATGGCCAGCCAAACTCCAGAAGCTGGGAGAGAGGCAGGGACCAGATCTCCTCCAAGCCTTCAGAAGGAACCAACCCTGCTGACACCTTGATCTTGGACTTCTAGCCTCTAGAACTGTAAGACAATAAATTTTACTCCAATTGTTGGAATAACAGCAAACCAAGATGGCGGCCAGCCCTGTGGGCGCTTGAGCTACCATGGACACCGAGCCATGCAGCAAGAGTAGCTCTTGGCCCCTGACACTGCTCCCACTTAGCCTTAGTCTTAGCCTAAGTCTTGAAAGATTTATTCTAAGCTTTTTTTTGTTTGTTTTTTGTTTTTTGTTTTTTTGAGACAGGGTCTCACTCTGTTGCCCAGACTGGAGTGCAGTGACAGATCATGGCTCGCTGCAGCTTCCAACTCCCGAGCTCAAGTGATCCTCCCGCCTCAGACTCCCAAGTTGCTGGAACTACAGGTGCGAACCACTATGCCTGGCTAATTTTTAAAATTTTTTTGTGGGGATGGGGTCTCATTAAGATGCTCAGGCTGGTCTTGAACTCCTGGTTTCCAGGGGGTCACCTGCCTCGGCCTCTCAAAGTGCTGGGACTGGCCAGGTGCGGTGGTTCACACCTGTAATCCCAACACTTTGGGAGGCCAAGGCGGGTGGATCACGAGGTCAGGAGATCGAGACATTCCTGGCTAACACAGTGAAACAGTGAAACCCCGTCTCTACTAAAAATACAAAAATAAAGTAGCCGGGCGTGGTGGTGGGTGCCTGTAGTCCCAGCTACTCAGGAGACTGCGGCAGGAGAATGGCATGAACCTGGAAGGCGGAGCTTGCAGTGAGCTGAGATCGTGCCACTGCACTCTAGCCTGGGCGACAGAGTGAGACTCTGTCTCAAAAAACAAAACAAAACAAAACAAACAAACAAACAAAAAACTGCTGGGATTACGGGTGTGAGCCACCGAGCCTGGCCTGTTCCTGTCTTTTGACCTTGAAGCAGAGGTTTCAAGGCCCTCTTATCCATCCCACCTCCTGGGGGCAGCAGAGTTCTTGAGAGCTTAGGAGACAGGCCCACAAGCACAACCTGGGTAAGCAGGTGGTGTGGTGGAAGGAATGGAGGTGTGCATTTGGTAGGGGTAGTGGGCTCAGGGCAGGGGCCTTCAATGCCATCCTGGGGGTCCCAAGAAGACTTCCTGGTGGGGATCACATTGGAGTTGAATCTTGGAGGAAGAACAGGTATGATCTGGGTGACGAAGAAAGGAAAGCATTCTTGGCCACCTCCAGCCTCCATGGTGGTGTTGTCAGGAACAGAAGCGAACATCTTCTAGCTCAGGTAAAAGTGGAATTTTTGTGTGTGTTATTTTTACTTTTTAGAGGAAGGGTCTTACTCTGTCACTCGGGCTGGAGTGCAGTGGCACGATCGTGGCTCACTGCAGGTTCAATGTTCTGGGGTCAAGTGATCCTCCTGCCTCAGCCACTCAAGTAGCTGGTACTTCAGTTGCATGCCACTGTGTCTGGCTAATTTTCACTTTTTGTAGAGATGGGGTCTTGCTATGTTGCCCAGGCTTCTCTCGAACTCCTGGCCCCAAGCAATCCTCCTGCCTCAGCCTCCCAAAGTGTGGGGATTACAGGCGTGAAAAAGTGGAATTTATTGAAAAGAAACAGGGGCATCTTCCAAACCCAAGCAGGCCTCCTGGGCAATGGGTTAGTCCTGCCGATCTCCTTCCTCTCTGTTGCCACACCTGCTCCTTGCTGGTCTGGGCATGCCGGCTTCCTCAGCAAGGCTCCTAGTAGCTCTTCCTGCTTAATCTCTGCTGTCCAGAGTGCTGCTGATAGCCACAGCTGGGTCCAACTCCATATTACCCTCCCAGGGACTAGCACAGTTCCATCTTATTGCACAACCCCTGAGGCCACCTGTTTGAGGTATTTTCTAAGTGATCTGCCTCTCCTGGAGTACAGCAGTTTGAATGATCCCCCTGCAGCTGTGTAAAATTGTAATCCTCCACCAACACAATGTATCTCAGTCTTGGGGTCTCTCAGTTCAAATTCTCAAGAAGGAGAATCCGGCTGGTTCAGTGTGAGGAAGGTTTTCAGCCCTGATCCAGGTCCAATCAGGGTGTGTGTGTGTGTGTGTGTGGTGTGTGTGTGTGTGTGTGTGTGTATCTGTGGGTTTGGCTTGATTCACAGTGAGTAGCCCGGGATGAAGGCAGATTCTCCAAGGGGCTGTAGCAGTTGGGATCCTGGCGGGAAACAGTAGCACCCTCCAAGGGATAATTAAAAAGACAGGTGTGAGCAGCTTCAGAGAAAAAAGAGGTGCTGAAGCACCTAAGGACTAGTGAGCTGTGGGGATCCGCGATCACCTCTGAGTGTGAAGAGTGAGTGAGGGGAACCATTACTAACAGCACGGGTGAGACAGGCCACGCAGCAGGAGCTGTGCATCACGGCCAGGCCAGGCCAGGTGGGAAGGCTCTTCCTCGCTCACCTGACCCTGCCACACTTTGGTGAAATCCAAGAGGAGGGAGAGGACATGCTTAGCAGGTGTGGCTTAGAGGGGAGTCCAGACAGAGAAGGGCAAATGGAGAATGACCAGCACAGGCTGCAGAGGCCATCTGGTGCGGAAGGAGAGGAGACGGCCTGAGCCAACGAAGGGCGTTGTGAAGCCTCTGGGCGTTCCTTGGTACTAGAGGACACAGTGCTAGACAGCAAGGGGAAACCAATGCGCTAGCGAGGCCAGGGATGCAGAGGGCCTTGGGGACTACCAGCAGAAGCTCAGACCCCATCCTGTAGGGGATGCCCACTAATGGCAGGGCACCTGGCCAGGAGGCCGCCGCACAGACAGCTGAAAGCTAAAGCCAAAAAGCAATTCAAGTGGATGAACTTTGGGCACAGAGTGGGAAATATTTTTGACTGGTGGTGTCCTTCCAAAGGCCTCTGAATCCCACTACATTCAGAAGGCCTTTTGTTTATGAGGGACAGAAATCCAGTGAAACTAGCATTGGCCAAAATAGTTATTGCTTCATGGAACTTGGAGGGCCAGGGCAAAGCTGGTTTCAGGGACTCTGGAAATGCAGAAGATAGCAGCATGAATTTCTCTTTCCATCTCTGTTTCTGTCTCTTTCACTCTTTAACTCGACTTGTCACACACCTTGCTGTAGGACAGGGGAAGGGAGAGGCCACAGCTTCCTCATCACAGTTTAGTGACCCCAAAGGAAAGAGAAAAATTGCTTTTTTTAAAAAAGAACACCCATCTGTAAAGACCGGGAGGAATACTCTAGTCCAGCTCAAGTCACAGGTCCATTGCAGACCAACAATGTCTGCTTGTTAAAGCAAACGAAATATGGCCTGAGAAGGACTCCGTACTTATATATTCGAGTCCTTGTGGACGAGCAGTAACCCAGCTTAACAGGCACGCAAAATTGAAAACTTAACTTAGTAGTATGCACCTGTAACAATAGCTGAGTATTGGCCAATCCCAGCAGCCATGCTTCAACCACTCAGACTGCTGAGTGTTCAAACTGTTCAAATAAGGCAAACGCCAAGCTGCAACCAATCTCACTGTTTCTGTACCTCACTTCCGATTCCTGTATGTCACTTTAGTTTCGTTTTTGTTGTTGCTGTTTGTTTATTTTTTGGAGACCAAGTCTCACTTTGTTGCCCAGGCTGGAGTGCAGTGGCACAATCTCAGCTCACTACAACCTCTGCCTCCCAGGTTCAAGTGATTCTCCTGCCTCAGCCTCCTGAGTATCTTGGATTGCAGATGCCTGCTACCATGCCCGGCTAATTTTTGTGTTTTTAGTAGAGGCAGGGTTTCACCATGTTGGCCAGGCTGGTCTTGAACTCCCGACCTCAAGCGATCTACCTGCCTTGGCCTCCCAAAGTGCTGAGATTATAGAAGTGAGCTACTGCGCCAGGACACTGTACTTTGTCTATAAATTTGTTCTGACTCCTGGAGTCTCTCTGAATCTGCTGTGATTCTGGAGGCTGCCTGACTCGTGAATTCTTTCTTTTTTCTTTGCTCAATTAAATTTCATCTCATTGAACTTGTCTTTTCTTTTAACAACTCCATGATGGGCATCTCAGATTGGCCAGGCCTGGTCCACCTGCTGTGGCCTGGGGCTGGTACTGTGATGGTGAGGACCATCAGCACTGAAAGAATCAAGGAAGGGCGGTTCACCTATTCAGAAGGCCAGGGGGAGATGTCACACAGCCAAATGCAGCAGATGTCCCCCACCACGTGCATCCCGTCAGCATGCCTGCCTACGCAGGGCTCAGTCCTTTCCTGCTCAGACAGGCCAGCCAGGAAGCCCCGTCACAGGGAGGCTCCAGGGTGCTGTGTGGACGGTAGTGGTCTGAATAGTGTCTGTTAAGCAAACGATAAAAATCAACCCCAGAGAAGTAGAAAACATCTAGGTGGTCCAGCCTGGTAAGTGGCGGGAGATGGTGGTAGAGCTGTCTTTGCCTGTCATCTTCAGCCTCTTCTCGCAAGCCACTGGTGGTCCATAATGAGATAACAATGACCATTCTTCTTCCAGACAGTGTAGAAACAGTGGCAATGTGGTTATGGCCCCCTGGAGAGCGAGCAGTTGATGAGCTCTGCGTATGGCTGCTCTCCTCCATGGCAGAACGCATTCCTGCAGGATGAGGTCATGGAACCAAGGAAGGTCAGGGTGTGGGGGACTTCCTGGGTCAGAGCTCCAGAGCAGCGCTGCTCCCCCTGCCCTCCTCCTGAGGTCTCCCATCACTGGTGGTCTCAGAAATCTCTGAAGACATGTGACTCCCTGCCCTGGTGTGAATGCAAAGGGAAGAGTTTGTTTCTGTGAAGTAGTTTGCAGATTCGTGGAACTGACAGAATCCAGATCCTTCCCCATTTCCCTCAACCTTTCCATCTCTGGACCCTATGCAGACTATGCTCGGGTGGTGACACAGAAGAATTTAGTGTCTGGTGGATCCGTTTCTGGAAGTGATGAATGCTGACAGCTGGCACTTAACAGTTATCAAAAAGAACATTAACTGGAGTAGGCTCTGTGCCACTTAGAGCTTAATGTCTCACTGAATTCACCCCAAATCCCCACGAGCTAGCATTATTACTAGCCCTATGTTGCAGGTGAGGAGACTAAGGCTCATCCAGTTAGTATGATGAAACCTACATTCAAACTCTGGTCTGTTTGAAGCTAAAACTCTTAGCTTCCCCCCAGTGACTGTGTTAGCACAGAGGAAACAGCTCAATTTTCACCTCCCTCCTAAGCCTTCATGGCTCTAGACCTGTGTTTATAAAGGTTGTTCACTGCTCAAGGGCCCAGGAGGGTTTGGGGCTGGTGGACAGGGGCCAAAATACAGCCCAGGGGTGCCATTTTTCTAATTCTCACCAAGGCCCTACACTGACTAGCAGCGGCCCTATCCAGTACCATCCAGCGCCTGCTCCGAATTCTGACAACACCCACCGTGCTGGCTACTGACACATCTGGCCCCCCTTAACTATG
Source organism: Trachypithecus francoisi (assembly GCF_009764315.1). Lineage (NCBI taxonomy): Eukaryota > Metazoa > Chordata > Mammalia > Primates > Cercopithecidae > Trachypithecus > Trachypithecus francoisi. Next base: position 10,866,133 of record NW_022681444.1, on the reverse strand, counting down.
GCTGCCCTGCACTGTGACCCAATTGGTTCCCATGACAAAACCTGTTATTCCCATAACCCACCCAGCACTTTTTTTGCCCCTGGTTCCCTCTGCCTGGAATGGCCTTCTCTCCCCAGCCGCCTCGCCTGGTTCTATTAGGTTGGTGCAAAAGTCATCGCGGTTTTAATGGCAAAAACCGTGACGACTTTTGCACCAACCTAATATTTCATAAAATCTACCTTTCCTTTAAAACCCAGCCTGATGCCTACTCCTTCAAAACACCTTTCATATCCCACAGTTCGACTTCATCTCGCTCTGCCTCCCCTCACAGCGCTCTGTGTTCGTGCTGGATGGAGCCCATCATACTCAGCCTCGCAATAACGGCCACCTACCTAGCGAGTGAGCATTTACTAGGCGCAGGGCTCTGGGCTAAGCGCTGTCCATACTTCATCTCCTTGATGCTTCACGTCACTGATGTCATTATGCCCATTTCACAGAGGAAGAAACTGAGGCTTGGAGGACCTAAAGCCTTCTTTCAGCGGGAAACGCACTAAGGCCTTCTGATTTTCAAGCTGCCTCCTATTAGGGCTGGTTTTCCCTAGATGTCATGACTAGGTGTGAAGCGTGAGCTACCTGAAGGCAGACGCCTGGGCGGTCCCTCGCAATCCCGGAGGCGGGTTTCTGCGAATGTTCAGCCCAGGCAGGAGGGCTGCCCTGGCCCCCAGCTTTCCGCCCCTTCCTAGGTGAGCGGCAACTCCAAGGCTCCCAAGTAGGCCCTTCACCCACGCGGGCCCCAGCGGCTCCTTGGGAAACAGGATCGCTGCTCTGTGGCCGCCCACAGAGAGACCCTCGGGGGTCGCCAGGCAAGCGAAGGGCAGAAACGACTCGAGGGGGCAAAGGGGAGGGCGCTCGAACCACACCCAGCCTCCTCCAGCTTGTTTACACCTCTCTGCCGTGTCCCCCCGCCCGCCAGTCACGTGACCACCCGCCCCGCCCCTCGGGCTCTCGCTTGGCTCCTCCCGCCTCGCCGGCCCTTCTTTTTGCCTCCTTCGCGGAGTCACAAGATCTCTTAACAGCCTCCTTTCGGGATCCTTCCGCCTGGCCCCGCCCCCTTCCATAAAAACCCTCCTTGCTTTTTTTTTTTCTCGTCCAAGCCACATCGTGAGTTATGAGTGGAAGAGCCTCTTCCTTCTGGCGAGGTTGCCGAGCGCGGCCGTCTGTCCTTCCTTTCGAGAAGGAAGGGAGCTCCAGAGAGGGACTCTTTTTCGTGGCGGAGGCCGCCGTCGGCCTTGGCCCTTTCACGACGGGGGAGGTGCTGTACGTCCAAGATGGCGGCGCCCTGTAGGCTGGAGGGACTGTGAGGTAAACAGCTGAGGGGGAGGAGACGGTGGGTGAGTATGGGGGTGTCTCCCCCTCCTTTTTACGGGGGCTTCCTGGGGCAGCCTCGGCACCATGACTGCAGTCGGGGAGGCTCGGAGGGGCTGGAGCAAGAGGCTCAATTGCTTGGTAGGGATCCCGGGGAAGGGGGGGGTCGGAGAGCTCTCCCCTCCCTCTTATTACGCGCGATCTCGGACAGGCCCGGACGGGACTGGCGGGTCCCTGGGGGGGAGAGGCGAGCCGGACCGGGCACTTCGCCCCTCCTTGGCGCCCGAGGGGACGGCTGCACCCCGGGCCTCGGTCCCTCGGGCAGGGGTGAGGTGGGCCCCTTCGTCAGCCCCTCACTTGGTGGGGTGACAGGTTCACGCTAGGTGAGGAGGGCAGGTTAGAAACCCTTGGCGGGAGGGGAAGGGTCGCGAGGGTAGGGCTGATCCCGGAACTTAAAGAGTGGGGTCGGGGTAGAGGGGCGTGGAGAATGAATGGAGGTTGCCTGTGGGGATCAAGGACTCGCCCGGACTCGGTGTCTTCGCTGAAATTTGCATGACTGTTGTGCCTCGCTCTGGGTGTACTTGTGGGTAATTTAATTGATGGTGAAAGACAGTTACCTGAAAGTCGGCAAAGGTGATTCCTAAGAGACAGCTATTGGCAGAGCCACTCCTAGGCGTTCATTCATTCATTTGAGGAACTGGAGAATGAAGAGCCTGCGGTCGGAGGGACCTTGTAGAATTAAAGCTCTTTCTTTGTGTTTCCTGTTAAAGAGTTTTGCTTTGTGTGTTTTGGATTTGTGGTGGGGACTTGGGAGGGGACACGGTCCTCCTAACTAAGAACAACAGCTAACGTGAATGGAGTGCTTGCTCTCTGTGTGCCAGGCACTGTGAAGGTGCTTGGCAGTCGTTATCTCCTTTGGTCCTCACGACAAAGAGAAGAGGCAGCCACTATTAACACCTCCAGTCTTCTCAAATGAAGAAACTGAGGCCCGGAGAGAGCAGGGTACTTTGCCTAAGATCACACCCCGATTGTATCTGAGCCAGGACTGGAACTGCTGGGATCTGACTGACTCCAAAGATATGACTCTTACATTTATCTGTTGTTGGATCAAAGCTGACCTGTATGTGATTAAAATTTATCATTTAGCCAAGGTTTATGCACGTGTGTTCTGTTTAATGTTAAAGTGGGGGGATGCACTTGGCTTATGCGCCTTAGCTTTTGTTTGGGATGGTAGTGTTGTGCATGTAAATTTGTTAGTCTAAATTAGGCCAAAAATTACTTGATATTTTAATAAAACTGATGAGTTTACTGCAGAAAGAAGTCCTGCTAAAATCCTTGCTGGCCTTTTTTTTTTTTTAATAGAAAGCATAGAAATAACACTTCACGTTGCATAGAGTAAGCTATAAAAGTGCTAAAATAGAATAATACTCTTCTGAGATACTTTGATTTATAATTTTGGGATCAACTTGGAGTCATCTGAATTCAAACAGCCTGGCAAAGTGGAGCTGTAAATTTTGGGAAGCATTATAAAACCTAATCTTTGGGGAGCCTTTGATTTACTGAGCAACCACCTGTGATTCTTAAGTTGAGCATTCCTGAGTAAACCTGGAATATGCAAATGTGAAAACTGATTTAGGGTTGTGTAGGGAAATTTACCTTTAACAGTCATGCATCAGGCAAATGAGGCTCCTCAGAAACACTGAAACATTCTTTACTGTTGCCCTGGGGAGCTGCAGAATCTTCCTCTAACCACCTGGTGTAAACTTAAGGGGTATTTATAGAGGATGTAAACGGAAAATATCCTCTTACTAAAGTTAATATCTTATCCAAAACACTCTTACATCACGTGCCTAGAAGGGCAGATGATGTAAACTTTCTCTGCTTCATGCATTTCCTGGTGTCATAAACACTTGGGATGTTCCTGAATTCCTGGTTAGAAAGCAGGTGGCTACCGGCCTTTTTGTTTCTGTAAAATTAGAGTGCTTCAAGTCCTGTGACTCAGTTGTCCTCTTCCTCATTGGATTAAGTGTAAAAACTGATACTGCTACTGTTGTGGTGTAATATGATGCCTTCTGTGCATGCCTGGTTTCACTCGTGAGATGAAACTTAACAGTCTTACTAGGGCAATCTAATATATATCTCTGTATGTAATGTTTGCAGAATAATGAACTTGCTGGAAACAAGAGATCTGAAACCATAGTGCTCATGAGAACCTCGATGTACAGATATTTGGCACTATAGTAGGTAGACCTACATAGTCGGACACCTTGTGTGTGTATTTTGGAAGAAGACTGATTCGGATGTGCACCAGAGGTTGAGGACCACTGGCTTCAAGTATCAATCTGGCTATTTTCATTTATTATTTATCGCAGAGGTATTTCTTAAAATAGCTTCTGGCCTCTTATGTATGTAGTGTTGGGTGAATTTTGGGCTCTGAATTAAAGCTGACTTGATCTTATAGCTCTGTCTTCATTTGAAGTTTGTTAGGCTACAGGTATGTTTATTTCTGGGTTCCAGGCCCATAGTGAACTAAAATTAGCTTTTCATGGAATTAATTGGATATTCTTGAATGCCGATGAGCCACATAGAGCAATATCTCAACCATTTCAAGCTCTCCTAAAGAGTCAGATAGCTTTTGACCTTCAGTGGGTCACTTAAGTTCTGTGAGCCTCAGTGTCTTCATTGGTGAAGTTTCTAGGCCTACATTTCTGTGATTTAAAGTCCTTTGGGGTGTCATTTAAACATTCTGACCAAATCGATTGAGGCAACGTGTTAATGGTTCTGTAATAACCAAGCAAATTGGTGACTTTGCGCCTGCCCTGCTGGGTGAAGATATGTTTAGCATTTATCCTTTCCTTTACATCATAATACTTTTTTAAAAGATAATTCCCTGTAAGTTTCCCATATTATAAATCTCTGAAAGGTTAGTCTTTGCATTGGTTTTGTCATTTAAGTAGCCGAAGGCATGAAAGAAAAGTAGCATTAAAATCTGTGGCTGTTTGCTTGAAATGTGTCTATGTAGCGTACACTCAAACACTGAGTTTTGGCCGGGCGCGGTGGCTCAAGCCTGTAATCCCAGCACTTTGGGAGGCCGAGATGGGCGGATCACGAGGTCAGGAAATCGAGACAATCCGGCTAACCTGGTGAAACCCCCTCTCTACTAAAAAATACAAAAAAAAAAAAAAAAAACTAGCCGGGCGAGGTGGCGGGTGCCTGTAATCCCAGCTACTCAGGAGGCTGAGGCAGGAGAGTGGCGTAAACCCGGGAGGCGGAACTTGCAGTGAGCTGAGATCCAGCCACTGCACTACAGCCTGGGCGACAGAGCGAGACTCTGTCTCAAAAAAAAAAAAAAAAACACTGAGTTTGTTTTTTTTAACCTCAGATCATGAATTGGTAACTAATATAATTTGGATGGCATGAAATACTCATTCTCCATTTAAGTTCATCTGAAAGAGGTAAACTGTCAACAATTTGAGATTATTCTTTCTCTGGTTTACTTTTTAAGCCTGTAGTTGCTAGAATTTAGTAACTTTATGTCTGTTTTCATGGGAGAGAATAAAAATTCAAATTTTACACGCTGTATATAAAATACACTGTCTCAGGACTTTGTCAGTTTCTTGTCCTTTCTCTTGTTCAGTGCTAACTTTTGTAATGAACAGGGAATCAGCAAAAGGTAACAATACTTTTTACAGTTGAATGAATTCAGATTTACACCTGGTAAGTAAAATGCCTTAAAAACCGTGCTTTAGTCCAAGATAAAGCATAGTAGTTACTGCCCTACAACTCACAGGTTACTCTCTTAAGTAAATATGATGGCAGTAGAGGGCCGGAAGCGTTTGAGTAACAAAGGACAGTTTTGCCTTTCTGTTGATGATGTGGTGGAAGACACAGAGGGGAGCTGTAGGAAGAGCAGAGGCAGTGACCTTAATGTCTGCAATAATTAAGACTGCTACTTTGAGTAGTTCACAGAGCATAGTAACAAACCTGAACTGTATCCATTTTAAGTTACACAATGGTTTTATCAATGTTTCAAATAGCAGTTGTTAAATGGATACACTGCTAATTATTATGTACCTAGCAATACATTTTTGTTAAGTAGTAATATTGTTATAATAAAGTTTATATTTTTTGAGTACTCATGTGCCAAACACTGTGGTATTTTACATGTCTGATTCCCCATTAACTTCTTACAGCCTTAAGAGGCAGCATGGGAGGAGGAAACAGGCTTAGAGTTAAGTTGCCTAAAGTTACTTATTCGGTGGCTGAGCTGGAATATGAACCTTTTTGGTTGACGCCACAGCCCAAACATTTAGTCTTCCTCTGTGATAAACTGCTTCATCTGCTGACCTCATAAATTAACTCACAGGTCAGGTCAGTGGTTCTTAACTTTGGTGGTGGTGGGAAGGTGTGTGGATTCAGTTCCCCTCTGAAAATCTGTGAGAAGCTGTGGACCAAATTTCTCTTCTACCCTTCATGTCCCATCATCACCAAAAAAATTCATACAGACGTGGAATTTTGGATATGGCTTTAGGGACTTTATGGACCCAGCTTGAAACCCAGCTGATCATTTTAGATAGATTACTGCTCTAAAAATGGACTTAGGCTTTATTAAAAACAATTTTTTTGTTTTTTAACTAGTAGGCAGGAGAGGCCCAAGTCAGAAGGTGGCCTTATGTACCATCTGGGTTATAAATTATTTTGTTAAACTTCTGTAGTATACCCAGGTATGTAATCTGCTAAGTGCTTATCAGGCTTGGCATTCGGTCTGTGCTGGTACCTTTAGCACCTGGAAGAATTCCATTGAGCCTTCTTCCCAAGGTTTATGCACGATACATATTTTTTTCCTTTTGAACCTCAACGGAGGTATATTAATGAATGAATGTTTTTTACCTTCATCATTCTTTTTCCTAGACCAGTGGTTCTGAACCTTTAGTGGACATCAGAATTACCTAGAAGACCCCACACCCAAAGTGTCTAATTCAGAGATCTGGGGAAAGGCCTGAGAGTTTACATTTCTAACAAATACCCAGGTGATGCTCCCGCTAGTGGTGCCAGGACCACATTTTGAGAACCACTGCTCTAGACTATCAAACTATACCCTTTTTCCCTAGAATACTTCTGTTTCGGTCCTATAAACCTGAAACCTAAAGATATCTCACAGTTTGCTTTATATTTCTTTTAGGAGAAGCTCTGGGTAGTGTCTTTTTGAAGTATACATGGTATCTGTTCGGCCTGTATTTTCTTAGTAAATAGTGTTGTTCCTGTTAATAGAAAGTCAAAACATAAGCATTATTTATTGAAGAGATATGCCTTACCACAATCAAGCTCTGGCCTGATACGCAAGTTACTAGAAGATTCTTCACCTTTGCGATAGGATGTAAGCTTTAGCAAACCATCCATCAATGCCCCTAATGGCAGAAATTCTGAATGGAGAATCTGGCAAGTTGGAGCTCTCCTACCCCAGTTTGTCCTTGAGAGGGATTCCCGCTGCTGAGACCTTTTAAATCACACATGACGGCCGGGCGCGGTGGCTCAAGCCTGTAATCCCAGCACTTTGGGAGGCCGAGACGGGCGGATCACGAGGTCAGGAGATCGAGACCATCCTGGCTAACCCGGTGAAACCCCGTCTCTACTAAAAAAAATACAAAAACACTAGCCGGGCGAGGTGGCGGTCCCTGTAGTCCCAGCTACTCGGGAGGCTGAGGCAGGAGAATGGCGGGAGCCCGGGAGGCGGAGCTTGCAGTGAGCTGAGATCCGGCCACTGCACTCCAGCCTGGGCGACAGAGCGAGACTCCGTCTCAAAAAAAAAAAAAAAAACACACATGACTACACGTGTTGGCAGGTTTTACCATCAGCTGTTTTACTCTCACATAGTAAGTAGTTATTTCCTACCCTTTTCTCCTTCCTTCTAGGCACTGATAGGAAGAGAGAATGGGAGCAAGTATCTTACCCTTTTTAGATGCATTTGTGCTGAAGGCGCCTTGGTTCACTTGATAGAATATTACCCTAAGAAGTCACCTGAGAATTCCTGAGCCAGAGCAGAGCATTAACCTAACAGTGTAACGTTTCTGCTCTATCTAACTGTACCTGATAATAAAATAGTCCATCCATGCCTGGACCTGTGTCTGAATTGTCCTTGAATTTTTATGGATGAAAAATCGGATATAGAAAACAAGTTATAGTGAAGAGACATCTGCCTTCATTTACACATGTAGTGCATTTTTACATCATAAACAAATGTGTACAAAATTATCTTAGGCAAATTGATCTGCAGTCACCTATTTTATGTTACCTACAATCCTGAGGAGTCGTGGAGGGTAGTGTCTAGGCCACATATCACAGCACTTGTTTTTGAAAAGTTCGAATATTCCCCTGTAATTTCAGATAAACCCTTTCTAAAGACATCTTAGGTATCTGCCACTAGTATTTTCAAAAGGTATATATACCTCTTGGCTCTCACAGCTCATAATGCATCGTGGCTAGGGCAGAGATATGTGGAAAAAATGGCATATGGGTCCTGCTAATGACAACTATCCATGGCTGTTAGGCTGGAGTTCATGTGTCATCCTAGGCATATAAGCCATCCGTCTGTAAACACCTAAAGAATGCTATTAGTTAAGATGAATGGTGAAAACAGATTGACCTATGTGCCTTCTGTTTCATCTTAAAATACTTAAAACGCGGCCGGGCGCGGTGGCTCAAGCCTGTAATCCCAGCACTTTGGGAGGCCGAGACGGGCGGATCATGAGGTCAGGAGATCGAGACCCTCCTGGCTAATACAGTGAAACCCCGTCTCTACTAAAAATACAAAAACTAGCCGGGCGAGGTGGCGGGCGCCTGTAGTCCCAGCTACTCGGGAGGCTGAGGCAGGAGAATGGCGTAAACCCGGGAGGCGGAGCTTGCAGTGAGCTGAGATCCGGCCACTGCACTCCAGCCTGGGCGACAGAGCGAGACTCCGCCTCAAAAAAAAAAAAAAAAATACTTAAAACGCAGAGCCCTTATCTTCTTCTGCAAACCTACGTTTTATTCAAAAAGGTTGCTTACAGAAGTGAAGTTATAATGATGAACATAAGTGAGAACACAACTTTTGGGTCCAATATGAAAGGGAAAAAAATCTAGATCTGGAGTCAGGTTTCTTTTTAAATTTGGCTTTCGAAGATAAGGACATGGATTGATGCTGGTGTTCTGCTCTGCCAGGTGTTTCCGTCTGCACTCCTCCCTTCAGGAGGTTCACAAATCACATCTCACTTTACTGACCAGAGTGATTGTGCCTGGTAGTACCCCCCGGTAGGGCAGGATTGAAATACAAATGAATAAATCAATAAACACTTAAAAATATAAATAAGAGTAGAAGAGTAGGTAGCCTTTGACATACCAACATAAAATTCCTACAAATTTAGTACCATTATCATTTTTAGTGCAGTGATAAAGAAGTTAACAGTCTTAACACTGAGCATTGGACAGAAACATTCTGCTAGGTAGGGGGTGGTGGCTCACGCCTGTAATCCCATCACTGTGGGAGGCTGAGGTGGATGGGTCACTTGAGTCCAGGAGTTCTAGACCAGCCTGGGCAACATAGGGAAACCCTGTCTCTACAAAAAAATACAAAAATTAGCCGGGCATGGTGGTGTGTGCCTGTATTCCCAGCTACTTGGGAAGTTGAGGTGAGATGATTGGTGGAGCCTGAGAGGCGAAGGTCGCAGTGAACCGTGAGCCACGGTCAGGCCACTGCACTCCAGCCTGGGCGACAGAGCGGGGCTCTATCTGAAAAAACAAAACAAAAAAAAACAACCACCACCACCTTTTGGTGGTGTGCACTACTTTCCTAGAGTAGGGCCTTGATGGAGGACAGGGGTTGTGGCTGGGCAGTCTACAGGATCTCATCTGGTGTAGATCCTAATTTTACCCTTGCCTTAGATAGTTCTTCTCAGGTAAAATGTCCAACCGGGATTAGCTGCAAGAGGAAGTCTATATGACTCACTGGACTAACTGCTTATTTTAAGATTCTGATTTTAAGATTAGAGGCTCCTGCACTTTATTTATTTATCTATTTATTTGGAGACGGAGTTTTGCTCTTGTTGCCCAGGCTGGAGTGCGATGGCATGATCTCTGCTCACTGCAACCTCCGCCTCCTGGGTTCAAGCGATTCTCCTGCCTCAGCCTCCTGAGTAGCTGGGATTACAGACATGCGCCACCATGCCTGGCTAGTTTTGTATTTTCAGTACAGATGGGATTTCTCCATGTTGGTTAGGCTGGTCTCAAACTCCCAACCTCAGGTGATCTGCCCACCTTGGCCTCCCAAAGTGCTGGGATTACAGGCGTGAGCCACCGTGCCTGGCCTGGGCTCCTGCACTTTAATTCAAGCCCTGTGACTTGCATTGAGTGTGACCAGGCAAGCACTCCCTGTCAGAATGGTATGATCCCTCTTTTCCAGAGGACCAGCCTGCCTGCAGCACTGTTCACAGGCTTGCAGATGCCACTGAAGGGACCAGTGGAGTTTAATGTCTGGAATGTGTTCCACGTGGAAATAAAATTACCCTGTCATCTGGAACAGTGATTTTAATTGTTAGAGAGTTCCTCAGTCCACTAGTTTGACTTTGGCCATGGTTGTACATTTAAGAAGCTGGTTCAAGTTTCTTCCGTGTTTAGGGTAATTGGGTGTCCATAGTATATGAAGCTCAGCTTTCATACTCTATTCAGCTCTGGAATGGCTGCCAGAGAAGCTGATTACATCTTACCTGATCTGAGCAGGGTGTATTTGCCTCTTGTGTGCCAGGTGCCAGGATAGACCCTAGGTGTCCCAGATGGTTCCTGTCCTCATGGAGTTTACAATCTAGTGATCAAATTGTACCTAAATATAGTTTGAAGGACCCATATTTTCAAAGCAAACTAGAATGTATTGATATATACTCATTTAGCATTGATATTTAATACAAGTTAATTTGGACAAAGTGGGGTAAAAGGGGGAAGAAAATAGAAAAAATGATAGCTGTTCACAAATATTTTGTGTCTCTTGTAGAAGGATTAAATTTAAGTCATGCTGCCTGAAGGCAGAATTAGGCTTTGGACATTTATTTAAGAAATACTGGCCAGGTGCAGTGGCTCACATCTGTAATACTAGCACCTTGGGAGTCCTTGATGGGAGGATTGCTTGAGGCTAGGAGTTTGGGAATAGCCTGGGGAACATAGTGAGACCCCATCTTTAAAAAAAAAAAAAATTAGTTGGGCATGGTGGTGTGTGCCTGTATTCCTAGCTGCTCGGGAGGCTGAGGTGGGAGGATCACTTGAGCCTGGGAGTTTGAGGTTGCAGTGAACTATGATGGCTCCACTGTACTCTGGTCTAAGAGTTAGACCCTGTCTGTAAAAAAGAAAGAGAGAAAGAAAGAAAAAGAAAAGAAAGAAAGAGTTTAACTCCTAGTCATTCAATCAAGAAGTGCCAGACACCATGGTAGCTGCTTGAAATACAGTACTGAGTAAGCTGCAGTCTCTCCCTGGATATAACTTCTAGTGAAGGAGACATGTTCAGTAATTAATCGAGCCTATTTAATTGGGTTGTGGTAAGTGACACAAGAACTATAGGCTGCAAGAGCATAACAGGGGACTTGACCTAGTCTGGAAGGTGGGAGTGGGAGGGAAGTGGAGCCTAGGAGGGCTTCTCCGAGGAAGTGAGCATTTAAGCTGAGATTTTAAGGATGAAGAGTGAGTTTAGGAGGAGCCAAAGGTAGAGTCTCTTAGGCTCAGGAATGGGGAACATGTGGCTTGACCAAGGAACTGAAAGGCCAGTGAGGCAATGTGGTGGGGAGGGTTGCGGACAGGTGAGGACTGTGGGAACTGTGGCAGGCAGTGAGGGCCTGCTGGCCCACTCAGTGCTTTGTGGCCCTCACTGTCCTGGATCTGCCTCACATGGCTCCTCTGGTAACTTCGGTGTGCCCCACACTGTGCCGAGGGCAATAGGATGCATCATCTCGTGTAATCCCCACAAGCCTTATGAGCTTGATGCCATCATTATTCTAACTTTACAGACAAGGTAACTTACAGTTAGACCTTGGAGACTTAAGATAAATAGCCAAATGTTACACACTAATAAGTTGCAGAGCTTGGATTTTAACCCGGAACTCTCTAATTCTAGGGCCTATCCTGCCCATTCATTTATACCTCTAACAGACATTAACAAAAGACAGAGATTACAAGTTCAGCACAATATAAAGAATTTTCCAGCAACCAGCTGTTCAGAAATGTAGACAGGGAGAGGCACGTGCTTCCAGCGATTATGAGTGTTCATTCCAGTGGAAACGTGGTGGCCACCTGTTGGGGATAGCAGGGGAAGAAGCTTGTGCCAGATGAACCCCTAACTCACTTCTGATTGCATCTGGGATTTTGCTTCATTGTGCATATGTTTTCTTCCTTCAGTGACCATGAAAGACACCAGGTTGACAGCACTGGAAACTGAAGTACCAGTTGTCCCTAGAACAGGTAAGGTCTAACCAGGCCAGTGGTTAGAGGAAGATGGGAGGGAATTATCTTGCCCATGGTTGTGCATTCAGGGATTTAACATTTACAGTTTTAGCTACTTGCCAGGAACTGGACCATCTATGGCATGAAGTAATTAGCATTACTGATGATTATTAGTTGCTTATTCAGTGCCTGACATTGTGCAAAGTGCATTGTATGGATTACTTTTCTTCTTCACAGCCACACTTTCGTTGTATCCCCATTTTACAGGTGAGGATTCAGGTTCAAAGATGTCACGTAGTTTTCCTAAAGATGTATAGCTAGTACTTGGTGGACTCAGTTCAGCTCTGTTTAGCAGCAAAGTTTGGTTTTAACCGCTTCTTTAAATTAAAGCCTGTGTGCTGACACAAGTCATTTAACTAGTGCAGAGGTTCTTAACCCTGGCTGCACCTTAGAAATCTGCATGGGTTTATAAAAACAAACCAAATGTGATATGCTCCAGAGTTTCTGTAAGCTCTCCAGGTGATTCTAATGTACGTCCTGGGCTGAGGACCCTTGAGCTGGTGAGTGAGCATTTGCATCTTAACATGGCTGTATCTGTTGCCTTAAATTAATTTCTGAGAGATAAGTTATATGCTATAGTAATTTTTAGGAATTGGAGGATCCTGTCTCAGAATATATCCTTCATAAATGTTGAGGCGCCGGCATTTCCATGGATGGAATTTCCTCTTAGTGACCTAACTGATCACTGAACTGTAATTTTGGTTTCATAGTAGTAGTACCAAGTACAACAGAGTTGTGTATAGGAAAAGTGTAGGGAAGACAGGAGGTGCTTGGTCTGCTGTCTTTATACATGGACAGCTGTGTGACTCATGCCAAGGCTCAGTAGTTGCTGTTTACTGTATTCTGTCACTGTCTGCCTCACCTCTGTCATAGGAATTGTGAAATAAGGTAGAGATTTTTGTCTTACAGCTCTACATCAGTTCATAAGGAGGGTCTTGATACAAACTGTAGACTGTCTAACAAGAAAGCTAAGTATTGTTCTCTCACAAGTAGGGAAAATTTTCTGAGTTTGATTTTTCATTTTCAGTGTTTTTGTGTGTGCTTCATACTGTTCCTTTTTTAGAAGTCCACTGTATATGAATTTGAACCCAAAGTCAAATGGTTAAGTGTTCAGATCATTGAGGTCCAAGCTAAATATCACCATCATAAAATGTAAATTCTGAGATACAAAAGTAAATCTCAAATTTTATTAAACATTTTTCACCATAGTAATTGTATTGCATTTTAGTAGTCAGATTTTAGAAGTTTGAAAATTTAATATAGGAAAAATACTTTGTGGGCACTACTGGCTGCTAGGTTACTCCTGTGATCACTATGTCACAGGTGTGTAATATCATCTCAGCTGGCACACAGCCTCATTGGTAACATTTTTGGACAAAGCAGAATTCAGGAAAGTTTCTGGTAGATGGTTTTCTGGAAGGAACCTTGTACCTGGGATTCATAGCTTGGCAAGCCTCAAAGATCCTTACTCTTCAATTACTAAAAATTGTTGGCTGCCTTTAGCAATTATTTTTATTTTGAAACAATAAAAACCCCCAACTTTTAATAGCATTTTTTTTTTTCATGGAGTACTCTTATACTTTTGTTCTCATTTTTAAGACATTTTTGGCCAGGTGTGGTGGCTCACACCTGTAATCCCAGCACTTTGGGAGGCCAAGGTGGGAGGACCACCTGAGGTCAGGAGTTTGAGACCAGCCTGGCCAACATGGTAAAACCCCGTCTCTACTAAAAATACAAAAATTAGCTAGGCATGTTGATGTGCGCCTGTGATCTCAGCTACTTGGGAGGCTGAGGCAGAAGAATCGCTTGAACCCAGGAGATGGAGGTTGCAGTGGGCCAAGATTGTGCCATTGCACTCCAGCTTGAGCAACAGAGCGAGACTCTGTCTCAATTAAAAAACAAAAACAAAACACCTGTGCCAAAGCCAGACAGCCACCAGATTTTGGCTGAGTATAGAGACTGAAACTGAACTTTGGCAGATCCCTGCTTTCCATGTTTTTTGAGATCATAAGTATTGTTGGATCAAATCTGATTACTAGCTGTATAGTTTAAACTTGGTTCAAGGTTTCGCATGAATTACAAAGTATCTTTTGTTGAAAAGTGATGACTAAGAACCTCCCTGCTGCTTTAGATTGGGTGGTCAGGGGAGGCCCATCAGAGATCTGTGAGACAGTCAGCTGTGCAAGGATGTGGGATAAGAGTGTTCCATGCAGAGAGGGAACAGCAAGTGCAAAGGCCTTGAGCAAGAAAGAACCAGTATTCCTGTGTTTGGGAAGACTGGGACTAGAGCAGAGGAATGAAGAGGCAGAGGGGGGTTGGGAGGTTAATAACTTGCTGGATCTTAGGAGGCCTTGTAGACTACTCATGAGTTTCATAAGTTCCATAATGTTATTGGCTCTTATTAATTCCATGGGAAGCCACTGGTTGATTTTAAACAGAGGAGTGAGATTCATATCTCAATGTCCCTTGTGGTTATTTAGTGGCAAATGAATTTTGTAGGGTAGCATGAATACAAGCAGGGAGAGTAGAGGGGGGGCTGCTGCTCCCTTGTCTCTGAGAGATGATGGGGCCTTCGACTGAGGTGATAGCAAAGGTTTGCTGATGGATTAGATATGGTGGTGGGGGTGGTGACAGAGTCAAGGAGTTACCTGGGTGTTCACTTTAGACTGATGGTAGTGCCTTTTACTGAGATCCAGAAGATAGCAGAGTGATGGATTTTGGAGTAGAGATTGACCTTGAAGGTCATGCCCTGTTAATATGACTAGCATCATCTACAACACTGTACTGTGCACTGTATGTGTCCACTAAAGATAATATTAAACTAAATGGAATGTTGCTTTAGCATATAGGATACAGAAATCCATTCACCCAATTGCTGTCTTTTAACTTCTCCCGTATGATATTTTCTATGGTGAGTTACTTCCAAAGTGGAAAAGAGACTTTTATGGCTAGAGACTTGTGGCTAACACACTGATGCTTCATTGTGTCTGTGGTGCTGATCTTTAAGTGACTTTTCTCAGCCAGTCTCTATAGGCTGTAAAATGTGTTTAATATGTGTACATTTCATCCACCACCACCACCACCCCTGACTGAGTCCAAGTCGGGCTGGTTTCTTCCCCTTTTTTGTGCACATATTGAACCATGTCTTTCTTTTCTGCTATAGAACATATAATTCTTCATAGAACTGGCTAAGTCTGTCTTACCTACTTAGCATCTTGCACTTACTGTACCCTCAAATGTTTGATTGTGCTTAAAAAGGAGATATTTTAGTTATGGGACTGATCCCAAAAGCTATGATTTAACTCTTAGGAGAGCTTTTTAGAATGTCAGAAATGCTTGAACTTGAGCCCCTTATGCAAAGAATCTCACATAAAACCCAATGTTTATATTTTTCCTGGAGATTAAAAACTATGGCAAACAGTAGTATTTTGGAAGGCAGCTATGCTCACCACTATACCACCAACACGGCCGACAGTAGGATTTTGGAACCAGAGAGAAAAACTTGTTGCCAAAATGTGTTTCTGATATGTTTTAGAATAAAACCTTATTTTGCAAACAGAAAAACAGGCTAGGTAGCCCAAGCTGATTAGCCCACACTATCGCCAAGTTGACTGGATGGGCGCCATCTTTGTTTAAAATTGAGCTCGTGTCACTCTGGGCTCTGGGGCTGCCTGCATTTGGAGGACCAGATCTGACATTATCGTCTTCTGACTACACAGAAGGCAAACTCAGAGTCTCCCTAGACAGATAGTGGGTAAGTAACAATTTTATTGAAACAAAACCAAACTTAGGGACAAGATACTTTTAAATTTATGAACAACATTCTTTGTCACTAATTGAGAATCATTTGTGATTTACCTGAAGTAGAAATCAATGTAGGGGTTAGCTGGACAAGTGTGCTATTAAAAAGTCATCTTGAAAGTGGTGGCCCAAAGATTTTTACTGGTATTTTTTATAATATACAGGTACTATGCAGCAAATGTTTATATGTACCTGATACCGTACTAATTACTTTTTAGTTTTGAACTTTTACGGTAGAATCTTACCAATGGTGGTCTCACATTTTGGAGCCCTTTGAAATTAACTTCCTATGTGATTTACTTGTAAGATTTTTATTTATAGATATGAGTCAGCAACTTCCTCTACCATGGTATCAAAAAAGCATTTAGACATTTTAATTGATTTTTCTGCTAAATGAACTTCTAACTTACTGAGAGCCAAAACCAGTGAATGTCACAAGATTGTAATTAAACAGGAACACAGATGATAGCAAGTTAATACCTGGCAGTTTTGGGGGTCATTGCTAATGTAAATGTGGCATTCTTGCAAAAGGGGCTTATCTCTCTCTCTCTCTCTTTTTTTCTTTTTTTTTGAGGCAGAGTCTTTGTTGCCCAGGCTGGAGTGCAGTGGCATGACCTTGACTCACTGCAACCTCTGCCTTGCAGGCTTAAGTGATTCTCCTGCCTCAGCCTTCTGAGTAGCTGGGATTACAGGTACCCGGCACCACACCAGCTAATTTTTGTATTTTTAGTAGAGATGGGGCGTCACCATGTTGTCCAGGCTGGTCTCGAACTCCTGACCTCAGGTGATCCGCCTGCCTCGGCCTCCCACTGTGCTGGGATTTAGGTGTGAGCCACCATGCCTGGCCTCAGCCTCTACATCTGGCCTCAGCTTAACTCTTCAGTTGGATTTTTCTTTATCATAGTGTTTCTCAAAACTAGTTTGTATCTCACTTTAAGAATTACCTGGAGTGCTTATTAAAATATAGATTCCTGAGCCCAAAATTCAGTTTTGGAAGGGGCCTAGGTATTGCATTTCTAGCAAATATCTCAGGTAGTTTTGATGCACATTGAAGCTTAAGAACTGCTACTTACACTTACTGAAAGAAAAGGAAATGTTATCCTTTTTGGGCATCCATATCCCCATGTGTAAAATAAGGATGATACCTGCCCACATCACATCCCAGAGTTGCTGTGATGATGAAAACCACAGGTTAGCTTAGTGTGACACTAAGGCTTGAAGGGCTTGAAGCTTTGGAGTAAGGCAGATCCAGGTTCCAATATCAGTTTTTCTCCTCTGGTTTTGCCTCTTGCTAACTTTGTGACCCAGAACAAACGGCTTGATCTCCATTCTGCTCCCTGTACAGTGGGGACAAAAGTGCCAATTACATGGTGGTCATATTAGGAGTATTTACAATGATGTTTGTAAAAGGTGTACAGTGCTTGTCTCATGAATGATAACTGTTGTTACTTATTTTTACAAATACAGCCTCAGAGACCAAAGTGGGGGAGAAATCATAAATGTGTAGAGTTAACACTTGGGGAATGAGCTGCTTTTTGTATATCAAGAGAAAGCAGCTGCTCGACTACCATAGAGAGCTTGGGTTTTGAAGGGTGAGGTTTTGAAGGTTTGCCCTGATGAGCCCATCTATGAATACCTCCCTGCAGCCAGTGGTATTTGGGTGTGCAGTTCGATGTCTCAGATGACAGGTGTATGCTAAAACAGAGAAATGACCCCCAGTTTATGCTAGGTGTTGGACTTAACAGACTTGTGACCTAACCAGCTCTACTAACTCTTAGCCATTGAAGAGATTGTCAAGAAGGAAATAGTATGTATTTAGTTCTTTTGCTGAAAAAAGACTATCTGCTTTTTAGATCAATAATTTGAAATATAAATATAGTCTTAGCCAAAACCCAAGGTAGAATCAGAAGTAGGAATAAAACTTAGATTTGATCCTATCATTAAGTTACTGTGACTGGTATCAGTTTTTAAGGTTTCTTTCTGATTGTTGTATTTTGTAGAAACCCTCTTCATAAACTCGCCAAAGAATTATTCATATGCTTTATCTTCTTTTCTCAGCCAAACGTACTCACTGTTCAAACCAGAGAATTCTGGCCAAACTTTCCATTGCATTGAACACATGCATTGGTTTGTCTTGCAGATGTTTTTTTTTGTGGAGAAAAATGGGGCCATTTAGTGACTCTTCATTTTCCTTTTTCTCAGTCTGGTAGTGGCGCCAATGAGGAGCCTTCAGAACCTGTAGCACACGTCCTGGAGCCGGCACAGCGCCTTTGAGGGAGAGAATGGCCCAACAAGCGAATGTCGGGGAGCTCCTCGCCATGCTGGACTCCCCCATGCTGGGTGTGCGGGACGACGTGACAGCTGTCTTTAAAGAGAACCTCAATTCTGGTTAGCAAAATAATATCCTTTTAGCTTATCTGCTAAAAAGAAGAGGTTGACTTAGAGCCACTAGAATCCTGCTGATAATTTTAGTTTTCATCTTCTGAAGAGTTTTTTAAACACCCAAAGAGAGTATCTGTATGTGTTTTAAACTTTCAATTATAGAAATACTCAAGTATGCCCACATATGAAGTAAGAATCATGTAGTGAACCCCATGAACCCAGTTTCAAATTCTTTCCTCCCTGACTCTCCCACCCTCCAAATATTTTAAAGCCAATTCCAGACATCGCTTTAACTGTAAATCATATATGTGGTTTTTAATATGAAAAGTGCTTAACCTCTTTTTAGTATGACAAATAGAAATTTAAATAGTACCCTTTTTTGCTTACCAGCTTGGCAAAATTAAATACTGAGTATAGAGATGGGCACTGTGAGCAGGAATGTGATGTTCAGCCGTTTGGAGTATCAGTCATCAATTTTAAAACACATACCATTTGGGCCATTTTTAAGAATCTGTATCTTATTATAGCTTCGAGTGAAGTATAGTGAGAAACTGGAAAAACCTAAGTATCCTTCAGTAGGTGAATGGTTAAATTAGTTATATAGAGCCATGCAGCAGAACACTTGGAGGACGGAAAGAAATGAAATAGGCCATTGATGCTGACATGGGAAGGTGGTTACAACACATTGTTCAGTGGAAAAAACACACACATGCACAAACTGTGTCTGCGTCTGTGGACGTGAGGGCTGCATGTGTGCGATTATACAAGTAGAAAAAGGTTTGAAGAGACATACTCTAAACTTAAGGATGTTTATCTGTGAAGAGTGGGTTGGGAGGCAGGTGGTGAGGAGCACTTTCACTTTTATTTTATGTACTTTTACATCGCCTGAATTTTTAACAATAGATATGGATTATTTTTTGTAATTAAAAAGGCAATAGAGGGCCGGGCACAGTGGCTCACGCCTGTAATCCCAGCACTTGAGGGGAGTCGAGGTGGGTGGATCACAAGGTCAGGAGATCGAGACCATCTTGGCCAACATGGTGAAACCCCACCTCGACTAAAAATACAAAAATTGGCCGGGTGTGGTAGCTCACACCTGTAATCCCAGCTACTCGGGAGGCTGAGGCAGGAGAATGGCGTGAACCCGGGAGGCGGAGCTTGCAGTGAGCCGAGATCATGCCACTGCACTCCAGCCTGGGCAACAGAGCGAGACTCTATCTCAAAAAAAAAAAAAAAAAAAATACAAAAATTAGCTGGACGTGGTGGCAGGCGCCTGTATCCCAGCTAGCTACTGGGGAGGCTGAGGCATGAGAATTGCTTGAACCCAGGAGGCAGAGGTTGCAGTGAACTGAGATTGTGCCACTGCACTCCAGCCTGGCAACGGAGCGAGACTCC
Organism: Trachypithecus francoisi; assembly: GCF_009764315.1. Lineage (NCBI taxonomy): Eukaryota > Metazoa > Chordata > Mammalia > Primates > Cercopithecidae > Trachypithecus > Trachypithecus francoisi. Next base: position 10,846,696 of record NW_022681444.1, on the reverse strand, counting down.
ATCTCAAAAAAAAAAACAAAAAGCATTAAAAATAAAAGGACTTCATATATTTTCATGCCTATTTAGGCAAATAAGCTTGGAGTTATCCTATTATTAAATTAAGAAGGCAGAAATGTAATGCTGCATAACACTTAGAGTAGCATATAAAGAAATATTTTCTAGATTTTGTGGCAGGCAGCTGTGTAAGGTAAACTTCGGATGTTAAGGGGAGTAAGTATCATCCATTGCCCTTTTCTTGATTTAGACCGTGGTCCTATGCTTGTAAACACCTTGGTGGATTATTACCTGGAAACCAGCTCTCAGCCGGCGTTGCACATCCTGACCACCTTACAAGAGCCACATGACAAGGTAACGGCTGACGTGTCGTAGGCATTTCATATGTTCTCCATGAGTGCAACAGCTTCTGTGCATGGCCACTGTGCCATTTATCCCGAGCTTATTCTTTTGATTTCTGTGTGCTACTGATGACATTGTTCCCAGTTTATAACTATATATAAAAATTAGGCTGGGCGCGGTGGCTCGAGCCTGTAATCCCAGCACTTTGGGAGGCCGAGATGGGCAGATCACGAGGTCAGGAGATCGAGACCATCCTGGCTAACACAGTGAAACCCCGTCTCTACTAAAAAATAAAAAAAACTAGCCGGGCGAGGTGGCGGGCGCCTGTAGTCCCAGCTACTTGGGACCTGCTGACGCAGGAGAATGGCGTGAACCCCGGGAGGCAGAGCTTGCAGTGAGCTGAGATCCGGCCACTGCACTCCAGCCCGGGCAACAGAGCGAGACTCCGTCTCAAAAAAAAAAAAAAAAAAAAAAAAAAAAATTAATTTGTAGGAGCCATGATTCTTGAAAAGTTTACAAAATAAAACATATTTCAGAGACTGTTAAAGATCTTGTTTAAAGAAATCTTACATTTCCAGTACGATAATTGTAGAGTGATGGTTTGGCCCATAGATACCCATCGTTCAACCCATACTTTGAATAGGATTTTTAGACTTTTATCAGTATGGAAAAGCTTCAGGTACAAAGGACTCACCTGGCAAATTAATGAGTCTTGTTTCCCAGCACCAGGTACTTGGAGGGCTCCTTCATGGTTTCCTTTTGTTTTTAGTAAGTAGCTAATAAAGCTTTGTTATTGCAGACTTTGGTAAGTCTTAAGTGTGTGTATGAGAGCGACTTCCCCAGGATTTGAAGACCTTGTATTGTATGCCTTTTGCAGTACATCTTGTTTTTTTTGAGACGGAGTCTTGCTCTGTCGCCCAGGCTGTGCAGTGGCACCATCTCGGCTCACTGCAAGCTCCGCCTCCCGGGTTTACGCCATTCTCCTGCCTCAGCCTCTGAGTAGCTGGGACTACAGGCGCCCGCCACCTCGCCCGGCTAATGTTTTGTATTTTTAGTAGAGACGGGGTTTCACCGTGTTAGCCAGGATGGTCTCGATCTCCTGACCTCGTGATCCGCCCGTCTCAGCCTCCCAAAGTGCTGGGATTACAGGCGTGAGCCACCGTGCCCGGCTTGCAGTACGTCTTGTTTTGTTTTGTTTTCTAAAGAGGTGGGGTCTCATTCTGTTGCCCAGACTGGAGCATAGTGGCACAATCATAGCTGACTGTAACCTTGAACTCCTGGCCTCATGCTGTCCTCCTGCCTCAGCCTCCCAAAGTGCAGGGACTGCAGGCATGAGCCACTGCGCCTGGCCCATCTTGTTTTTTTATTTACTCTGGTCTGAATTGTTACTTCTACTACCTAATTGATACTTGAGACCAAACCATGTAGGTTGGGTTGCTCTAGCTGTTGCTTCCGGCGGGATGTCCTCATGGCTTCAGTAACCTATCACAGTTTGGGACTAGTGGTTATTGAGGGACTGTGCACAAGTCTCCCCCTTTTTGCATGCGTATATTGTAGGATCCTTTTTCATGAGTTGCAAACTGGCTGCCTTTTGTCAGGCCAAATGCAGCAATGTTTTGTTTGCTAACGTGGTTTTTAAAATGTTGAATTTTATCTTTTATCTGCATGAGCCTTGCTTTACATTAGAGACAAGACGTGAGAGACTGGAGCACATCATTGTTGTCTTTATTTTTGTTAACTTCATATATTCATGTGAGGATTTCCCTTCTTCTTTTGCATTTTCAGCACCTCTTGGACAGGATTAATGAATATGTGGGTAAAGCCACCACTCGTTTATCCATCCTCTCGTTACTGGGTCATGTCATAAGACTGCAGCCATCTTGGAAGCATAAGCTGTCTCAAGCACCTCTTTTGCCTTCTTTACTAAAATGTCTCAAGGTAGGATGTTTGTAAGGATTTGAATGAAATGGCTTTATGAGTATAATTTCTGAAATTTTAAGTAACTTAAAACAAGGAAGCTAGATTTTAACTTTTAGAGTTTAAAACCTTGTAGGCATTTGGCTTTTCTCAAACAGAATGTTGTCTGGAGTTGGTACTTAGTAAGTTCTCAAATATATCACTATGACTGTTGAATACCTCATCCACGCAAATATGGAAGAATTTCGATCAGATGGGTTCAATGTTACATTATTCCAAACCACTTGATTTCATCATCGTTTAGCCTTCCCTCATTTAAAAATATCCTGTATTATCTTTTGGGAATCCCTGTTTCTAAATTATCTTTTAGCTAATAGAAGAATGGCTTAAAGTTTCTGTTAACCATTTAGGAATATGATCTGGTTGCAGCTATAATTAAGACTTTGTTGATGTAAGTTCTACTAAGTTGCATTCAATTTTTGGAACTAAATTGAGTTCATTTTTCTATACAGGGAGTCAAAATCTAAATAGAACTTTATGGTTTTAGTTTTAACAGTGGTATGCAGCCATACTCAGGGTTATTTGTTTAATCTGTTTTAGTTCCTGGACTTGTTTTTTATCTATAAAATAAGAAAAATGTGGTTAATATTAACTGCCTGTACCTCACAGAGACATGAAAATATCCAGTAGTATTTGTTCCAGGATGGCAGTACCATTGGATTCATCTGATACAGCACCATGCAAATTGATTTTTGTGTCTGCCAAGAAGGGTAACTCTTTTATTATCCCTAGAGGTGGGTCCCAAGGAGTCACATTGGTAGGGTATTATAAAAATGTGCGTTTAATTCTGAAAAAATAGGAACAGTTTTAACAACTTAATGTTTTTTAAGCAAATTGATTGATGAGAATATAATCTAATTAATGGATTGGTGAGAATATCATCTAATTAATGGATTGATGAGAATATAATCTAATTTTGAGGCACATCACTTAGTTCAGATTGCAAAACACTTATCTTTTCCAAAAGAGTAAGTTTTGAATATTAATCATGGGCGAGTCTTCAGTTAGACTGTTAGGATAAATGAAATCAGGCTAGTTCTTTTTGCTGAGAATCATTATGTAGTCTCATATATTCTCAATTCTCCTACCAATATATTATTCTTACTGGATATCTTCCATAATGAAAGACTTGATGCTTGATGTAAAAATCAAAATATATTTAAAACTTTATTCCCAGACTCATAGATTCCTATTCTAATAGGAATAATGGATGTCTTAACCTACATAGTAGTCTTTTGATTAATATCTTGTTTCATAAATCTGAATTTCATCTCCCTGGCAAACATTCATGATTTAATTATGGTTCAGGTGAGCTGCTGTAGCTAGCTAGTCAGAGTTGGTTGAGTATTCATTGGATGTTAAGTGTCTTCAGTTAGCCTGAAGTTATTTATTTGACTTAATATTTAAACTATAGGCATGCTCAAAGGTTTCCATATATATATGTGTGTGTATATATATATATATATTTTTTTTTTTTTAATTTACTGGTCTCTAAATACTGCTTTGAAGTGAGCCTTTAAGTTGACTTGTTAGTGCTATACTAATTTCTCCTTCAGTTATACTTCTGTTGTAGTTCTTTAAAAAATAGTAAGTTACTTGTCAATGTGTAGTGTTTTGTTTTTTTTTTCTAATTAACAAAAAGTAAATATCTTAAGATTTGGTTGAATGAATGAAAACAGAGCAGTGCTCCTGTGTTTTGTTGAAGAGCAACTCCTTTTGTTTTCATCCAAGTGCTATAAATAGGGCATCCTAAGGCTTCAGGACTTGAGTGTCCCCAAGTCAAGTTTGAACTCATCTCCTGGATACCTTTGCATTAGGTGTGTTGTAAATGGTCCTTACTGACTCATTACAGTAGAGCTGGGTCTCAGTGTTCCTAGTGAGTCTGTTTGAATGTTGTCCCCTCAGTAATCCTTACGGATAGGGAAATGAGTATGTGAGTCAACTTGTGATTTGTGATTCTCTCAGTGTTTAGAGCCTCTTCACATACTGTACAATGCCGATCCTGGTGCCAGTGCCTGACAGACGTTTCCTGTTTGACCTTTTCTCCTGCAGATGGACACTGACGTTGTTGTCCTCACAACAGGCGTCTTGGTGTTGATAACCATGCTACCAATGATTCCACAGTCTGGGAAACAGCATCTTCTTGATTTCTTTGACATTTTTGGTCGTCTTTCATCATGGTGCCTGAAGAAACCAGGTACAGATCTCCTCATACACCTATTGGGCTCTGTGAGGTGAATGCTTTTGTTATTGATTAATTGCTCATATGCTGTAAGGAATGGACATGTAGACTTTTATAGCTGAAATGAGTGATTTTCACCGGACAGATGAGGGAATACCTTGGGTGCATCCACTACAGGCACATATAAGAAACATGACTATTGAGATAACTTTTTAATTTTGTTGGCTTAAAAGGATTGGTTGTCAGAGAAATTGAGCAGTAGGATGTAAAACTTCATGATTGTTGATTAACTGAAAAGCAACCTCTGTCTGTATTGCAGCAGTACAGGACTAAGCTTGTGGGACATTTCTGTCTTCCTTTTCTGCTGTGTTGTGACAGAACACATATGTCAGGTTTGAGAACCCGCTCGTTGTACCGTAGGAATCAGAGGAAAATGCGGTGTGTCCTGATTAGCACTCCAACTTCAAATGCAGTGGGTTTTTTTTTTGTTTTCTTCCCCACTATCGGCAGGTAGCAGAGCTCTATCAAAGGGATCGGAAGCTGTAAGCATATGAAATTTGGAATCTTTGGGTTATCCCAGTGTGAGGTATTCCTATCAAAAGGGTGAAGTATGTCAGACCTATGAGACAGAACACCGTGGCTTCCTATACAGGATTCAATTACAAGCATAGGCCCACGTGGTGCCTGCTTGTTTAGTAGAATCTTTGGGAGAAAGGAATGGTCTGTTCATTATTGTGGAGAAACTTTATGTATACTGTGGCCATGGGTTTCCACAGGGTCTAGGTAAGGCTAAATTAGGATGTTCAATTTCTTTCATTCTTAGTTCTTTAAGCTAATTTCTAGATAATAGTTTCTTTCACTCTGTAATTATAAATCTACATAGCTAAGACTACATACTGATTTAAAAGATTCTCACACATTCATTCTGTAAATATTGAGTGCTTGTTAAATACCAGTTCTAGTGCAAAGCACCGAGAGATGAGTAAGACGGTTTTTTTTTCTCAAGAAGCTCATGCTGAATTCAGCAGTGGAAAAGTATAAATTTTACGGAGATCTATCATCATAAAGATAGTTCAGTATTGTGAGAATGTTTGGGATCCTTTTTGGGCAGTGACTGGAGAGGAGGGCAGAAGTTAGATCGGGAAGGGCTTTCATGGATCATACTAGTAGATTGGAGTTTATCCAAAGGTTATAGGGAGCCATTGATGGATTTGAGATAAGGGTGTCTGGTGTGTCCAGATTTGTTTGCATTTTAGAAAACCACTCTTGCTGTCTTTGGAGTGAGGTGGGAAGATACATAGATAAAAAGTCATGCTGGCAGCCACTTGTTTATATCTATTTTGCACACCTCAATCTGTGTCCAACTAAGAGGCTCTTCTCAACGGGTTCCTTTTCTAGGCCACGTGGCGGAAGTCTATCTTGTCCATCTCCATGCCAGTGTGTACGCACTCTTTCATCGCCTTTATGGAATGTACCCTTGCAACTTCGTCTCCTTTTTGCGTTCTCATTACAGTATGAAAGAAAACCTGGAGACTTTTGAAGAAGTGGTCAAGGTAAATTAAAACTTCTTGTTTGTTTGCTACTTAGCATACTGTTTAGATAGGCTGCATTTATACCTTTTGTATTTAATGGCAGACAGGGAAATTTTGAAAAGAAATTGTTTTCTTCCTCTCCACTCCAGTCCCTAGGCAGCCACTAATCTGTTTTCTGTCTTAATAGATTTGCCTATTCTGGACATTTTGTGTAAATGGGATCATATAACATGTGGTCTTTTGTGACTGGCTTCTTTAACTTAGTATAATGTTGTTGAGGTTCCTTCCGTGTTGTAACACGTGTCAGTACTTCATTCCTTTTTATTGTCAACTAATACTCCATTGTTTGGATGTTCCACAAACATTCAGCCCTTCATAATTTGTCAACTCAACTCTTCTAGCCAATGATGGAGCATGTGCGAATTCATCCGGAATTAGTGACTGGATCCAAGGACCATGAACTGGACCCTCGAAGGTATAGAAACTAGTGTCAAAATTGTAAAGAATCTTTTGAGAGATTGAAAATGTGATCTAGGAGGTAATCCCTGTTGAGGTATATTTGGGAATATAGATGTTCTACTTACAGAATCAGTCCGCTTGGAAGCACTCGTACAGCTAAAATTTGTGTGAGTTTAAAACATACTCTTCACAGGTGGAGGACATTTAATAACATTTAGCAGAGTGGAGAAAGTTGCAGCACCAGTGCCTGTCCCCCAGAAAGGCTTACACCTCAGTGGTGCCAGTGATGGGGCGATGAAGGAGGGGAAGCATATGGCTGAAAACAAGGGAATTGCAGAAAATACATGAATATGGCTTTGCAGAATGGAGAAAGGACTTCAGGGAGTCCTATATTATTGGAGTCCCTGAGGTCCTTTCTCCATTCTGCAAAGCCAAGTGACTACCATCCTCCCCAGGGCCCTACAGAGTCCCCCAGGTATGTTCTTTGGAAAAACTGAACTTTTGAGACCCTTGATTGGAGGATTCCAGGCACAGTGGAGAGTGGAACTGAGGGTAAGAGTGAGGGAGATAGAGGAAATTTATAGACTGAGCTGTGGGAGGCCCAGCTCCGTCCCTCTGCTTGTCTCTGCCTGGTAGCCAGGCTTATTATGCTCCCCACTTAGGAGACCCAGCCCTTTTTGGGGAAACTGACCCATGGATATTGGCACTTGGGGATCTCCTGCTGAAAAAGCTGGCTCACTGCCTGATCCCCCAACAGCGAATCTTACCTCTCCACAGACACTGCCTCTACCACACAGAGCCTCAGCCAGCTTAAAGCAGTTTAGTGTGAGATATATGTAGAGAAGCACAGAAAATATGTAAAGTTTGATAATAACACAAAAACACATGTAGCTGGCACCTAGCTTAACAAAACAGAACATTACCTTAGAGGCTCCCCATGGAGAACCTCTCCTTTCTCCCTGCTACCTCAGAGACAACTACCATTGTTGCTTTTAATCATTCTTTTGCTTTTCTTTATAGTTTTACTGTAGGTATTGCTTTGTTTTGAAAAGCCAGTTGATGAGGAAGCAAAGCCTAGTTAAGAGAAGGGCAGTCTTGTCACTGGTAGTTGAAGGTTTGCAGGAGATGAGAGGAGGAGCAGCGCATATGAGTCTTGGTGTGGTTTCACTGTCCCTGAGGTTTCACAGCCCCTTCTGGGAAGTCAGTGCACAAGGTCACGAATGAGTCTGGGAAACACAAGGCTCACCCTCATCACAGCGTCTGGCAAGGCTTCTAGCAAGGGCAAGGTACTAGACATGTGTGAAATATGGCAGGCGGGGAGGCTGCTCTCTGTGCCTGCTTTCAGCTCCCAGGAATAGGTCAGACAGAATCCTTCTGTGGGATAAAATGAATGTCCTCTGCTGATCAAGCAGAGACGGGAGAGTAGGAATTTCATCAGTATGTAGTTAAGACAAACTAAGTACGGACAAGTTATACAGGCCAGGGTCACCTGGCTCTGTCCCTCATTAAAAGATAGTGCAGGACAGCAGGAACTTGGAGACATGCCTGTCTCTTGGCAGGTACTGTTCTGATCCAAACTGGTTCTCGTCTGTACCTAGTACCCAGCTGTCATCCTAGTCTTCTGAGGCTTTCCTTCACCTCTCTCCTGTGCAGGATCTCCCATTTCCTGTATCTTGTCTTCTTGGTTTACTCTTGTTTAATAGGACATATCATCTAGGAGCTTTTTGAGGAGGGATGCAGTTGTTTGGCTGGTGTAGACTTACAGGTTGAGAGTTAGGAATTTGAAGGTATTATTCCATTGCCACCCTGCTTCCAATGTTGCTCTTGGAATTTCTGATCATCTGTATTTGCTGTGTTTTTCTCTGGGGGAGCTGGTGTTCTCTTTGTTGTCGTAATATTCTGAAATTACCAGTGATGTACGTTGGTATGAATCTATTCTCATTGTTTAAGCTGGAAGCTCTTCAAGTTCTATGATATTTTCTTTAGTTATTTTGTGCTTGATTTCCTGTTTTCTCTGTCTTTCCTTCTAGAAATCCAGTTCATCCATGCACCGCATAATGACATTTCAGTCAATGATGGGCTCCACAGATGATAGTGGTTCCGTGAGATTATACCACCACATCTTTACTGTACCTTTCCTGTGTTCAAATATGTCTAGATACACAAATACCTTCTGTTGTGTTACAGTTACCTACAGTATTTAGTACAGTACCATGCTGTGCAAGTTTGTAGCCTCGGAGGCTGTAACATCTAGGTTTGTGTGAGTACACTCTGATGTTCACACAACAAAGAAATTGCCTAATGATGCATTACTCAGAACATGTCACTGTCATCAGGTGACACATGACTATGTACATATATAAGGAGTTTTCTTTTCCCTGCATAGTCTGTTTCTTCTAAATTTCCTTTTCTGTTTTGTGTTATTCTTTTTAAATCTTTGAGGCCTTGTGCAAGGATCTAGTAAACTGTTTACATATGGGGAGACAAAACAGCTTTGTTCACAGTGGTGGGACTTGTTGACTTCAAGCTTTGTTGTATGTTGAACTGAGCATCTGTTGGAAATAGTGGTGTCAGTATTGTTTTCTTCTTGAGCTGGTCACATTTTTTAGAAAATAGTCTTCTGGTTTTCAGACTGGTAAGGGTGACTGCCTCTGGGGGGAAAGAGGCAGGTGGTGAGGAAGGGTTGGTGGTCTTGGCATTTAGGATGTATATGCTTCACTTAATCCCTTCATTTGGAGTGACACTCATGCCCTCAACTATTTCTGGAATACCTTATCCAGGCACTCCCTGTTTTATTCTCTCTAGAGAATAATCCAGATTTCTGGTGAGAAAAGAGCTGTTGCTCACGAGTGTAGAGTGGGGGCAGGACCCAGGGGCTGTGACTGCTCCTCCAGTGGTTTTCACCCTGTCTTCAGTATTTTAGCTCCCCTTGTCTACCTGCTACTCATCTCCTGTTCCAGAAGTACCAGATGCTGTAAATTCCTTATGATTTTAAGGATTCTGTAGTATAATCAGTTGACTCTTCACTTTGAGACAGTGGCAGCTTAGGATTCTGCTTTCGTGGATTTGCAGTGTCAGTTACCACCTGCCTGTCTGTATTTTATTTTCAAAAACTTCTGGTTCTGTTCTCTCTCTTCTCTTCTCCTCCTTGTGGGTTTATATTGAAAAACAAAGAAGTCTTTACTGTAGACAGTGGGATTCCAGGAGGCTGTACAGTTGGGTGCATATGTTCAACCAACTATATTAACTTGGAAGATTCCTCAGTCAGCTTATAGAGAGCCTCACTCACCTTGGCTAGGCAGATTGCTTGACTTTGGAAGAAGGTTTTAACACTGAAGACAGACACCAACATAAAGAGGAGAAAAGAGAGCTAGAACAAAACCATAATGATAGAGCAGAAGAAAATATTACCAAATATATTACCAAATATTACCATAGCCACAGAGATAAGGCATCTGTGCGTATGTAAGCAACAGGATGCCACAGAGAAAGACCATTTTGAGACTAAAAGAACTCTTCAAAATTAAAAATGATAGCCAAAATAAACATTTCAGTAAAAGAATTGGGAGATAAAGTTGATATCTCAGACATCAGCTTTTCCAAGATATAGATAAATATCTCAGAAAGCAGAACCAAAGGATAGAGCTGAGTAATATGAGCAGAATAGAAATTTAGAATGATCAGCCCAGGAAGTCCCAACATCCAATTAAATTTTTTTTTCTTTTTTAAAGAGCCGGGTGTAGTGGCTCACACCCGTAATCCTAGTACTTTGGGAGGCTGAGGCGGGTGGATCTCTTGAGGTCAGGAGTTTGAGACCAGCCTGGCCAACATGGTGAAACCTCGTCTCTACTAAAACTGCAAAAAATTAGTCGGGCTTGGTGGTGGGTGCCTGTAATCCCAGCTACTTGGGAGGCTGAGGCAGGAGAATCATTTGAACCTAGGAGGCGGAGGTTGCAGTAAGCTGAGATTGTGCTACTGCACTCCAGCCTGGGTGACAGAGCAAGATTCCGTCTCAGAAAAAAAGAGAGAGAGAAGAAAACTTTGGTGGAGGAAGAAATTGTGAAAGAAATAATACAACAAAAAAAATTCCTAGGATTGAAGGATGTGAGTTTCCAGATTAAAGGGGCTTACCTGGTGCCCAACTAAATATCAGTAAAAAAGAATGCCACCAGGTCTCAGTGTTGTAGAATTTTAAAGTACCAGGGATTAACCTTTCAGAGAAAGAAAAAAACGAAATCACATTAATAAGGATCAGAAATCAGAGTGCTATTAGCTTCTGAAATACCTTCAAAATTGTGAGAAAAAGGTTTTCAACTAGAATTCTATAGCCAGCCAACTCGTCTATCAAATATGAGACACTTTTAGATATGCATGGACTCAAATTTCCTTCCCATATATCCTTCCTCAGTTAATCACTGGAGCATATATTCCACCAAAATGAGAGTAAAATCATGAAAGAGGAAGACAGAATCCAGGGGCCTGGGGCCTGATCATGACCCTTTTACAGGACCATGTCCAGGGAAAGTGTCAGGATAACAGGCAGTGCCGAGAGCAGCCTGTCCAATCTGAAGTGGGGGAGAAAGTGCTCCGCAAGGGAGCTCTTCAGGAAGATGAGGAATAATCCTGGTGTATTCTTTGCATTTCATTAGTAAAAGTTATATTAGGAATTGTTTCAGAGCTGTTAGAATACATTTAGGAAAAATTAGCAATAGACACACAAAAAAGTGAGGAAGAGAAACAGAACAATTAAAACTTACAATAAAGGAAATATTACCATAGTATACTCTGTGGCTCAGCCATGAGTAGTACTAAGGTAGTCATAATGTTGAAATCAATTTTGAAAACAACAAGAACAGTTACATATTTATTTTGAGAGCATTGAGGAGGAGGGAAAGGATATATGGAAGAGATCTCAATCCTCACTTCCCATAATAGTAAGTTAATAGATGGTGTCTGTAATTTATAAATCACGAAATTAAAAGCACAGGGCATATTCTTGAGAACTATAGAGGCGGGATAACAATTCAGCTAACAGAATTGGAAGCAGCTGCCAGAGTGGTTGCAGTGGGGAGGGATGGGAGGAAACTTTAGTACTGTATTGACTTTTTAAACTACCATATTTCATTGAATCTCAGATGCCGTTAGATGTGTGGTATACTTCTATTTTATATACATCTGAGAAAGAAAAAAATGCCAAGTAAGCTAACGTGCATTTGATTAGACGATGGTTCCCAGTTTTAGATATTAAAATATGAAAAGTCCTTTTAAGAATCAGGGAAATAGGCCGGGCGCGGTGGCTCAAGCCTGTAATCCCAGCACTTTGGGAGGCCGAGACGGGCGGATCACAAGGTCAGGAGATCGAGACCATGCTGGCTAACACGGTGAAACCCCGTCTCTACTAAAAATACAAAAAACTAGCCGGGCGAGGTGGTGGCGCCTGTAGTCCCAGCTACTTGGGAGGCTGAGGCAGGAGAATGGCGTGAACCCGGGAGGCGGAGCTTGCAGTGAGCTGAGATCTGGCCACTGCACTCCAGCCTGGGTGATAGAGCGAGACTCTGTCTCAAAAAAAAAAAAAAAAAAAAAGAATCAGGGAAATATTGTAAGTGCATAAATTACTTTGATTAAAATAAAACATTTAAATGTATTCCTCTTTTATTATGATTCTCATTTTCTCCTCTAAAATCAATCTCCTTATGTGTACACGTGTCCTAACGCCTGCTCTCACTTAATCACTTTCGAGTCATGCTGAGAATGCATAAATAGGAGCCTGTCCCCATTAACAAGATCCCACAGGCAGTGAGAACCCAGGTGGTGAATGAAGAGGCAGCCCTGAAATCGAAAGACTTACTCCTTAGTGAAGCTGCCTTATATTCTCCCCATGCCCTGGACACTTTCTTTTCTGTATTTAATACCATATTTTCAGCATCTAAGATCTAATACGCTTTCTACAGCAGTTGTGTAGGATCACATGTTTTGTTAAGGTAAACCTGTGGAGTACCCTTAGTGTTGCTGTGCTGTTTTCTGTAAACTTGGGAAAAAAACGCACATCTCTGATGGAGTTACTAACCACCTTAGAAGCACATAGAGCAAAGTTATGTTGTCTAAAAGAAAATAGTTTATACTTGACTAGGTGTTTCATTTTAAATATTCTGTTAATTATTAGGGCCTTTATAGAATGTTTGACAAATACTGAAGAGTTGAAAGAATAAATGAACATTGTTCGTAACTTCAGTTCTTTAATTTGAATACTTACCACAGTCAGATCTATTTGCGGGTGTGTCTCTGAGTAACTTTGTGTCTTTTTTTCATTTAAGATTATATTATAAGCATTTTATGTCATTTAATGTTTGAAAGCATTATTATTTTTTTGCAGCAGGGTCTTGCTATGTTGCCCAGGCTGATCTCAAACTCCTGGGCTCAAGTGATCCTCCTGCTTCAGCCTCCCTGGTGGCTGAGAGTACAGGCACGTGGAAAGCATGATGATTATTATTTTTTTTCCTGAGACAGTCTTGCTGTGTTGCCCAGGCTGGAGTGCAGTGGCACAACATGGCTCATGGCAACCTCAACCTCCCAGGGTCAAGCTGTCCTCCCACCTCAGCCTCCTGAGTGGCCAGACCCTGAGCATATGCCACCACGCCCAGCTTGTTGTTGTTGTTGTTGTTGTTGTTGTAGAGATGGGGTGTGGTCTCACTTTGTGAGTGAGACCTCCTGCCTTGGCCTCCCATAGTGCTGGGATTACAAGTGTGAGCCGCCATGCCCAGCTGAAAGTATCATTTTTTTTTTTTTTCTTTTTTCAGAGTCTAGCCCTGTTGCTCAGGCTGGAGTGCAGTTGCACTTTCCTGGCTCAGTGATCCTCCTGCCTTGGCCTCCCATAGTGCTGGGATTACAAGTGTGAGCCGCCATGCCCAGCTGAAAGTATCATTTTTTTTTTTTTTTCTTTTTTCAGAGTCTAGCCCTGTTGCTCAGGCTGGAGTGCAGTTGTGCTTTCCTGGCTCTCTGCAACTTCCGCCTCCCAGGTTCAAGTGATTCTCGAGTCTTAGCCACCCAAGTAGCTGGGATTACAGGTACATGTCACCATGCCTGGCTAATTTTTTTTTTTTTGTCTTTTTTTTAAAGGTGGGGTTTTGCCACGTTGCCCAGGCTGGTCTTGAACTTGGCCTCAAGTAATCCGCCTGCCTTGGCCTCCCAAAATGCTGAGATTACAGGTACGAGCCACCGCACCCGGCCTTAAGCATGGTTTTTAAAATCAACTTTAGTATGGCATAATTTGCTTACAATAAAATTAATCAATTTTGCTAAGTTTTGACAAAAGTCCCAATCATAATAAAGAACATTCCACCATCTCAAAAGTTCCTTTGTGCCCTTTGTGGTCAGTCTCTTCCCCCACTTCTTGCAACCATCGATCTGCTAAAAGCATGCTTTTTCAGGGGGTGTAATAATAGTTACTCTATAGAATATATTCCTTTGGTTGAACTTTGGGTTATTTCCTTTCTTCTTTCCATTACAAGCTGTGCTGTGCTGAACACTGTTGTATGTCTGTTTCTATAGGATAAATTCTTTTTTTTGTTTTGTTTTGGTTTTTTTGAGACGGAGTCTCCCTCTATCGCCCAGGCTGGAGTGCAGTGGCGTGATCTCGGCTCACTGCAAGCTCCGCCTCCTGGGTTTACGCCATTCTCCTGCCTCAGCCTCCGAGTAGCTGGGACTACAGGCGCCCGCCACCTCGCCCGGCTAATTTTTTCTATTTTTAGTAGAGACGGGGTTTCACCGTGTTAGCCAGGATGGTCTCAATCTCCTGACCTTGTGATCCGCCTGCTTCGGCCTCCCAAAGTGCTGGGATTACAGGCTTGAGCCACTGCGCCCGGCCAGGATAAATTCTTAGAAGTGAAACCATGGATCACATAACAGGAATCTTTAAACAGTTTTAAAAATATTCTCGGCCGGGTACAGTGGCTCACGCCTGTAATCCCAGCGCTTTGGGAGGCCAAGGCAGGTGGATCACCTGAGGTCAGGAGTTCAAGACCAGCCTGGCAAACATAGTGAAACCCCATCTCTACTAAAATGCAAAAAATTAGCTGGGGATGATGGTGGGCATCTGGAATCCCAGCTACTCGGGAGGCTGAGGGAGGAGAATCGCTTGAATCCATAAGGTGGAGGTTGCAGTGAGTCGAGATCACGCCACTGCACTCCAGCCTGGGTGACAGAGCGAGACTCTGTCTCAAAAGAAAAAAAAAAAAATAAAAATCCTCATGGAAGGCTGGCACGGTGGCTCACTTCTATATGTATGTCAAGACATACAACAGTGTTCAGCACAGCACAGCTTGTAATGGAAAGAAGAAAGGAAATAACCCAAAGTTCAACCAAAGGAATATATTCTATAGAGTAACTATTATTACACCCCCTGAAAAAGCATGCTTTTAGCAGATCGATGGTTGCAAGAAGTGGGGGAAGAGACTGACCACAAAGGGCACAAAGGAACTTTTGGGGTGATGGAATGTTCTTCATTATGATCGGGACTTTTGTCAAAACTTAGCAAGATTGATTAATTTTATTGTAAGCAAATTATGCCATACTAACATTGATTTTAAAAATCATGCCTTCATCCGGGCACAATGGCTTATGCCTGTAATCCCAGCACTTTGGGAGGCCAAGGTGGAAGGATCATTTGAGGCCAGTATTTTGAGACCAGCATGGGCAACAAAGTGAGACCCCATTTCTGTAAGAATATTAGCCCGGCCTGGTGGCATGTGCCTGTAGTCCCAGCTACTTGGGAGGCTGTGGCAGGAGGATCCCTAAGCCTAGGAGTTGGAGGTAGCAGTGAGCCACAATCATGCCACCGTACTCCAGCCTGGGTAATAGAATGAGACGCCATCTCAAAACAAAAAAAAAAAAAAAGAAAAAATTATCATGGACTTTCTTTAGTTTGTCTTTTATACTCTGTTTCTGGTCTAGGGATGGATTTGACACCTGAGGCCTTGATAGGAGACCTTAAGTCAGCCTCAGCTGCTTGGCAGTTTTCAGGTCTCCCTATTTTTTGATGACCTTTGTTCCAACGGGCATTTTTCCCTGCCTGCTACTCTGCTGCATAGCTTATGTTCCATTTTTCCATTTTGAGGCTACGCCTAGTGAGGAAAGTTTTGTTTCAGATTAGCTTGTTAGCTTGATATAACCATTTTAAACAGGGAAGGTATAGGATTGTAAAATGAATGGCTATTTCTTTATGTACTAGAATTGTTTCAGACTTGGGCTGGCATGGTCCTGCTTGTTCTCTGCTCTCAGAGTTCCGTGGCTGGCACTGAGTTGACCCTCTGAAATATTTAATTTAACTCTGAAGTAGTTTGTATTTCTTGACTTTCATTGCCTTTTACAGGTGGAAGAGATTAGAAACTCATGATGTTGTGATCGAGTGTGCCAAAATCTCTCTGGATCCCACAGAAGCCTCATATGAAGACGGCTATTCTGTGTCTCACCAAATCTCAGCCCGCTTTCCTCATCGTTCAGCGGATGTCACCACCAGCCCTTATGTTGACACACAGAATAGCTATGGTAAAAAGTGTCTTTGGTACTTATCTGTTTTGCAACTTTGTCTCTGGAAAACATTATTTGTCTTTGTTGACTTTCTTTTCTGGAGTAAGACTTCGTTCAGTTCCTAGGAATTTTTCCCAAAATATTTTAAATTTGCATATCCCTCCATTTTCTTCTAATTAATTTCTCCTTCAAGTTTAATGTAGATATCCTTGGTCTCCTACCTGATTGTATGCCAACAGAGTTGGTGACGTGTCTCCAACCCTTAACAAAGAAAATGGGTTCAAGTATTTGACTTCCAGACTCTACCTCATAAGGGAATCTTTGTGATTTTCAGACACTTAGAGTGAAACTCTGGTGGCTGTAGCACTGACACAGTTGGAATGAGTCAGAACAATTTAGACTTGGATTCGTATAAAAATCTAGGCTTCATTTGTGGGTCGCACTCACAGAAGTTGTCATCCGTACTGTGCTTTTTCAAGTTATCTTGAGGCTTAATGAGACATCAAACCTTATTGAACTTTATTTCAAAGGAGCATTGAAAGAAACTCTGAAATGTTACTTTGTCTCCAAGGATGTCAGTTAAGTCCCTCAGATTTTTTAGGTACAGAGAATTGAATATTATCAAATGGTCTAGAGGACCACCTTTTTTTTTTTTTTTTTTTTTTCATGTAATCAGAATAATCTAAAACCACACACTAATTACCCTGTGTTCTTCCCTTCCATTTTAGGGTGTGCTACTTCTACCCCTTACTCCACGTCTCGGCTGATGTTGTTAAATACGCCAGGGCAGCTACCTCAGACTCTGAGTTCCCCATCAACACGGCTGATAACTGAACCACCACAAGTATGGTGTCAACTGGTGTGCCTGTTTTCTCCTCTGCTTTCTGGTGAAGCTGACCCTTTGGGTCAGATTTAGTATGTGGTTGGGAAAATTTCACACCGCTCGTTTCAGGAGTCACTTTTAAGGATCCATCATATTAGCAAAGAAAGTTACTGTTGCGTCTTAGATTCATCTTGAAGTCTCGATTTATAAAATGCAACTTGTTTCTTGATACACTTTTAATAAGATGCCTTTTTCTAGTTGAAAAAGCTAAATTTAAGCTGAACACTGGCCATGGGTATAAACCTTGTGGATGACTTAGCATTCCTTTGCCACTGCTGATGTACTTTATTAACTTCCCAGGCTACTCTTTGGAGCCCATCTATGGTTTGTGGTATGACCACTCCTCCAACTTCTCCTGGAAATGTCCCACCTGATCTGTCACACCCTTACAGTAAAGTCTTTGGTACAACTGGTATGTATGTCTTAGGTTGGATTTGATTGGTTGGTTTTGGCCTGCCTTTAATGGCAGGAGGAGCTCTCTTTCAGATCTAAGGGACCACTTGCAGTTGTAAACTTGTTTTTGACACTTGTTGCAAATCCCTGGGGCTTTCAGAATATGTAAAGTGAACCTCAAAAAAAAAGAGAGAGACTGATCTAGATCCCTAGAAAGTTAACTCCAGCAGCTTTATTTATAGTAATAGTTAGGCTGAAAAAAAATTGGCAGTTTTTCTAATAGTTGGGCTCAGTGTTCATGTATGTTCTGCCCTTGTCTCTAAGCAGGTGGAAAAGGAACTCCTCTGGGAACCCCAGCAACCTCTCCTCCTCCAGCCCCACTCTGTCATTCGGATGACTACGTGCACATTTCACTCCCCCAGGCCACAGCCACACCCCCCAGGAAGGTGCGATCCAACTCATCTGCTATCCCTCTGCCCAAGGCACAGTGATTCACTTGAAAGCCTCACTTTGAGAAGCCTAATTATGCCAGATAGAATTCTGACCTAAAATGCAATGGGTTTGAATCAGAATAATTGAAAATAGACTAACAAGCTGCTCTCAAGGTGTGATCTGCTGACCCCTGGGTGGTTCCAAAACTCTGCTTTGGAAGAACTCTTGCAGGGAATCCAGCAGTTCAAACCTACTTTCTTGAATTTTTTTTTTTTTTTTTTTGAGACAGGGTCTTGCTCTGTCGCCCAAGGTGGAGCGCAGTGGCACGATCATGGCTCACTGCAGCTTTGACCTCCCAGACTCATGCAATCCTCCTGCATCAGCCTCCCAAGTAGCTGGGACTACAGGCATGTGCCATGATGCCTGGCTAACTTTTTTTTTTTTTGGTAGAGGTGAGGTCTCACTATGTTGCCCAAGCTCGTCTTAAACTCCTGGGCTCAAAACGATCCTCCTACCTGGGCCTCCCAAAATCCTGGGATTACAGGTTTGAGTCACCACACCTGACCAATCCCACTTCATAACACTAAGCTGTCATTTGCCTTTCCCACTGGGTTGGCATCTGCACTGATGGCACAAATATGATGGGGGGTGAAATGGTGGCAACTTAGCCTGAATCAAGGCAGGCATTGAAGTGTCCTAGGAGGCCTTGTATTCTTCTCTGATATCTTCTCTCCATTAAAAACAATAAAAAAAAAAATTTAAAAAGTTGAGTGTTCTGTATTAAGCAGTAACCATTATTCATTTTATTAAATCTTAGCCCTTGAGAACATGTATGTGTAATATTCTTTGTAGCAAAATAGAAAACACGCTTAAGGCACGTATACTGCATATACAATTATTTGAATTGAGAGGTGAACTAGCTGTCTTTTTTCATGGAGTGCCAGTTTTATTCGAAAGAACAGCTGTCTTACAAACTGGTTATTCAGACTTGGATATTTGGCAGGCAGTTTCTTAAATGATGAGCTGAGTATGTAACTTCAAGATAAACAACTGACAGTATTTGTTGCCAACAAGAAAATGCAACTCTTAGGTGGAAATTAGGATATTAAAAAACGTGTATATGCCACCATGAACTTGATAGCTGCCCCAAGACTTTTATGAAATTGAAAAGTCTTTGGCAGCTTAGTTAGTAATTTGAGTTTTTGATATTGTGTAATGAAGTGTTTCAACATTTGGAATATGTGAATAACTTGATGAGCCAATATTTTCAGAATATCCAATGTATGATGTTGCAGAATCATGCATAGGTAAAAAGCACATTCAAAGTACAAAGCAGGCCGGGCGCAGTGGCTTACACCTGTAATCCCAGCACTTTGGGAGACTGAAGCGGGTGGATCACTTGAGGTCAGGAGTTCAAGACCAGCTTGGCCTATGTGCTGAAACACCATCTCTACTAAATACAGACATTAGCTGGGTATGGTGGCAGGCACCTGTAATCCCAGCTACTCAGGAGACTGAGGCAGGAGAATCACTTGAACCCAGGAGGCAGAGGTTGCAGTGAGTCGAGATCACACCACTGCACTCCAGCCTGGGCAACAGAGCAAGACTCCATCACACACACACAAAAAAAGTACAAGGTAGACTAGTGGGTTTTAACACAGGAAAATCTCATTGATGTGGTTTCAAATTTCACTTTGTAACTTTAAGAAACTACCACTTGTCAGATTTTGGTGTAATAACAAAGACGAGTATTTGAAAAGTCTGTCAACATACGTTTACTTTTTGCGGCTGGGCATGGTGGCTTGCTCCTGTATCCAGCACTTCAGGAGTCCAAGGGAGGTAGATTGCTTCAAGACCAGCTTGGGCAACATGCAAAACCCCATCTCTACCAAAAAAATAAAAAAAGAAAGAAAAGAAAAAGCCAGGTGTGGTGGTGTACATCTCTAGTCCCAGCTACTTGGGGAGCTGATGGAGGATGACTTGAGCCCAGGAGCCAGAGATTGCAGTGAGCCATGATCATGCCACTGCATTCCAGCCCAGGTGACAGAGCCAGACCCTGTCTCAAAAATAAAAACAGCAACACATATGTTTACTTTTGTAATTACATATCTGTGGGGCCCCAGATTTTTCTTGATACACTTCAGTCAAAATAACATATTGGAACAGATTGAATGTAGAGGTAGATAACGAGAATCCCCCTGCCTTTCATGAAGCCGTATATTAAAGAGATGGCAAAAATGTTCCACTCTTCTCATTAAATTTATTTTTATTTCGAGAAATATAGTTTTTTTAATAATACGTAATTTACATTAACTTGTAATGGGCTTGTTATTTTTAAGAGAATTAATAATTTTTTTAAAATTTCCTAGTTTTCTAATATAATAATTATGCCTCATAAACAAAAGCTCTTGGGATTCTCCAATCTTCTTCTTCTTATTATTATTTTTTGTGTGTGAGACAGGGTCTAACTCTGTCTCCCAGGTTGGAGTGTAGTGGCACAACTGCAGCTTACTGCAGCCTTGACCTCCCTGGCTCAGGTGGTCCTCCTACCTCAGCCTCCTGGGTAGTTGGGACTACAAACACCAGTCACCAAGCCCGGCTAACTTTTTAATTTTTTGTAGCGATGGGGTTTTGCCATGTTCCCCAGGCTAGCCTCAAACTCCTGAGCTCAGGGGATCCACTGGCCTTGGCCTCCCAGAGTGCTGGGACTATAGGTGTGGGCCACCATGCCCAGTCTGCAGTCATATATTAAGACTATAAAGCAAGCTGCCGGGCATGGTTCTAGCACTTTGAGAGGCCGAGGCAGGCAGATCACCTGAGGTTGGGAGTTTGAGACCAGCCTGACCAACGTGGAGAAACCCCCTCTCTACTAAAAATACAAAAATTAGCCAGGCGTGGTGGCGCGTGCCTGTAATCCCAGCTACTAGGGAGGCTGAGGCAGGAGAATCGCTGGAACCCGGGAGGCAGAGGTTTTGGTGAGCGGAGATTGCGCCATTGTACTCCAGCCTGGGCAACAAGAGTGAAATTCAGTCTCCAAAAAAAAAAAAAAGAGAAAGCATCCAAACAATTTGAGATTCACTGCATTGGGCTAACCTTTAAACTACTTTACAATATGCTCGAGAACATGTACAACATTTTTTGCCTTGTGATATAAAGATACTTATCTTTTCAGGAAGAGAGAATGGATTCTGCAAGACCATGTCTACACAGACAACACCATCTTCTGAATGACAGAGGATCAGGTAAATTTCTGCGTCACCACAGGCCTTGCTTGCCTCTTCTAATTGGGTTGTATGTGTTTAAGAAAAGAAAGTTAACTGGAAACACGGAAATTCTGGGATATCCAAACTACTGAGGCCTAAAGATAATGAAGCAAGTAGTGAATTCTAAAAGCTAAACTAATAATATCAAAAATAGTTTTTAAGCTATTGCAGTGAAGTACCTGTATTTTGACTTGGTTAAACTATATCTCTTTTCAGAGACATTGGGAACTGATAATTTTATTTGCTATGGGATTATTTTTGGGACTTTTAGTTATATTATTTTTAATATGTCAGTCTTTTGTAGTATCCCCAGGACAGAACCATGTCCAGCCTTCTCTGTTCAACAGGAAGAGTTATTACAGGCATATTCTGTACAGTGTAAGCAGTTTCACATTTGCAGGGATTACACTGTGTTTCTTTGACTTCAGTTGTCTTTGTTTCTCTTCAGAAGAGCCACCTGGCAGCAAAGGTTCTGTCACTCTAAGTGATCTTCCAGGGTTTTTAGGTGATCTGGCCTCTGAAGAAGATAGTATTGAAAAAGATAAAGAAGAAGGTAATGTATATGGGATTGCTGTGAGTTGATAAAACCTGACCCTCGCTTTGCGATGAATCTTGGATTTTGTGCCAATGCTCACAGGCTTGCTTGATTTTTCTTCTCTTGAGGTGACAAGATGGGTGGTTTAGTTTGCGACCTATGCCAGGTGAAGTGATGCCACTTTTTGTGTTTTTTTTTTGAGACAGGGTCTTGCTCTGTCACCCTGGCTGGAGTGCAGTGGCACGATCATGGCTCACTGCAGCCTTGACCTCCCAGGCTCAAGCAATCCGCCCACCTCAGCCTCCTGAGTAGCTGGGACCACAGGCATGCACCACCATGCTCAGCTGATTTTTATTGTATTTTTTGTAGAGATGGGATCTCCCTATGTCATCCAGGCTGGTCTCTAACTCCTGGGCTCAAGTGATCCTCCCACCTCAGCCTCCCAAAGTTCTGGCATTACAGGCGTAAACCACTATGCCCAGCCAGATGCCACTTTTTCTCCTCCCTTTCAGTGACACTGGCACGTGGCAGCATGCAACCCAAACTGCCTAGCCTTTCCCAGGTGGAATATCGACTGCTGTTTCTTTTGTTTCCTTTCTTCCTCTCAGCTGCAATATCTAGAGAACTTTCTGAGATCACCACGGCAGAGGCTGAGCCTGTGGTTCCTCGAGGAGGTTTTGACTCTCCCTTTTACCGAGAGAGTCTCCCAGGTTCTCAGCGGAAGACCCACTCGGCAGCCTCCAGTGCTCAGGGCGCCAGCGTGAACCCTGAGCCTTTACACTCCTCCCTGGACAAGCTTGGGCCTGACACACCAAAGCAAGCCTTTACTCCCATAGACCTGCCCTGCGGCGGTGCTGATGAAAGCCCTGCGGGAGACAGGGAATGCCAGACTTCTTTGGAGACCAGTATCCTCACTCCCAGTCCTTGTAAAATTCCACCCTCGACGAGAGTGGGCTTTGGACGCGGGCAGCCTCCCCCGTACGATCATCTTTTTGAGGTGGCATTGCCAAAGACAGCCCACCATTTTGTCATCAGGAAGACTGAGGAGCTGTTAAAGAAAGCAAAAGGAAGCACAGAGGAAGATGGTGTGCCCTCTACCTCCCCAATGGAAGTGCTGGACAGACTGATACAGCAGGGAGCAGATGCGCACAGCAAGGAGCTGAACAAGTAAGGGACTGGGGCCCTCTCTTCTGTGTTAAATGGTCCATTTTATTGTGAAGTACAGAAAGTGTACGAGAGGAACAAGAATCATTCTTCACACTCCCACCCTGAGGCAGCTGGTTCTCTGCTGCTTGTCAGATGTCCTTCTAGGCTGTTGTGTCTTCATATATGTGACCGTGTGTGACCTCTGTGCACCTAAAGTGGGACGATTCCTTAGCAGTCCACTTCAAAATGAGTCTTTTTATGTAGACCATTTTGTGCCTCTGTTCTATGAGGACACTCAAATGCTTTCATGTGTGCCCTCTGCAAGCTGTAGGCTGAAAACGAGGTTATGGTATTTCAAAGAATATAAGAATATTTGTCACAGTGTTTCCCTCTCTAGCTACAGATTATTATTATTTTCTATTTTGGTATAGTTCATTAGGTGGAGATAAAATCACCAGCATTTGATGCGAGTTCAGGTGGCTGACATCCCCTCCAGACCCGCTGAAGCCCCAAGTTTTCATAGAAAGGACTAGCTGAGAAACTGTTTCCCATCCTTCTTTTATTAGCTACTTTATAGGTGCTTGCGGAATATTTTTATTTTTCTTCTTATATACTATGCTATGGTGGAATTTGACAGGGATTATAATATTTAAACTCCCTCTTTTTAAATGAGATTTGGTATGATAGGCTCAGGTAAATTACCTACTTTTTCCTTAAATTTGAG
Organism: Trachypithecus francoisi; assembly: GCF_009764315.1. Taxonomy (NCBI): domain Eukaryota; kingdom Metazoa; phylum Chordata; class Mammalia; order Primates; family Cercopithecidae; genus Trachypithecus; species Trachypithecus francoisi. The sequence goes on along the minus strand of NW_022681444.1, from coordinate 10,823,309 downwards.
TGACAGTATCTTCACAACAGAGTGTACTCCCAACAGACAGGGTTGAAAACGGCTCTCAGTGTGTTTGACCACTCAGTTTCTCTGGAGAGCTGGCCCCAGAAACGGAGGCCACGGTGTATGCAGTGGAGGTCAGCCTGTGGCCCTCTCTGCTCTGGAGACCAGGTCCTAGGCAGTGGGGCTGCCTCCCACTGTGTCCACTGTAGGCTTCTGTAACTCTCTGTGGCCCTGGAGTTTGAAACGTTCTTATGCCATTGCAGATTTTGACCACAAAGAAGTGATCTAACTTTGCTGCAAATAAAAGTCCAGATAAGTCTTTTTCTTGGTAAGATCGGTAACTTTGTTACTCAAAAACTTTCTTCCTAGGTTGCCTTTACCCAGCAAGTCTGTCGACTGGACCCACTTTGGAGGTAAAGTTGTTACTTTAGCTCCAAATCCAGCCCACATGGTTCCTGCTTGCTTGTTGCCCTTTCTGTCCTTGAAGGAGGTGCCCTCTGGGAAACAGACCTCCCCTTGGCTATTGCTCCAGCCAGGCTATCTGCTTGGCTAAAGGATCTCAAGTGTTGCCAAGTCAGCATTTCTTATTTTTGAAAAGTGGCAAGTACCATGCACTTGAGAGTAGACGTGCAAAACTACAGACTTCCTGCCAGGCTTCCCTAGAGAAGACCAGAGTGAAGGAGAACACACAGTGAAGGAAGGGTCTTGAGAAACAGGGCGTCTGAAATGTGTGATCTAGATTTGTGGGGAAAGGAAAGCAGGCTCTCAAAAGAGTCATCCCAGGTGATACGACCCTTTGCATTCCTTCACGAGGGAGACACATAGTCCGTACTTTCCCCCCTGCTGTTGCTGGGAGCCAAGTGGTCATTTGCAAAGAGAGTGGTGATTTATTTCTTAAAGAAGTGTATTTGTTAAGCTAACAACACATGGGAAGCGGGCTTGATTGAACGATCTGTAAAAGGCATTTCTGCCACCCTCCCTCTGCTTTAAAATCAGGCTCTCCTCCTTCAGATGAGATCCGCACCCTCCGAGACCAGTTGCTTTTACTGCACAACCAGCTACTCTATGAGCGTTTTAAGAGGCAGCAGCATGCCCTCCGGAACAGGCGGCTCCTCCGCAAGGTGATCAAAGCAGCAGCTCTGGAGGAACATAATGCTGCCATGGTGAGGACTGGGGAGGGGACAGGTGGAGCTGGCTTTTTGTTTTGTTTTGGGTCAGCATGATAGCTTACAAAGCACAGCAGCTGAGGAGGTCAGAGTTCCCAGTCCTTCCCACTCCTTCGGGCAGGTCCCTCGAGATTAAGACATGAATGGTGACGTCTCAGAATTCCCTCATAATTCTCAGAAACCGTGGGGACAAGTGATTTTGTGTGTGTATGTTTGCATGAAGGGTCAGAAAATGATTTTATTTTTCCAAATGTAAAACCAACTCTTGTAAAGCTATTTCATGGCACAGAACGGAAGTGTGTATTGTACAGTGGGTGTGAAGCCAGTCAGACCTGGAGTTTGAATCTCGGCTCTACCAGCGTTACCTTAGAAAAGTAACTTGGCCTCTTACAGCCTCTGTTAGCCATGCTATAAAATGGAAATAATAATAGCAGCAGCTGCTCTTTAAGTTGTAATGGTTAAAAGAAATGTCGGTAGCACTTGCTGAGTGCCCAGCACACTGCAGGCCTTCAGTAAATGCTCATCGTTTTAGTGAACTTAGTACCATGTGTGAGAGATTTTATTCCAGTGTTGGTAGGCAGACTTTTGAAAGTATTGGAAGCAAATTGATCCCTGAGAAGATTTCTTTAAGCAACTTAAAATCCATTTGCTTAATGTAAAATTTGGAAAACCTTGACCTAAAGCCAAGTAAGACAGTAGTGAGAGCTCTAAGAGTTTGGGTCTCTAGTTACATTGTCAGGGTAGCTTGTGACTATTCAGATGACATGTTTGCAGTGTGTGTTAAATTGCCTGTGTTGGAAGACAGCTAAAATGATGACATTTCTGGTCTCTGCTAGAAAGATCAGTTGAAGTTACAAGAGAAAGACATCCAGATGTGGAAGGTTAGTCTGCAGAAAGAACAAGCTAGATACAGTCAGCTTCAGGAGCAGCGTGACACTATGGTGACCAAGCTCCACAGCCAGATCAGACAGCTGCAGCATGACCGAGAGGAATTCTACAACCAGAGCCAGGAATTACAGGTATAAACTGGAGCACCAGGCAAAGCCAACTGCGAGAATGCTGGAGAGCAGTGAGGAGGGAGGCAGCTGGTTTCCTTGGGTGTCCTTGACTTGTTCAGCTTCACTAAGCTGAATGCTTTTCTCTCTGAAATCATGGCAGAGATTCTTCATGGCTGGTGAATCTTCTTCTTTTTTTTTTTTTTTTTTTTGAGATGGAGTCTCGCTCTGTCGCCCAGGCTGGAGTGCAGTGGCTGGATCTCAGCTCACTGCAAGCTCCGCCTCCCAGGTTCATGCCATTCTCCTGCCTCAGCCTCCTGAGTAGCTGGGACTACAGGCGCCCACCACCTCACCCGGCTAGTTTTTTGTATTTTTTAGTAGAGACGGGGTTTCACCGTGTTAACCAGGATGGTCTCGATCTCCTGACCTCTTGATCCGCCTGTCTCGGCCTCCCAAAGTGCTGGGATTACAGGCTTGAGCCACCACGCCTGGCCATGGCAGGTGAATCTTACTTAGGGCAGAGGTTCCCCAACTTTCTTGGTTCATATAGTAGCTCCCTTAGTGTCTCAGTCATTTTTTTTTTCTGCAGCCAAAAAGAAACACTTAACAGTTCTGCTCATTAAGTCGATCTGAATAACTTAGTGAGTATGAATGTCCTAAGAACTTAGTAGGTGTTTAGAGATAATACACATAAATTAGAAAAAATAATAACTGCAATTACTAATGCCTCGTGTGCACCTATTGGGCACTGCATGGCATCTCAGACCTTGAAATCAGAATGAACAGTGACACCCTCATTTCCTGTTTCACACTGGTTTTCCTTGTGGTGCTTTGTATCACTGCACCCATAAAAGCCCGGCTTCACAAAGACGTCATCCACAGACGCAGCATCATTTCCAGCCCGTTAGTAATTCACAGGGTGTCCAACAGATGGCGCTGAGTCTCCCTCAAAAATTTAAAATCTTTCTGCGGCCTCCCTGTGAGTTTGTTGGGTAGCTTCAGGGCTCTTTGGTACACAGCTTGGGAACTGAGGATCTAAGGTCTCTTTTTTTTTCTTTTGTTAAACAGTAAGGAACTCAGAAATCAACCATAACTTACTTTTTAAAACTAAGACATCAAATCCTGAGGGCCCAAGAAAGTAGAGCCGTTGAGCTAGGCATTCCCAGTCCTCTGTGGGCTGGTGGCCAGGTAGGCTGTGGTCTGGCCTGTCAGTGCTCCTCAAACTTCATGTCCACGTCTCTTTGGGTAGACGAAACTGGAGGACTGCAGGAACATGATTGCAGAGCTGCGGATAGAATTGAAGAAGGCCAACAACAAGGTGTGTCACACTGAGCTGCTGCTCAGTCAGGTTTCCCAAAAGGTAAGAAGAAAGGAGGCAGACCTGAATCTGTTGAAACACCATTTGCTAACATTCTTCCTTCAGACAGGTTAAAGAAATGTATTACTTGAGTGTCTGTGTCATGGGTTCCCAACAGGAAGTAGTTCTGCTGCCCCCATGTTCCCTGACATTTGGCAGTGTCTGGAGACATTTTAGGTTCATGTTTTTGGTGCTACTGGCATCTAGTGGGTTGGAGCCAGGGTGCTGCCAAATATCCTACAATGCACAGGCAGCCCCCTGCAGCAAAGAAGTATCCGTCCTAAACCCTGGTCTATGTGTATCCCATGGAACTCTTTCTTCATACCTTGTTTATATAAGTGTCAAAAGTTTGTTCAGGTTTTTGAGCGTGATTCCTCCTTCTTTGGGAATCACTGCACTTCATACATCATTTTGTCAAGAACGGTGAGTTTTCCCTAGGGCTTTATGCCACTGGGCCTTGGTGGTATACCTGTCCACCTTCTCCAGGTGATCTGTGGGTGGCCAGTTTTGATGGACTGCATTCGTGCTGTCCCCTTTGCAAAGCACAGTTCCGAAGTGCATTTCTATTTTTGTTGTCCTTGGGTGCCATCCTCCCCACCTGCCATGATGTCAGGGACTGTAAACCCATGGAACTTGTTTATTTTGCTTTAACATTGAAATAGTGTGCTCCTAGCTGATTCCCTATTTAATGTCCATGTGCTAGTTTTATGTCGTCGGATTTTTCACTTTGCTTATGTTTTTTGGCTAGCTCTCAAACAGTGAGTCGGTCCAGCAGCAGATGGAGTTCTTGAACAGGCAGCTGTTGGTTCTTGGGGAGGTCAACGAGCTATATTTGGAACAACTGCAGAACAAGCACTCAGATACCACAAAGGTATGCCAGGGCTCAGAGAGCCAGACCTTAGTGGGGAAAGCGTTTCAGACCCAGACAGTATGTCTCCAGCATGTCATATAGAATGGCTTGATGACTTGTTTCCTAAAAGACGGAGTGGCAGTCCCACTTCCCCCTGGTCCAGAGAGACAAGCACTTTCCAGCCAGCGCGTGGGCTTGTTTCTCCTGTTGGGTTGCTTTGGAAAGCACCTAATGGTAATTGGTACAGAGTAGGTGTAAAGTGTTTCCTTTCTCTTCCCTAGGCCCCCTTTCAAAGAGGGAGAGAAAAAAAGAAGGATGGGGGACCAATTCTGTTTAACATACCTCTCAGGACCGTGGGTATAGACTGGCGTACATACCAGTTTTTTTTTTCCTTTTAATGTTGGATTTCTGCAGATGATAGTTCAGTCCTGGCAACAAGGCCAGCATTGGGATGATCTTACGTTAATTAGTGCCTCACCAGTGGTGTCGAGGCAGAAGTTTTAAGTCACTTTATAAATAGCCTCAGGTAATGTTAGCGAATGAGGTGGGAATTGAATTTTAATAGTAGCTGTTCAGTTGCTTCCTGTCACTAACTTCTCCATCACACATGGGCCTCCTTTTTAGGTTTCTTGGGCATGTGCTTTGTAAAGAGTCCTTTTCGCTGGATGTAGAGAGGAGTCTTAGAACTGGAGATAGTAATTTTCCTAATAGAGGTACTCTTTTTTTCTTGGCTCCTCTCAGCTCTCACAGTCAGACTCCCTTTCTTAGAAGGATGTTAGATGTGGTACTTTCTCTGGAAAGCATCTATCACTTATTTTGGAGGTGTAATGACTTTGGGAACAGAAAGGGGGAGAAACAGATCCGCGGCACAAGAGAGCTCCTGAAAAAGCTGCTGAAACACGCCCATGCAATCTCCTGAGAGAAGCCTAGACGGGCGGCCTCCATGGAGCCTTTGTGCTCTTTGGGACCTTCAGTAGCCTCCTCTCCGTGGAGCCCTGTTTCCCAGTCCATTAAACAGGGGTGATGCAGCTGACTTGTGATAGTCAGGATGCCTTCAATTGTAGACAACAAAAACCAAACTAGGGCTGGGCATGGTGGCACATGCCTATAGTGCTATTTGGGAGGCTGAAATAGGATTGCTTGAACTCAGAAGTTCTAGACCAAGCCTAGCAACACAGCAAGACTTCATCTCAAAAAAACAACAAAAACAAAAAACACTCAACTGGCTTAACAGTGGAGAATTTTATTATTTCACTTGACAAGAGGTCGTGAGGCGGGTGAGTTCCAGGTTGATCAAGTTGGCCGTTCAGGGACAGCATTGAGGAGCCAGGCTCTTTCCATTCTTCTGCACTGCCTTGCTTATCCTGCAGGCCTGGTCCTCGAGCTAGCTGCACTCATGGTTGCCAGGTGTGTGCCACAGGCACAGATATGACAGGCAGACACAATAACGTCCCACAGAAGAGGAGAGCATCTCTTCCTATTCCTCAGCAAGAAAATCTTTCCCAGGCCAGGTGTGGTGGCTCACTCCTGTAATCCCAGCACTTTGGGAGGCAGATGTGGGTGGATCACGAGGTTAGGAGATCAAGACCATCCTGGCTAACATGATGAAACCCCGTCTCTACTAAAAATACAAAAAATTAGCCGGGTGTAGTGGCCCACACTTGTAGTCCCAGCTACTTGGGAGGCTGAGGCAGGGGAATCGCTTGACCCTGGAGGCGGAGGTTTCGGTGAGCCGAGATCATGCCACTGCACTTCAGCCTGGTCAACAGAGTGACACTCTGTCTCCAAAAAGAAAAAAAAAAGAAAACCTTTCCCAGATGCTCCCACCATACTTATCTCCCCTGTTGGCCAGGCCTGTCCTGTGCCCATCCCTAGCCTAGTCATTGCCTCAACCCAGTCAGGATTTGCCCCCGAACCTGGAGCTAGGGTTGCTCTTGTTCCATCCAGAGGAGAAGGAAGAGTGAGTGGTGGGGAATCAGGTGGGAACAGTTGGTAGGGGTAGCTGTAAGGATTAGTGAGAGCGCACGGATGTTCCTGGCGGATGTTCCTGGTTCAGTGCTTTGCATGATTATCCATGAATAAGTCCTATTGTTTATGACAAAGGCCAGATAGATGTGTTCAGCTGCCCTGTGCTGAAGTCTGGGGCCATTTAGCACAGCTGGAACAGCCACATTATCAGAGCCAGTTCTGAGTTTAAATCAGTTGCATTTTGTAACAAGGAAGCATTGGGCTCACCAGACAGCATCAAGACAGGGATGCCTTCGTGAAAGCTCATCTCCTTGCTGTTTATGGTTTATTATCTTTTTTAAAAAACAAATATATGGCAAATTTTATGTTTTGTACATTTTACCACAGTAAACATACACACACAAATGTAACACAGGCTTAAAAAAATATCCTTTCCGCCTTCTTTCTGAGCATTAATGTGTACTTGCTCTGGGTTTCAAGCTGTTCCAATCTGTCGGCTACAGGCCATCTGCCTTAGCACGATCAACAAACCTGGTCAGGGCACCCAGTCTGCAGAGGCTGCTTTGCTTGAGCAGACCTGCTCCACTCGCATTCCATTCTGTAGCCCCACCTGTGCTATTGCCAGGAGGGGGAGAAAAGGAGAAAGAAAGCAAGTGGCCTGCGGTACCACTAGACTGAAATGATAGCTGGATACTGGCGGATTTTCACTTGGTGTTTTGGATACGTATATGTTCGCGTAGTTGATTGTACTGTTCAGTCTTGTAGTCTGCTTTTTAACCTTGTTACTGATACCATATCATTTTTTAAAAAGACTTAGAAATATAGGATGTATTTTAATTTACTTAGCTGTTCCCCTGACATTAGACTTAAACGATTTTTCCAGGTTTTTGCTCTTATAAATATGCTGTAATGATTATTTTTGTGCAAAATCTCTATTTATGTTTCACATGATTTCCTTGGGGATCGATTTCAAGGAAGGGTTACTAGGATAATACTACCAGCTTACTAAAGTGCCTTCTCAGTCCTGCTTACATTGTCTTTTCTTTTTTTTTTTTGAGACGGAGTCTCCCTCTGTCGTCCAGGCTGGAGTGCAGTGGCCCGATCTCAGCTCACTGCAAGCTCCGCCTCCTGGGTTCACGCTATTCTCCTGCCTCAGCCTCCGGAGTAGCTGGGACTACAGGCGCCCACCACCTCGCCCGGCTCGTTTTTTTGTATTTTTTAGTAGAGACGGGGTTTCACCGTGTTAGCCAGGATGGTCTCGATCTCCTGACCTCATGATCCGCCCGTCTCGGCCTCCCAAAGTGCTGGGATTACAGGCTTGAGCCACCGCGCCTGGCCTACATTGTCTTTTCAAAATGGATACAGTGTGTTTATTTTTTATAAGTACTAATTCTAGTCTTTTTTTTTTTTTTTTTTTAGGAAGTAGAAATGATGAAAGCTGCCTATCGGAAAGAGCTAGAAAAAAACAGAAGCCATGTTCTCCAGCAGACTCAGAGGCTTGACACCTCCCAAAAACGGATTTTGGAACTGGAATCTCACCTGGCCAAGAAAGACCACCTTCTTTTGGAACAGAAGAAATATTTAGAGGATGTCAAACTCCAGGCAAGGTAACTTTCATCAGGAAAGGCTTTTGTGTTTTTATTAAGTGGAACTTCCTATATTCTGGCTGGTCTGTATCTTTCAGAGGACAGCTACAGGCCGCAGAGAGCAGGTATGAGGCTCAGAAAAGGATAACCCAAGTGTTTGAATTGGAGATCTTAGATTTATATGGCAGGTTGGAGAAAGATGGCCTCCTGAAAAAACTTGAAGAAGAAAAAGCCGAAGCAGCTGAAGCAGCAGAAGAAAGGTAGGAACAAAGAACTGATTAATGACCTTGGGATTAAGCTGTCAATTACAGCATAAGGACTGTGTCACATGGTGTGGGAAGCAGTTATAGCTGATCAGACAGGGCTGCAGCGCTCAGCTCACTCCATGTCAGA